>NC_064924.1:52496775-52803707 GCF_023897955.1 Schistocerca gregaria
GTAAAAGTCCATAGCGTATACTTTCCATATGGTCGATTTTAGTGCCCACTAGAAATTAAAAAAAAAATACATTAAAACGAATAAAATTCATGAAGTAAGACACTTCGATATTGTTTTTAAATAAAGAAAATATTAAGCATCAAACAAGGTTTGAAGTCAGAATCTTTCACTCAGCAGCCATACACTTTAACCATTACGCTAACGCAGCTTGTCATTCAATGCATCTCCCGGAGGACTTTAAAATATCACACTATATACCGACAAACACTGTTGGTATGACTATGAATTACTCACGTTTCATCCAAGTACAACAGGAAATAACAATTACCGCTGTTCTTTATTGCGAAAAAGCGGTTAGTGAGAATGACACAAACACTTTTCCTTGCTATCGCCTGAATTAGGGGGATTATTGCTTGCTTGGTTTAATTAATTAATAGAATATGAAACAATTGGTATAAAGAATGCTTTTTCCAAACTTTCTAGAAAAGAAAGTCTGCTATCAAGACATTGCTTTTGTTCAATTGCTTTATTTATGACTGAACGTTTCTAAAACTGAAGACACTCGTCCGTGCTCTGCACTGCAGTCGAGCTCCGGCAACGTCGTTCTCTGTTCATTGGCTGACTGTGTTTTGTGACGTCAGATGCGCAGAACGAACCTAAACTCGGCCGCCGTCCTAAATGCGTCTCACTATAGTCATCAATGTGTATGTCCTAGCTTACTTGTGTATTGAGTCCACAATCACTGACAAATGTAAACAGAAGTAGTGAAATGCTCTGATTCATGTAGCTTCATAGGAAGATATACCTAGTTTAACCTAATCGTATTTCTTCTTCTTTACCATAGTTTACTTATTTCACTCGTGTGCATATATAGATATAAAGTGTTATACTTAAACATGGTGGAATTTCCTCAAGTCTCTGTGTGCAGAGAGTCCTCTGATTTTACCATTGTGAGGATACACAAGTAAATAACATCTGTCATGCGGAATACGTACAATGATATACGGACAAGTATATCTTATTTGCCACTTAGCGTTTTTCTAGGCTGACAGAGAAGATTTCTCATGAGTCTTAAGTAATACTTTTTCTCTAACCACAAATCTGGTAACACCATGTAGCTGTTTGTCAAAATGTTTCGTACAGCGTTAAGCTTGTTCTGTAATAGAGATCAATACCTGTCTTACCTTTTCATTTAAAACTCCAGGTTGTTTTGGAACAGATGAGATGGGGTTAACCCATTCATTGGTTTTGGTTTGGTTGTTTGGAGGGAAGAGGCCAAACTGCGAGGTCATCGGTATCATCGGATTAAGGAAGGATGGGGAAGAAAGTCGGCCGTGCCCTTTCAAAGGGACCATCCTGGCATGTGCCTGGAGCGATTCAAGGAAATCACGGAAAACCTAAATCAGGATGGCCGGACCTGGGATAACCCATTCATTGTTTTCTTTCCTATTGTATATTAATTCCGACGGTGTAACTGTTGTTTCGTAAATCGGAAGATTATTTACTACCTGTTCAAAAAGTTTTAAGTATTCAATCCATTTAGACGGTTTGTTGGCTACATACGACCTCATAAACCTGTCCAGGTCACGAAAAACTCTATCGGGTTGGATTGCAGGCTATATTTGGATATCAAAATTTATTTCACCTTCTGTTCTAAAAACTGGTTGCATTATCTGATAAGATCGCCTGCGGTTTCCCGACAGACGGAATAGTAGGCATTTAGCATAGTCTAATAATAGGCTTAGCTGCGGTTGTTTTGCTGGTATACAGTTTAACATATTTCGAAAATACATCATATACACCAATTATATATTTCACCCCTTCTCTTGCTGAGGGTAAAGGACCCATAGCATCTATGCATACCAGCTCTACAGATATTTTTTTTTTTTTTTTTTTGGCAAAATAGGATGTAACTCTGTCTCGGAGTTCAGATTGACAGGCTTAGCCTTTTGACAAGTTTTCAAAATTTGTTGTGTGCGTCGAAGCATATTGGGAAAATAGCAGTACACATTCAGCTTTTTACAGCACTTGCGGGCACCGCAGTGTCCCCAAGTGAAATGAGTATGCCAAAATAAACTTTCCTCACACGCTTCGGGTACACAAACGCAGCATACATCGCTGCTTAGGTTTCTCCTATACAATAAAACATCCTTATACAACTTGTAATGCTTTCGTACTGGTGCAGGTGGGTTATTGTTTAATTGAAATCTGAATTCCTTCCACCGCTCATTTTCTTCCTGCAATTTCGCAATGTTGTTACACATATCTAAAAAAATATTTTCTAAATTTAGTGTCTTTTATGATCACAACCTTAAATTCTGTTTTCTTCTATAAACTCTTCAAACTCGGATAATCCTTGTGGTAACCATGACAGTGCATCGGCGATTACGTTGTCTTTGCCCTTCACATATATTGTTTCAAAATCATAAGACTGCAAAAACAAAGCCCACCGCGCAAGGCGATTATGTGATAACTTACATGTGAGTAAAAAGCTTAACGCCTGGTGGTCCTTGTAGACTTGTTTATGTTTGCCAAATAGATAATAATTAAATTTCTTGAATGCTCACACAATAGAAAGGGCTTCTAAGTCTGTGGTGAAATATCTGCGTTCACATTCTGATAGTTTGTGGCTATAAAAACCAATAATTTTAACATTGTCTATGCCCCCACCTTCGTCCAGCTGAAATCGACAGGCTCCTAATCCCGAAAATGAAGCATCTGCCACTGTACAAAAATCTTTGCTCATGTCACGATATCCTAAAATATTGGAGTTTACCAAAGCCTATTTTATACTATCAAAATCAGCTTGGCACTGTTTGTCCTTCTTTAATAGGTCTAATAATACAGGGCTATTGAGCAATTGGTTCGGAACGAACCGGCGGAAGAATGAACACAAGTCTACGAACGCCTTTCAAATGGCTCTGTGCACTATGGGACTTAACTTCTCAGGTCATCAGTCACTTAGAACTAATTAAACTTAATTAACCTAAGGACATCACACACATCCATGCCCGAGGCAGGATTCGAACCTACGACCGTAGCGGTCGGCCGGTTCCAGACTGTAGCGCCTAATACCGCACGGCCACTCCGGCCGGCGCCTTCGGGATAACACTAATTTTTGCGCCATTATCCACAAGGATATGAGAGGGTATTTTTCCCACTTTGCCTGTATGCTAGCTTGCACCATACCATCCTCTTCACACAACTGTGGTTCTCCCTCATTGGTTAACAAACCACGAATGTCCGTTTCATCTTGATATCTTAACAAGTTATTACCATGGTAGCATGGATCGCCCCCACTGCTATTCATGGCCAACACTGGGGAGCATAATGAGGCCACGTTTAGTTTAACGCCCCATTATTATTGTTTGTAGGTGTTTCGTTCGTCACTTCTATAATATTCACCCCCGACGTGTTGTTACTCCATTACACATTGCGATCATCATTTTGGCCTTAGTTTACAGGTGTAATGTTACTTTGAGCTTGGGACTGACAGTGCTGATTGCTAATCTGGTACTGCCACTGCACATTTTGTGGGTTAGCCGTGTTGTTGCTAAATTGAGGCTGAAAATTACTGTGAGCGTTACCCCGGTGATTCCCGTTATCGTTCCTATTCTAATTTCGCTTCCGGTTAGCCAGAGTACGTTCTGTCCCCATTATTTCTTTTAAATCCTAGATTAAAATTTTGATTATAGTTGTTATTGAAATTGCCTCCCGAATTAGGGCCTGGCATATGCGCTGGTGCGGCGGAATCGACAAAAGCCGGTCGTCACTCAGCCGCGCAAGCTACAATGTTGACGCCGCACTGAGGCTGGGCTGCTACGGAAATTATTTTGATAGGGGTAGCTTTGTCTTGCGTCTTCATTAATGAGGTCAATAGAGTCCAGGGCAGACAGAAAATACTCCAAATTGCTTTCGGGTACATGTGCTAGCCTTTCCCGAATATTTAGCGGTAGTTTAGCTTTCAGAATGCGTAGGACGTCCGAGTGTGTCACTGGTTCACACCAGAATCTTGTTTTATTTAAATATTTCTCAAAGTACTTTCGCAGTGATTCAAATTTTGGATTATATTGTCCAGGGTTGAATAAGGCTTTTCTGAATCTCTCTTGAACGCCATGTGACCAATACTTTGAAAGAAACGCGTTTTCAAACTGTCCTAATGTCTGACATTTCCATCGCCCATAACGCTCCACCGTCTTGGATATAAACCGTATCATACTGTATCTTTTGCTGTTCCGACCACGTTTTAGGCAATACATTTTTGAATGACTTTATAAAAATTACCAGCTGCATGTTTTTTTTTTTTCGGGATAAACACTTTGAATTGACGGTGTTTTATAAGACTCTCTTCTAACAAAACTGATGACAAAGTGGATTCAGCTATCTGCTGTTCCCTTCTCTCGTCACGGTATCGGTTACCGTACACCTCATAGTTTGATGAGTACACATGTACATTCGGGGTAGGATATTCACTAACCGCACTATTGCTCTTACCTGTGGGTGTGTTGTCTAGTTCTTCTGCTGCATGTTGGTTTCGTTCTTTCATTGCACCAAATTTCCTGTTTAGTTGCTCGACTATTTGATTCTGCCAACCTGGTAAGTCCTGTGTCAAAGTTTTCTGTATCTGGCCTATGTCAGTTTGCAGTGTAACTACAGATGTGTTTTGTGTAGTGTATACTTGCTCCATTGTGTTACTTATTGCTTTTTGCAGCTCTGTTTCTGGAGTACGGTTTATGTGTGTGTCATTTTCTTCTAAAGAGTCCCCGAATTGCTGTTTTGTCAAGCCCTCAACTTGATTTACAGCTTCCTACATTTTTGTATTGAGCTCGGTTTGCTGTACACTCATGGCATTGAAATTTTCAGTTAACTAACTTATCTGATTTGGCACATCCTTAACTGTGGTTTTCAAATTATCAATATCCCGATTCATACAGTTTAGATCTTCACGCACCACTTCTATTACCCGATCCGCTACGTCTCTTTTTAGTTGTGTCGTCAGATTATTGTGCATTTCAGTGAGGGTTTTTACATCACTGTCTAGCTTGTTCATTTCGTCTGTTACATTCCCTATCGGTGCTGCGATATTTTCTATCTGCGTTGTGACGTTTCCTGCCTGTGCATTCATTTGGGATGTTACATTCCCTATCTGTAATGTTATTATTCTTGTTGTTGTTGTTGTTGTCTTCAGTCCTGAGACTGGTTTGATGCAGCTCTCCATGCTACTCTATCCTGTGCAAGCTGCTTCATCTCCCAGTACCTACTGCAACCTACATCCTTCTGAATCTGCTTAGTGTACTGATCTCTCGGTCTCCCTCTACGATTTTTACCCTCCACGCTGCCCTCCAATGCTAAATTTGTGATCCCTTGATGCCTCAAAACATGTCCTACCAACCGATCCCTTCTTCTAGTCAAGTTGTGCCACAAACTTCTCTTCTCCCCAATCCTATTCAATACCTCCTCATTAGTTACGTGATCTATCCACCTTATCTTCAGTATTCTTCTGTAGCACCACATTTCGAAAGCTTCTATTCTCTTCTTGTCCAAACTAGTTATCGTCCATGTTTCACTTCCATACATGGCTACACTCCAAACAAATACTTTCAGAAACGACTTCCTGATACATAAATCTATATTCGATGTTAACAAATTTCTCTTCTCCAGAAACGCTTTCCTTGCCATTGCCAGTCTACATTTTATATCCTCTCTACTTCGACCATCATCAGTTATTTTACTTCCTAAATAGCAAAACTCCTTTACTACTTTAAGTGTCTCATTTCCTAATCTAATTCCCTCAGCATCACCCGATTTAATTTGACTACATTCCATTATCCTCGTTTTGCTTTTGTTAATGTTCATCTTATATCCTCCTTTCAAGACACTGTCCATTCCGTTCAACTGCTCTTCCAAGTCCTTTGCCGTCTCTGACAGAATTACAATGTCATCGGCGAACCTCAAAGTTTTTACTTCGTCTCCATGAATTTTAATACCTACTCCAAATTTTTCTTTTGTTTCCTTTACTGCTTGCTCAATCTACAGATTGAATAACATCGGGGAGAGGCTACAACCCTGTCTCACTCCTTTCCCAGCCACTGCTTCCCTTTCATGCCCCTCGACTCTTATTACTGCCATTTGGTTTCTGTACAAATTATAAATAGCCTTTCGCTCCCTGTATTTTACCCCTGCCACCTTTAGAATTTGAAAAAGAGTATTCCAGTCAACATTGTCAAAAGCTTTCTCTAAGTCTACAAATGCTAGAAACGTAGGTTTGCCTTTTCTTAATCTTTCTTCTAAGATAAGTCGTAAGGTCAGTATTGCCTCATGTGTTCCAACATTACGACGGAATCCAAACTGATCCTCCCCGAGGTCTGCATCTACCAGTTTTTCCATTCGTCTGTAAAGAATTCGCGTTAGTATTTTGTAGCCGTGGCTTATTAAACTGATAGTTCGGTAATTTTCACATCTGTCAGCACCTGCTTTCTTTGGGATTGGAATTATTATATTCTTCTTGAAGTCTGAGGGTATTTCGCCTGTCTCATACATCTTGCTCACCAGCTGGTAGAGTTTTGTCAGGACTGGTTCTCCCAAGGCCGTCAGTAGTTCTAATGGAATGTTGTCTACTCCAGGGGCCTTGTTTCGACTCAGGTCTTTCAGTGCTCTGTCAAACTCTTCACGCAGTATCTTACCTCCCATTTCGTCTTCATCTACATCCTCTTCCATTTCCATAATATTGTCCTCAAGTACATCGCCCTTGTATAAACCATTCTTAACATCTGCATAATGCCTGGCTCTGCTGGACCTGGTACATCTGCGGAATCCGGAACAGTTTCTAGAGTTGACATATTTTCGTCTGTCGCTTGCGACTGAGTACTAGCCGCTGCGACTGCGGTATCTCTAATATTTTCTATCTCTGTGTCAGGTATAGGTTGAGCAACTGATTCCTCATCTGACGAATTATCCATCGTTGGTTTGTGATCTTAATTCAACCATAGCTGTATGTAATAGTAAAGCAGCGTGCAGCCGAACTTCACTACTATTGCGGCACGTACTACACGTAAACAAATCTCAGATGACGTCGCGGCGCTCTTTTGCGTAATTCAATGTAGTAAAATATGTCCCTGGTAAAACAGTAGACTGATAAATGACTTTTACGCGCGCAATCAATGAAAATGATCCGCCATCTTGTGACGCATTCACATATATTTTACTAACAGCAATCTATAAATCATCTAAAAAAACTTTGAAAAAAAAATGCGTGGTACGCTGTGGGTGTCGGAAAAAATGCTATTAAGTCCCACATTCACCGTCAACTAAAAGCGTAGTAGTGCTGTTGCTCTTACCTTACGCATTTTCTTTTGCCGGTCGTTTTGTCAGTGTTCGGTTAAAAATTTGATTTTCCAGAAGTTCCTCCTTTTTCAAAATTTTTATTTTATGGATATATGTGAATTTTATCGGCTGATTTCATTAGTAAATTTGGTGATCTTATACGCTGTTAGCGTAGCATGTAAGAGAAACAATTGGTTGTAGTCGCAATAATGGATGGGAAAAATTCTTAAATATTTCGACTTAAAATTTGTACAAAATTTTTCTGAAAATTAACAAACGTCATGGCACTCTCTCGCCATTTATAACGCAAACTCTTATATTAATATGTTTTGCTACTGTTATTGTTAGAAAAATCTTTATTCAGTCGGTCGTCGAAATTTTGAAATAAAAGTTATTGTGGATGTCGCATAGTAAATATTTCGCGTGAAGCGCTGTTGCGACACAGGCAAAGATCAATTGTGGAAACTAAGCCACTGAATATTACAAATAATGTTATTAAAGAATACAGCCAACTGACTACATCAAATAAGACGGCACGTACATTCGCGCATGAGTGGTAAAAGAAAAAAAACCGTTAAAACTGTGTAGAAAATGTATGCGAACATACGAACGGTATAGTGGCACGTACATTTTGAGTGCAAGAATTACAGTTACACGCATTTATTTATCTTAGAGCGTAATTGCGTGCACTTCGAAATTAGATGAAAAGAAAGATTGCAGGTTCTGAATGTCGCGGCAAATATATTGAAATTGACGGTAGCGACCACGAAAGGAAAAAGATGAATACATTCACGTACCTTAATCGGGCAGGTAGGTTAGAAAATTTAAAAAGGGAAATGGATAGGTTAAAGTTAGATATAGTGGGAATTAGTGAAGTTCGGTGGCAGGAGGAACAAGACTTCTGGTCAGGTGACTACAGGGTTATAAACACAAAATCAAATAGGGGTAATGCAGGAGTAGGTTTAATAATGAATAGGAAAATAGGAATGCGGGTAAGCTACTACAAACAGCATAGTGAACGCATTATTGTGGCCAAGATAGATACGAAGCCCACACCTACTACAGTAGTACAAGTTTATATGCCAACTAGCTCTGCAGATGATGAAGAAATTGAAGAAATGTACGATGAAATAAAAGAAATTATTCAGATAGTGAAGGGAGACGAAAATTTAATAGTAATGGGTGACTGGAATTCGAGTGTAGGAAAAGGAAGAGAAGGAAACATAGTAGGTGAATATGGATTGGGGCTAAGAAATGAAAGAGGAAGTCTCCTAGTAGAATTTTGCACAGAGCACAACTTAATCATAGCTAACACTTGGTTTAAGAATCATGAAAGAAGGTTGTATACGTGGAAGAACCCTGGAGATACTAAAAGGTATCAGATAGATTATATAATGGTAAGACAGAGATTTAGGAACCAGGTTTTAAGTTGTAAGACATTTCCAGGGGCAGATGTGGACTCTGACCACAATCTATTGGTTATGACCTGTAGATTAAAACTGAAGAAACTGCAAAAATGTGGGAAATTAAGGAGATGGGACCTGGATAAACTGAAAGAACCAGAGGTTGTACAGAGTTTCAGGGAGAGCATAAGGGAACAATTGACAGGAATAGGGGAAAGAAATACAGTAGAAGAAGAATGGGTAGCTCTGAGGGACGTAGTAGTGAAGGCAGCAGAGGATAAAGTAGGTACAAAGACGAGGGCTACTAGAAATCCTTGGGTAGCAGAAGAAATATTGAATTTAATTGATGAAAGGAGAAAATATAAAAATGCAGTAAATGAAGCAGGCAAAAAGGAATACAAACGTCTCAAAAATGAGATCGACAGGAAGTGCAAAATGGCTAAACAGGGATGGCTAGAGGACAAATGTAAGGATGTAGAAGCTTATCTCACTAGGGGTAAGATAGATACTGCCTACAGGAAAATTAAAGAGACCTTTGGAGAGAAGAGAACCAAGTGTATGAATATCAAGAGCTCAGATGGAAACCCAGTTCTAAGCAAAGAAGGGAGGGCAGAAAGGTGGAAGGAGTATATAGAAGGTTTATACAAGGGCGATGTACTTGAGGACAATATTATGGAAATGGAAGAGGATGTAGATGAAAACGAAATGGGAGATACGATACTGCGTGAAGAGTTTGACAGAGCACTGAAAGACCTGAGTCGAAACAAGGCCCCCGGAGTAGACAACATTCCATTAGAACTACTGACGGCCTTGGGAGAACCAGTCCTGACAAAACTCTACCAGCTGGTGAGCAAGATGTATGAGACAGGCGAAATACCCTCAGACTTCAAGAAGAATATAATAATTCCAATCCCAAAGAAAGCAGGTGCTGACAGATGTGAAAATTACCGAACTATCAGTTTAATAAGCCACGGCTGCAAAATACTAACGTGAATTCTTTACAGACGAATGGCAAAACTGGTAGATGCAGACCTCGGGGAGGATCAGTTTGGATTCCGTCGAAATGTTGGAACACGTGAAGCAATACTGACCTTACGACTTATCTTAGAAGAAAGATTAAGAAAAGGCAAACCTACGTTTCTAGCATTTGTAGACTTAAAGAAAGCTTTTGACAATGTTGACTGGAATACTCATTTTCAAATTCTAAAGGTGGCAGGGGTAAAATACAGGGAGCGAAAGGCTATTTACAATTTGTACAGAAACCAGATGGCAGTCATAAGAGTCGAGGGGCATCAAAGGGAAGCAGTGGTTGGGAAAGGAGTGAGACAGGGTTGTAGCCTCTCCCCGATGTTATTCAATCTGTATATTGAGCAAGCAGTAAAGGAAACAAAAGAAAAATTTGGAGTAGGTATTAAAATTCATGGAGACGAAGTAAAAACTTTGAGGTTCGCCGATGACATTGTAATTCTGTCAGAGACAGCAAAGGACTTGGAAGAGCAGTTGAAAGGAATGGACAGTGTCTTGAAAGGAGGATATAAGATGAACATTAACAAAAGCAAAACGAGGATAATGGAATGTAGTCAAATTAAATCGGGTGATGCTGAAGGAATTAGATTAGGAAATGAGACACTTAAAGTAGTAAAGGAGTTTTGGTATTTAGGAAGTAAAATAACTGATGATGGTCGAAGTAGAGAGGATATAAAATGTAGACTGGCAATGGCAAGGAAAGCGTTTCTGAAGAAGAGAAATTTGTTAACATCGAATATAGATTTATGTATCAGGAAGTCGTTTCTGAAAGTATTTGTTTGGAGTGTAGCCATGTATGGAATTGAAACATGGACGATAACTAGTTTGGACAAGAAGAGAATAGAAGCTTTCGAAATGTGGTGCTACAGAAGAATACTGAAGATAAGGTGGATAGATCACATAACTAATGAGGAGGTATTGAATAGGATTGGGGAGAAGAGAAGTTTGTGGCACAACTTGACTAGAAGAAGAGATCGGTTGGTAGGACATGTTTTGAGGCATCAAGGGATCACAAATTTAGCATTGGAGAGCAGCGTGGAGGGTAATAATCGTAGAGGGAGACCGAGAGATGAGTACACTAAGCAGATTCAGAAGGATGTAGGTTGCAGTAGGTACTGGGAGATGAAGCAGCTTGCACAGGATAGAGTAGCATGGAGAGCTGCATCAAACCAGTCTCAGGACTGAAGACAACAACAACAACAACCTCTATTGTTGAGCAGCGTCGCCGTGAAGATCGTCGCCCCCATCGAAATTCTCTGCCTAAAATTAAAATAATAGTAATAATTTTCCAGAATTTCAGAAGCTGGGACCTATGGTATCATAACGGACGAAATCGCTCTGCTTCAAAATCACTTTCATTATATAACCCAATTTTATCAGTAAGGAATGGCACGACACGTCTCAACACTAGGACAGCTTAACGACGAAAGGTAACTTATTCTAAAACTAATAAACGAAGAGCGTAGAGCTTCTTTTGTTCTACGCTTTAATCTCTGGTATTGAACTGGTGTCTATGTATTCATAAAAATAATTTTATGTAATTCCTTTACAACATATTAGTTGCAAGAAAATAAACAGTTCTTGGCAGCAACACAGTTTTATTGCATTACAAATGCCTT
Organism: Schistocerca gregaria; assembly: GCF_023897955.1. Taxonomy (NCBI): domain Eukaryota; kingdom Metazoa; phylum Arthropoda; class Insecta; order Orthoptera; family Acrididae; genus Schistocerca; species Schistocerca gregaria. The sequence goes on from NC_064924.1 coordinate 52,508,147, forward strand.
GCAGCAATAAATTTTGTGACATGAATCAATCAAAAGAACAAACATAGGAACTGAACCACATTTATCCATTATAAGACAGGGTTTTTTCTCCAAATTCATCATTCAAAAAATGCGGGGTCATCTTATATTTGCAGATTAAACTGCTGTTGCTCTGTCAACATTTTTATGTAGTTTAAAATTCAAGTGGCTCTGAGCACTATGTGACTTAACTTCTGAGGTCATCAGTCCCCTAGAAGTACTTAAACCTAACTAACCTAAGGACATCACAACGTTCATGCCCCAGACAGGATTCAAACCTGCGATCGAAGCGGTCACGTGGTTCCAGACTGTAGCTCCTAGAACTGCTCGGCCATATGTAGTTTAGTGGAGAAGATAGGGGCCACCTTACATTTACATATAAAGCTTTAGCTTCTACAGTTACGTGCAGATTCATTTTGATGAATTCAGAAGGGCAAAGCTGGAGAAACAATACTCGCATTTGCACAGGCTAGAGATTTCTTGATATGCCAAAGTGCTTGATAAAGTATCAACACTGGTCGGACAGTCACTTTATATTTGACTCTCACGGCACAGGTGCAAGGTACACGCGAGAAACTACATCTACATCATACTCTGTAAGCCATCTAATGGTGTGTGGAGGTAGGGTACTTTCGGTACCACTATCTGATCCCCCAAACCTGTTCCACTCGCTAACATTGCGTGGGAAGAATGATCGTCAGTAAGACATTAGACACTAAAACAATATATTTTTCTACTCAAAATTGGACAGTTCTATGAAACACAGGAGAAAGAACCATTAAATTCTATCATCTTAAAAACTCTTCTTGTATTGAACTTGTTTCCAATAAAAGTTCTGATACATGTATTTATGGGTACCATATACAAACATTTGTGGTTTTAAGGAAAGGTATCATTCAAAGACAAAAATGATATCCTTTAAAAAACATTAGCTACTCGATTCTGAACCCAAATCAATGTGTATTTTATTTGGTTCTAAGCAACAAATAAGTGAGCATTGGGCCAATAATGTGTTTGGCATTAAGAAACATTGTAACATTTTCATGTCAGAGAGAAGCAAAATCCGATATGTATTTGGAAAGAAACAGGTGTGTTGTCAGGTACCACTGTAAACACCTCAGAAACAGCAACATATACAAAAGAAACAGCAACATATACAGAAGAAACAGCAACATATTCAGAAGAAACAGCCAAATATTTGTGACACAGAAGATACAAATTTCACAGCTGTGCTATTAGGATGATGACAATTAAAAATAGTAACACCAATATACCACTGACAACAGCATAAAAAACCCACCACAAATTAATGTAAACCATTCCTTTTCGTTTAGTTTATTTCTCCTTTATTATTAAAATGTTGTCATTAAATAGCGTAAATTTAGAATAGTTATGATGTTAACTTCTTAGACAGATACTTTAAGTCAATAAAACAGTTTGTACTTTTGATTAGTCAAAGTATATTAAAAATAAATTTTTCTCAAGGAGCCTCTCAAAGGGAAAAAAGGATGTCGTCAACTTATTTCAGGGTCCTCTTACAGTTGGATAAATATGGTAATGTTATAAACAATGCCTGTAAAAAGTGTATTACCCAATACAGCCAAGTTCAATCAAGGTTTCACAGAAACTACACATCGCGTAACAAAGCGCACCTGTTTTCAAGTGGAAAGGGTTACATGTTATTTGTTCTACTTCAATGTAATCCAATGGACCAATCACAGAGAAAATCTTCACAGATAGGTGTGGCAGTTAACTATTAGTATTATCAATATCACCAACAGTCAGAAGCAAAAAAAGAAGAGGACTGAGAGTTGACAGGAAGCAGGACAGAACATGCAGTTAAGATGTTTACGCATTAAAATAACAAAAGAAGAACACAACAAAGGTTTTAATGGGACTCTTCTACTTACTTCATGGTGGAAGAATAAAAAGTACACAACTGACAATCTGCATACATGAGCAATCAGACAGCTTTCCTCTGATACGATGAACAACAGACGAACATACCAGCTCTACACAAAAACTATATCATGGTGGTTTCATAGAGCAGTACCTTAAAGATAGCAAAACAACAATCAGGAAAATTATTTTGATTCTAGTATTGTTGTTGTTGTCTTCAGTCCTGAGACTGGTTTGATGCAGGTCTCCATGCTACTGTATCATGTGCAAGCTTCTTCATCTCCCAGTACCTACTGCAACCTACATCCTTCTGAATCTGCTTAGTGTATTCATCTCTTGGTCTCCCTCTACGATTTTTACCCTCCACGCTGCCCTCCAATGCTAAATTTGTGATCCCTTGATGCCTCAAAACATGTCCTACCAACCGATCCCTTCTTCTAGTCAAGTTGTGCCACAAACTTCTCTTCTCCCCAATCCTATTCAATACCTCATTAGTTACGTGATCTATCCACCTTATCTTCAGCATTCTTCTGTAGCACCACATTTCGAAAGCTTCTATTCTCTTCTTGTCCAAACTAGTTATCGTCCATGTTTCACTTCCATACATGGCTACACTCAAAACAAATACTTTCAGAAACGACTTCCTGATACATAAATCTATATTCGATGTTAACAAATTTCTCTTCTTCAGAAACACTATCCTTGCCATTGCCAGTCTACATTTTATATCCTCTCTACTTCGACCATCATCAATTATTTTACTTCCTAAATAGCAAAACGCCTTTACTACTTTAAGTGTCTCATTTCCTAATTAATTCCCTCAGCATCACCTGATTTAATTTGACTACATTCCATTATCCTCGTTTTGCTTTTGTTGATGTTCATCTTATATCCTCCTTTCAAGACACTGTCCATTCCGTTCAACTGCTCTTCCAAGTCCTTTGCCGTCTCTGACAGAATTACAATGTCATCGGCGAACCTCAAAGTGTTTCTTCTTCTCCATGAATTTTAATACCTATTCCTAATTTTTCTTTTGTTTCCTTTACTGCTTGCTCAATCTACAGATTGAATAACATCGGGGAGAGGCTACAACCCTGTATCACTCCCTTCCCAACCACTGCTTCCCTTCCATGCCCCTTGACTCTTATGACTGCCATCTGGTTTCTGTACAAATTGTAAATAGCCTCTTGCTCCCTGTATTTTACCCCTGCCACCTTTAGAATTTGAAAGATAGTATTCCAGTCAACATTGTCAAAAGCTTTCTCTAAGTCTACAAATGCTAGAAACGTACGTTTGCCTTTTCTTAATCTTTCTTCTGAGATAAGTCGTAAGGTCAGTATTGCCTCACGTGTTCCAACATTTCTATGGAATCTAAACTGATCCTTCCCGAGGTCCGCATCTATCAGATTTTCCATTCGTCTGTAAAGAATTCGCGTTAGTATTTTGCAGCTGTGACTTATTAAACTGATAGTTCAGTAATTTTCACATCTGTCAGCACCTGCTTTCTTTGGGATTGGAATTATTATATTCTTCTTGAAGTCTGAGGGTATTTCGCCTGTCTCATACATCTTGCTCACCAGCTGGTAGAGTTTTGTCATGACTGGCTCTCCCAAGGCCGTCAGTAGTTCTAATGGAATGTTGTCTACTCCGGGGGCCTTGTTTCGACTCAGGTCTTTCAGTGCTCTGTCAGACTCTTCACACAGTATCGTATCTCCCATTTCGCCTTCATCTACATCCTCTTCCATTTCCATAATATTGTCCTCAAGTACATCGTCCTTGTATAAACCTTCTATATACTCCTTCCAACTTTCTGCCTTCCCTTCTTTGATTAGAACTGGGTTTCCATCTGAGCCCTTGATATTCATACACGTAGTTCTCTTCCCTCCAAAGGTCTCTTTAATTTTCCTGTAGGCAGTATCTATCTTACCCCTAGTGAGATAAGCTTCTACATCCTTACATTTGTCCTGTAGCCATCCCTGCTTGGCCATTTTTGAGACGTTTGTATTCCTTTTTGCCTGCTTCATTTACTGCATTTTTATATTTTCTCCTTTCATCATTAAATTCAATATTTCTTCTGTTATCCAAGGACTTCTAGCAGCCCTTATATTTTTACCTACTTTATCCTCTGCTGCCTTCACTACTTCATCCCTCAGAGCTACCCATTCTTCTTCTACTGTGTTTCTTTCCCCCATTCATTTCAATTGTTCCCTTATGCTCTCCTTGAAACTCTGTACAACCTCTGGTTCTTTCAGCTTATCCAGATCCCATGTCCTTAAATTCCCGCCTTTTTGCAGTTTCTTCAGTTTTAACCTACAGGTCATAACCAATAGATTGTGGTCAGAGTCCACATGCCCCTGGAAATGTCCAACAATTTAAAACCTGATTCCTAAATCTCTGTCTTACCATTATATAATCTATCCGCTACCTTTTAGGATCTCCAGGATTCTTCCATGTATACAACCTTCTTTTATGATTCTTGAACCAAGTGTTAGCTATGATTAAGTTATGCTCTGTGCAAAATTCGACCAGATGGCTTCCTCTTTCATTTCTTAGCCCCAATCCATAATCACCTACTATGTTTCCTTCTCTCCCTTTTCCTACTGACGAATTCCAGTCACCCATGACTATTAAATTTTCGTCTCCCTTCACTACTTGAATGATTTCTTTTATCTCATCACACATTTCTTCAATTTCTTCGTCATCTGCAGAGCTAGTTGGCATATAAACTTGTACTACTGTAGTAGGTGTGGGCTTCGTATCTATCTTGGCCACAATAATGCGTTCACTTTGCTGTTTGTAGTAGCTTACCCGCATTCCTATTCATTATTAAACCTACTCCTGCATTACCCCTATTTGATTTTGTGTTTATGACCCTGTAGTCACCTGACCAGAGGTCTTGTTCCTGCTGCCACCGAACTTCACCAATTCCCATTATATCTAACTTTAACCTATCCATTTCCCTTTTTAAATTTTTTTACCTACCTGCCTGATTAAGGGATCTGACATTCCATGCTCCGATCCATAGAAAGCCAGTTTTCTTTCTCCTGATAATGATGTCCTCCTGAGTAGTGCTCGCCCGGAGATCTGAATGGGGGACTATTTTACCTCCGGAATATTTTACCCAAGAGGACACCATCATCATTTAATCATACAGTGAAGCTGCATGTCCTTGGGAAAAATTACGTCTGTAGTTTCCCTTTGCTTTCAGCCGTTCGCAGTACCAGCATAGCAAGGCCATTTTGGTTAATGTTGCAAGGCCAGATCAGTCAATCATCCAGACTGTTGCCCCTGTAACTACTGAAAAGGCTGCTGCCCCTCTTCAGGAACCACACGTTTGTCTGGCCTCTCAACAGATACCCCTCCGTTGTGGTTGCACCTACGGTACGGCCATCTGTATCGCTGAGGCACGCAAGCCTCCCCACCAACGGCAAGGTCCATGGTTCATAGCGGGGGGATTCTAGTATACCATTACAAAAGTCACCAGATGAGATGACTGATCAGCAAGACAGTTTTCTTGCACCAAGTGCCCACATTTAAGTATTGTCCCCCTTCTGTGCATCAAATACATGGCTTCTTGCAAGAAAAATATTTTAGTACTATTGCAGCACCCACTGAGTAAAATGGTTTGCATTTGGGAAGAGCAAGGTTCGAATCTGTCAACTCATTATTGTGTTTTAGGTATTCCATGGTTTCCCTAAATCATTTAGCCTTTAACTGGTATTGTGGTGCCTGTCAGACCCCATAAGTTTAATAGTAAACTATACAAGAGTGCTTTAAATTGGTCATTTACTGATCTCACCTAATTACAACATGTATTTTCAAACATGAGAAAGTGAAACCACATAAAAATATTAATAACCAAAAAGAAAACACAGAAAATATGAAAGCGATGTTACGAAAAAGAGGACTATCCTACATTTCTCAAAATTCTAGATATAAAAATTTTAACTAGTAATCCTATGCTGTGCCTGTCTTTCATAAACAACCAAGACTCCATAACAGAAACAACATTACTCAAAAATTTTAAGTATAAATTCACATTTTGATATTAACTTTCAAATATTTTAGAGCTCATAGTGTAGGTGTTATACAAGCCTTGGTGTCTGTCATATACACAATCTTTAACCCATGCTTCACCAGTGTTCTTGGCAGGAACATACAAAATCAACACTGATGACTGAAGGGCACAAGCATTTCACCATTACGAACAGTACAGCTAGGAGAGTAACAATGCTGACAGTTCCAAATAAATCAATCAAAAATGTTTGATACTGTGACAGTTGAATCTTATTTCTTTCCTTTCTTCGCTATCACCTGTTTCCAAATTGAAGAGTTCTCAATATGAACAAAAAACTTTTCTTATGGTACTCACTGAGAAATGTTTATCTATGGATTCGTTGTCAGATCTGGAAACTGCTTTGAAGTCTATAAAAGCTTTCAGCTTAAGAACATCAAATATCACACACAACAGATATGATAGTACTTTTATTTTACTGATTTTATTGCTTGACCATTGTAAAACCTCATTTAAAATCTCTTGAGTAAAAAGTAGGCCCAATACTGGTTCAACATTCAGATTCTTACCAAAGGCATTAGTCCTAAATTGCAGATAAGGAATCCACAACAAAATGTTATGCTGTGTTTTCTCACACTAGTTGGTGGTTAGGATTTTCTCCATTTGAAGCAATTTCCCCTACCGCAACAGTAGGAATCAAGGTGATATGACCGTTTTCTACTTACATCAAATGCGCCTGTTTTGAATTTCTATCATCATCACTTTCTGTCTCATAATCTGGATTAGTATCACTATCATCAAAAATGTCATTTATCATGTTTTTCAAATAAATTTTGATGTTTGGTTCACTTACTCTCAGCACTTGTTGAGAATAACCAGCTTGTTCAGGCTGTTTTGAATGGTGAGATGGATATGTGCAAATTAATTACAAGTAATAGCCATAATATATTGCACCATAATTATCACAGTAAACACAAAATGTTGATAAACAGGTCTGACAAAGAATAATCATATGTCTACCAGACATCGTGACAGCTTCACCATCAATTTACCAAAGACCAAATGGTGTGAACGGCCGCTCCACACTCACGGCAAGAAGCCATCACTACAACTGCAAGGTGCACAGAGGGAAAATGTGAAATGACCACTGAATGGAAGATAGTGACTATCAGGAAAATGGGCAGCTATCTCACACACTATGATATCAGTTAATGTTAATGTGAATGCTGGTATAACTCCTTTGAATTAGACACAAACAATTTCCTTCTCCACTCTAGTCTTGTGACTGCTAATTCACTGACCACTAATGTTCTAAGTGTCCCCCCCTCCCCACCAACCACAAAAAACCAGTACCATTCAAGCTAAAATCTGAAAGAATTTATCTACATCTACATGCATACTCTGCAAACAACAGTCAAACGCATGCAGACGGTACCATACGTTACGGTTTCTCTCCATTCCAATCGTATATGGAATGCAGGAAGAATCTCTGGTTTCTTCACTTAATGCTCGTTGTTAAAAATTTGTAAGCAGACTTTTGCAAGATACCTGGCATTATCTTCAACAGTCTGCAAATTCAGGTATTCCCATGATGTTCTTCGATGAGAAACAAATCTGTGTCCGTTTGTGCTGCCCTGTTTTTGTATCCATCCAATGCTCCCTGTTAGCCCTATTTGGTATGGGTCCCACTTCCATTGAATCTTACGAATTGTTAAACTGGTTACCCAGACTATCCCTTTCATGAAATGAAGACAAAAATATGTGGACAAATATTAGTATTCACACTTGATGAGCAAATTTAATTTCAGTTTGTATTTGTTGAGTGACTTCACATTTGCTTCATTTATAATTTTGCGTACAGCACGATAGTGAGCGACTTTTAAGTCTCTGTTTTGGTTGTAAACATGACTATTTGCACTATGGCCACAACAACAATTGACTTTTTTTTGTAATACAATGCATGCTACATATTTATAATGTAATATGTACTCATTCCTGTTCATTGCTCCTACTTACAATTAAGAGCAAAAGTGTTGCATATATACATGTGCAGTTGTGTTTGTAGGAACAGTGCAGCTTAGGTAGTGGTCTCTTTGTCTTAGAAACTAAAACAAATGTTACATTGTAACGTATGCATATGGGCTAACACTTTTATATAAAGATTACTTTTATTTTACTAGGGAGCTGTGTCCCTATTTTATGTGCCACAATCACTCACACATCCGCTTTTCACACACAGCAGCAGTTAAAAGTCTTTTCTTCCTTGTTTCAGGTAGACGGAAATCTTATTTATATTAAATAAAAAGGCCAAAAACAAATGTTAAACATTTTTTGCATTTGTAGTCTTCTTTCGTTCTTCAATTCTGTTGATTAAAGTTGCAAGTAACTCTTCAATTTCAGTAGCTGCTTTCGCCAACTGAGTGTTGTCTCTACAAGTAAATGAATCTGAAAATAAATTAAGTATGTCTGTCAGTCAATTAACGACCTTTAATCATTGACAATCTTATAATAAGTCTATAGCTTCTCTAGCTGAGATGGTTAAAAATCAGGAAAAAACTATAGCATGGCTATAAATGAATGGCTCCAATACAAAAGCAAAATCATTGGCTTGGTATTTGACTAGCACACAGAAAGACAAAGCACACAAGAAAAATTATGTAAAATATATGGTGGATCTTTATGTTTCCTAACTAATCTGTACACTTATGGAAGATCTGTTGTAGCCTTCTTGTCAGAATTGTATCTGTACAAGTTACTGCACATTCTGTCTGTTATTTAAAGATATTTTGTCAGTTTGCAACAAAATGAAAAGACTATGATTCTTATAAGAAAGGAGCATGCATTTGTCACCATTCTCAATAAACATTTGATGTTCCTTTCATCCCATTAATATTATGATGACAGGATGAAAGCATAACTCTTCAGTTTTTACAGGTGTATGTTAAGTACAAAAAATTGTCAGGAAGTGCCAGATCTTTGGGGCAGATGTATATGTCTGGAATAGCAATCAGGCCATTCACTTGAGCCTCACTTCAACATCATAGATACAAGCAGATAAATGTTACAGATATTCACTAAGATTTTTCAGGGAATAAGATACATAAACTGTAAGGTACACGAACATTTAGGACAAAAAATATTTATACATCAAGGACAACACAAAAGAGAAGACTGAAAGTAAACAATAATTTTCTAATAATAAATGGTTTACTTATTCATAGGCGATATTGAGGGAAATGAGTTTAAGCACTGTCTGCTGAGACAACGCATGCCTTCAGATGTGCTCGTTTTTCAAATGAACGCAAAGTTTCTTACAAAGATGCGCCCTTCATCTTTCATATCCACTAATTATTTTCCTCTGAGTGCGAGTCTAAGCAGAGTGGACCACAGAAGCAGCTTATCTTTTCTGAACCAGATGGTATACATAATTGTTTAGCAGTATTCTTACTTGCCTCTCAGTAAAAGTGCACAGTAGCTGTTCACTGTGTAGTAAGTGTCTGCGCAGAGCAAGTTCAAACTCTCGGCTTAGTGTTACACTACTTATGGTTTCGCCAAAACTTGATAAAAGATGAATACTGACTGCACCTGTTGTGTACTATGCAGATGGCTGCTGCCCTGTGTTGCACTGGCACTGTGGCACACGGGACGAATACTTTATACCTCTTGGAGCCTATAGCTTCACCTGAGATCCCTGATGCCACTGCATCTTCAAGTTAGCACATTCCAGTTGGCCGACACTTGCCTGACGATGACTGGCAAACAATGATGAGTTCGTGAATATCTGTGCGGAAAGCGAAAGTCGGTACCAGCTGTATGGCTGTACCCTTATGTCTTAAAAACAGATTTGAGGTACTGTCTACTGCTGAAAGTAGATCCATGCCAGCACAGGACGCCTCACTTGTTGGAACTGAGGACAATCTTCCCGAGAGGTCCGCACAAGTGCAGAGGGTGGGATTGCTTGTCATCAAGAGCTCCAGTATTAGGCAGGTTCCTGTCAGGAAAATAGTGGGCAAGTTGGAAAAGAAGGCCAGTGTCCACTCTGTTTGCTCGCTGGGAGAAATGGGAGGAGGTCTCATCCAAGATGTGGAGGAGACAATGCCAGCAATGACTGAGAGCACTAAAAGCATCCAGATGAAAATCGTGGCTCGGCCAGTATCCACTCTGTTTGCTCGCTTGGAGAAATGGGAGGAGGTCTCATCCAAGATGTGGAGGAGACAATGCCAGCAATGACTGAGAACACTAAACGCATCCGGATGCAAATCGTGGCTCTTACCACCATGAATGATGTCTGCTGCCTGAGTTCAGAGGCCATTTCGGTTCCTACAGGCAGATGGCTAATTTGGGAAAGACAGCTAGCCTCATCCATAGTGTGGAAGCTGGGCGATCATTTTGCAACGTTGTTTCCAGAAATGATAATGGTCCTTTGGTTTTGGAGATGAATGAAAGGGTTAAACCAGAGGCTGTGATGATCTTGGATGTGGATTTCTTCATCCCTGTTATTGGGTGGAGAATTGTAGTGTCATTCACTACTTACAGAAAGTTGATACTAAGGTCGCAGAGTATATGTGGCGTACATATGTGGGTTTTTTCAAGATTGAGAAATCCCTCCACAGGTCTGATAAGATGCTTTCCGATTCCAGACAGAATAGCATTCATCACAGCAGTTGGGAGAAAGAAAATGTTAACACAGAAATAGTTAACTGCAGGGGTGTCTATGGAAATATCCTGGAACTAGTCTTGCTTATAAACAATAACAATGCCCACATAGTACTAGGGACAGAAAGTTAATTGAAACCAGATGTCAGTAGCAATTTAATTCTAAACTCTGACTGGAATGAATACCATGCCAAATTCTGTCCACTTGGTGCATTAGATTGTCCAAATCTTGAGATGGTTGGAAGGTCCTGCCCATAATGCTCCAATGTTCTTGATTGGGGAGAAATGCAGTGACCTCAGTGGCCAAGGTAGGATTTCCAAGCATGAAGCAGTAAAAACTCTTGCCATGTGTGGGCAGGCATTGTCTTGCTGAAATGTAAGCCCAGGAAGGCTTGCCATGGCGGGCAACAGAATGGGACGTAGAACATCATTGATGAACTGCTGTGCTGTAAGGGTGCCACAGATAACAACAGAAATGGTCCTGCTATGAAAAGAAGTGGCATCCTAAACCATCATTCCTGGCTGTTGGGCCATACTGCAATAACGCCTTTTGCATAAAAGCAATTTTGTATTGCATTGAGATTACACTTCACTCATTGCACTTACCTCAGATATGAAGAACATGAATGTTACATTTTTCTTGGTATCTGAAAATAGGTACCAGTAGAAGGATCAGCTGGACAGGCTGTTTTAAATGTGTAAAATGCCTGACTGAAGTAGTCTATAAAAGGCAAATGTTGTGAAGGTGATGAGTAACTTTCATCTCTCCTTGTAAAGTATTTTAACTGCTGCCCACATTCAAAGTTAATCTCAGTGCAATGCATGCCCTTACTTTAATACACACCTGCAGCAGTGCTCTGTTGCACATCTGCTCCTTCAGTAACATGTTTCCATCTCCATAGCTTATAGTTCATAATATATCTGTTATTGAACAGTACATATTTTAACAAAATAATTTCCATGACTGTAAGCAGTCTTATTGCTGGAGTAAAACTAATTATATTATTACTGAAGTATATGGAAACTTACTGATTTTAATATTTGGTACCAAGCATAAAGAGACTGGGTAAGTTGTTTTGTTTGAGGGAATACAGTCATATGACAGCATGGGATAGTACACTTTATTTGCTATTTAGTGCAATACCTATTGTGCTAATAGAGTTAGAGTTTAAATTTTGTAAGTCTGAGAAATGTAGTAGTTTCATATTTTTACAAGAAAATACAGCATCAAATAATAATAATAATAAAAAGTAGTCTGTATTCTCTTCTTAGCTTTGTGTTCCAACCCTCACCATACCCCCTCCCCCCCCCCTCCCCCAAAAGTAGTTTTTCTGCTCTTTAAATTTTACCACTTACGTACATACAACTTTTGTATTGTTAAGGGGATCTCTTTTGTCTCCATAACTATCTACACATGGAATTTAAAATGTGATGAAACCAATTCACAGCCCAGGATGGTCTGCAAGGGTATTTGCATTGCACATTAGTTGTAACTGAATGAGGAAGTGGCTACAGGTTTCGGAGAATGGAGGCCTATGCTCTGCCCTGCCATGCTAAATCATTTCATGTAAATTCTGGGATACTTCCTTAACCAAGGTTATAGCCACTTGCGTATCCTCTCTTCATTAAACACATTTGTATAAAGACTGAATATCAATACAGAGTAATTTAGCTAAGCCATTCACCTACAGTATTTCAGGAACTGTTTTAAGATAACCGTAATTCTCTTTTCATTCAGATGACTAGTAAGAAGATCCTCATTAAACAGAGTATCGTCTCTTTTGGTTTCAACTCCTTCTTCAAATGAAGTTATAGTAATTCATGCGCTAGTGTCTTGGAATTTAAAGTGTCAAATTCAATGGCATTTCAACCTCCAAAATTGGCTTATTAGTTTTGCAGTAATTCCAATATTTAGAATTTACACTGTACGTTTTGGGCATGAAACCAATTGCTGTTGTGTATAGACATTTATGATTTGATACCCAAATATTAAAATATGAGTATGTTACTTCAGATGAGGAAGAAACAGTGCTGCACCACATTGATACTAGTAAAAAAAGGGGTACAGAGGAAAATTAGGTTGAATGCACGAAATTATGTAGATTGTGTCCAACAAGAATGACAATTCTGTAAATGTGCAAAAACTGTTCTCTGAAGGACACTACTATACTAATCAGAGAGTAAATGGCATGTCTGCAATGATCAGAACGAATGAAATAATGTCCTGGAAGCTGTTGCTCATTATCCACATGCTAGCGCCAAAGAAATTATGAGTGCCTTTGGAATGAGTCAGCCCAGTATTGTTTGCATTGTGTCACTTCAACAGATTAACCAGCGGGACTGCAGAAGAGTCATGGAATTCTGTTGCTCAGTTATCAGTTGTCCTGCAGGTTCACCTGATTTGATGGGTCTGAACTCTTTTCTATGGGGTAAGCTCAAAGATGAAATCCATGCATTAGTTCTGATGACCCAAGAGGATTTAAACCATTACACTGTTACAGTATGTGCACTGACATCGAAAGAATTTCTTCAGTCTATTCAGAGGTACTTCCATCAATGACTGCAGATACGTATTGCAATAGGGTGGGCATTGTAAACACTGAATGATGTAAATGAAATTTTAAGGAAGAATTTATGATCACAAAATTTTGTGATTTCCTTTTTGTTGCTGTTGTTGGTGTAATTTTTCAAGGCAAGTGTGTATCTCAATGTTACACTCATGATGCAAAGTTATTATTTAATGATCTTTATATCTCAGTTCCCTGTATAACAAACCAATTCAGTTTTTCACATGCCTTTTTCTTTCAAGACTCTGGCAAAAAGAGGGCACGCATACTAAAATTTTATGAGATGAATGTGGATAAAGGGTGCAAAGTCATTAAAAACATGGAAAAACATAAATAATGTCAGAAAAATATATGCAAATGAGTGCGCCCCCCCCCCTCCCCCCAACATACAATCTCCCTCTCTCAAGGAAACTACAAAAATTGCTTATGTTGTCAGATCGAAAATTTGCAGAAAAACTAGGGGAAGCAATTCAACGAATCAGCTCGTTGCTCATTGGTATAAAAAGGAAGAACCAGTTTCTCTGCAACACCTTAAAATCTCCAGCTAAAATCTTAGGCTGTAGTCTAAACACTTCACAATACTTTAAATCCTTTACAACACTTGTCTTTTATCAGTTAACCCCACATTTGGCAATGATGTTCTGAAGCAACGTAGAGATCAGGGGTAGTTGAGAGAACTGAATACACTCTCTGACCCTTTCTATGGCACTAATGCATATAGGCAACATTTACTCTCTGTGAGCCAGAGACATTTGATACTAATAGGTGCAAAACTTGTTAGCAACGAGCATCCGAGTCAGAATCTTTGCATGGCTGTCTGTACAAATAGTACCACTTGTTAGAGATAGTATCTTTTTACTTCGTGTGTCTTCTGATTCACAATCATCTTTGAATTTAGTTAGTAGTAGAAGTTGAGTTGTAATGTTAAATATCTTATGACTCTATAGTCTGGAATGAATAAAGGTGATCACAAAAAGGGTTTTGCTTATAGGCAACACTACCAGACTGTGGTCAGTTATTACAATAGCAAATAGGTTCACAACCCTTTTATGGCACAGGGAAATGGCAATATGCTGTAAAGTTTTCTGTAGCTTTGTATCTGTCTAATGGTGATCCACAAGGAGATTCTGAGTCTGGAATCATAACATACAGGAGTGACAATGATTCTGACTACAGTGAGTATGTCTCTATTAGGAAATCTGGTATGGTGATAGAAGAATTAGATATAGAATCAAAAAGTGCCAGTGCTGATTTTCAAGACATTAATCCAACAGCGCTGGATGTTTTGTATAGTATGTCGAGTATTGACAAATAAGCAATAATCGAAGAAAAGTTCATCCATAGTATACTAATGGATAAATGACAATATTGCTTCAGATTCAACAATAGATTTCCCTGTTACATTAGACTGTGTCAGATGATTACAGTTTTTAAAGTAGTTCTTTGCCCTGAAATAATGGACACAATACTGAGGAAGACAAATCTTTATTCAATTCAGCTGACAACGTTGTTTGCTGATATGAATAGAAATAAAATGGAGCACCAGGATTTGTGTATTACCGTATGAAAAAAACACTGAATTACAATGAGGGCTATTCAGAAAGTAGGGAACATTTCCGTCTGATGCCACTAGGCGCACACCGATCGCGTATATTTTGGTATGTGTATGCTTGGCAGTTCAGTCGGCATCCATCCGTGACAGCAGGAATGTCTCTGTGCGGCTGGTTTTTTCAGTATTCAAATTGGAAATGTGCGCTGCAATAAAAAATCCCTCCAGTTGTGAGGTGCGGTCTGTGATATGGTTTTTATTGGCAAAAAACCTAAAAAAAAAATAAAAAAAAATATCGCGAAGTGTACAGAAACAACGTAATGAGTAAATGTTCCATCTGGAAATGGTGCATTCGGTTTAAAAATGGCTGAACCAAGGTCCATGAAGAAGAGAAGTGTGGACGGCCGAGCATTGTGACTGACGATCTTGTCGCTAAAGTTGATGAAACGATTTGTGAAAACCGTCGCTTCACAATAACGGAGCTTTCGCTTTCTTTTCCACATGTTTCACGGACTTTGTTTTTTGAAACTGTCACTCAAAAGCTAAGCTACCACAAATTTTGTGCTGGATGGGTGCCCAAAATGCTTACAGAGCACCATAAAGAATAGCCAATGGGGGCAACGTTGACATTTCTGCAGGCCTACCACAAACATGGCGATTCATTACTGGATTGAATCGTAGCCAGTGAGGTGACCTTGGTGAAACACGTCAATTTGCGAGAAAAAATTACAGTCCATGGAGTGGGGGCATACAAGGTCCCCACAAAAACCAAGAAAATATTTGCAATCCTTGTCAGTAAGGAAGTTGATGGCGACAGAGTCTTGGGATAGGCATGGTGTGCTTCTTATTGATTTTCTCGAACGTGGAGCAACCAATTCTGCCAGGTACTGTCAAACTTTACAGTTTAAAACAAATGCCGAGGAAAGCTGACATTGAAAATTTTGTTTCTGCAAGACAATGCCCAACCTCACATGGCAAACTGCGCTAAAGAACTCCTTAATTCATTCAAATGGGAAATTTTCCCTCATCCACACTACAGCCCCAAACTTGCACCAAGCGACTTCCACTTGTTTCCCAAGATGAAGAAATGGCTTGCAACGCAGCACGTTGATGACGACGCAGAACTCCAGGTGGGCATAACTCACCAGCTGAAGTCTCAGGTGGCAGAATTTTACAACAAAGGTATTTGAAAGCTTGTCCACCGCTATGATAAGTACCCCAATGTGTTTGGTGACTATGTGGAAAAGTAGTATGTCAGTCACTCTTTCAGATGTATAAAATAAGATGTATTTCTTGTACTCAGTTTTCTTTTAATGACAAAACGTTCCCTACTTTCTGAATAGCCCTCATATAAGCTATCCAGTGACTGTGTGAGTAGAATATGTACCTCAAATTGGATACGTTGCTTATAAGGCAGCATCTTGTATTTGCAAAAAATAACAACAAAAAATAGAAAACATTATATAACACTGTTCGTATCATACGATAAAACAACTAGTTAAATATTTGTTACAATGAAAATTATCAATGTTTGAAAATACAAGATAATTGGATGCATAAAAAAATCAGCCAGCAAGTCGTGGCAGGAGAAACTACATGAAATAGATACGGAAATGTGCAAACGTGTAGAGCCAATGGCTTCTTCCGGCAGAAGGGTAGAAGGCGGAGGCAGAGGGATGGAGGAAAAAGACTGGTGAGGTTTAGGTACATGGGCAGAGTTAAGGAAAAGTCGACTAGAACCCCAGATCAGGAGAGACCTACTGGATGGGTTGTGAAAGAAAGAATGATTGTTGATGCCTGCACCAGACGACATTTGAAAACCTGAGAGCTTAAAGGTGGAAGAAAGGACAATAAGTGAGACAGAGACCACTAAAAGAACATGCTGCAAAGGTCACTAAGAGTGGAAAGCTAAGTGCATTATTATGTGGTAGACATGGGGTGGGGAGAACAGAAAATAAAAGAGGGGACAAAGAAAAGGAATAGTTACTGAAAAGAAATGCTAAGACCACAGAAACTGAAGAAAATTTAGTCAGACAAGTGGTGGGAACCAAACAAATGTTGTAACGCCAGTTCCCGCCTGTTGAGTTCTCCCTCCTAACACTAGTTTCTAAGAAGAGATGGAAGCTGGTGTCACATGTGTCTCCCCTAAATCTACATTAACTGCTCTGATCTTGGTATTTCGTTTGAGTAAATATTCCTTTTCTTTGTTCTTCACTCCCCTTTTATTTTATCAAATCTTCTTTTCTGACATGACTATCCCCCCCCCCCCCCCCCCCCTCCCACTCCTGTAGACCTTGTTTAAGTCACTTACCTTTCCACTCTTATTGACTCTTGCATCATTATGTTTTTTCAGTAATCTTTGTCTTGCTTATTTATCTTCCACTTTTAAATCTCAGGTTTTTAAATATCGTTCAGTGCAGGTACCAACAGTCAGTCTTTACTTCTCATCCTGTCCAATATGACTCCCCAAACACAGGGTTCTGGGTGGCTTTTTCGTAACTCCTCCCATTTTCTAAACCTCATCAGTCTTTTCCCTTCATTTCCTCTGCCTGAGGAAGGAGCCACTGGCTCTGAAACCTTTTTATGCAGTTTCCCCTGACCCTGATTTTTAACTAGATTTCCTATATATCCAATTATATTAAACTAGCTTAGTGCTAGCTGTTTCACTCGCGTAAACTGTGTGGCCTGCAGAGATTTTTTTGTTTTTATTTAATACGTTGTTCACAAATTGCAACACTTTCTAAGTTTTTTATGTTATGAAGGTCATATAAGCATGGTCTTTTCTGAATGTACTTCTGACCAAAAAGTGACTCTGGGAACACGAGTCCAAAGTTTTTGTTAATCATGCCTTTTTTGTTATTGTAGAGGTATTTCCATAGCAACCTTAATGCTCTAACAAATATTTCTTTATGCCTAACCAAGAAGTGAATACCAGTTTTCATAAATTCACCTTTAATTTTTTTTTAATGTAACGAAATATCTTCTTAAAAATTTTCATCCCCCGGTTTCACCCTCTTATGTGTTGGATTTCCAAAAACAATGACATACATATGTTTTATCTCTCACAGAGAAGACAAATACAAAATTTCATAAATTTAGCTTCAAAAATGCTTACACAATGAAACATTTCCATAAAATCTTTCATCCCATTTCATCTCCATAGTGACTGAATTTCCAAGAACAGTGAAATACTTTTTTTTATTTCTAATTAAGAAGCCAAATGTAAATGTTCATAGATTTAGTTGTAAAATGCTTTCATAATAAAATATTTTCATAAAAATCTGATCCCCTATATTTCACGTCTTTAGGGGTTCAGTTTCCAAATTTTTTTTATTTGTAACCAAGAAGTAAAATACCAATGTTGTTATAGATGTAGCTTTAAAATACTTTAGCAGTTCTCTAGTAATGGTATATTTTTAAAACAAGCATTTATCCGCTATTTCACCCCCTAAATTTTCAAGAATTCTGAAACACATATTTCTTTATTTCTGACCGAGAAACCAAATACCAATTTTCGTAGGTCTAGCTTCAAAATTTCCGTACTACCGACATTTTTCAAAATGCCTTTCAGCCCTTATTCCAGTCCCGTAGGGTTGGGATTTCAAAATATCCCTTCTTTAATGATGCCTACAGTACGAGACCCACACCTTCTCAAAATTTCAAGGTTACATCCTTAGCAGTTTGTGCTGGGCATTGAATCAGTCAATAAGTCAGGACATTGCCTATTATATATAGAGATACATATACTTTTCCTGTATATACTTTTGGGTTTGTCAAATAACGGGTTATGATATCCACATCTAGATCTACACACATACTCCACAAGCCACCTTATGGTGCATGGTACCTTGTACCTTTACAAGTCATTTCCTTTCCAGTTCCAGTCCCAAATGCAGCAAGGGGAAAGCAACTGCCTATTGCCTCCATATGAGCCCATATTTCTCTATCTTATCTTCGTAGTCCTTACAAGAAATGTATGTTGGTGGAAGTTTAATTGTTCTGCAGTCAGCTTCAAATATCAGTTCTCTAAATTTTCTCAATTGTATTTTGAGATTCCCATTTGTGTTCAGGAGAAATCTCTGTATACTCACACATCGATTGAATATACTGGTAACAAATTCAACAGTCCGCCGTTGAATTATTTTGATGTCTTCCTTTAACACGACCTGGTAGGGGTCCCAAACACTCTCTAGCAGTACTCAAAAATGGGTCACACTAGCATTCTATAAGCCATTTCCTTCATCAATGACCTACACTTCCCTAAAATTCTTCCAATAAACCATAGTCGACCATTCGTCTTCCCTACTACTGTTCCTATATGGATGTTTCATTTCATATTGCTCTGCAACATTATGCCTAGATATTTAATTGAGGTGACTGTGTCAAGCAGCGCATCACTAATAATGTATTCAAACATTACAGGATTGTTTTTCCTACTCATCTACATCAAATTACATTTTTCTACATTTAGAACAAGCTGCCCTTCATCAAACGCCAAGTCATAGTGAGTCATTCTACAGTCATTAATGATGACATTTCCCCCATACACAACAGGATCATCAGCAAACTGCTGCAGGTTGCTGCCCACCCTGTCCACCAAATCATTTATGTATACAGAGAACATCATCAGTCCTATCACACTTCCCTGGGGCACTCCTCACGATACTCTTGTATCTGATGAACACTTATCATCGAGAACAATATACTGGGCTCTATTACTTAAGAAGTCTTCAATCCAGTCACATATCTGGAAAACTATTTTGTAATATTGTATTAGTTAACAATCTGCAGTAGGGTACCATGTCAAATGCTTTCCAGAAGACTACGAATGAGGAATATGCCTGCTGCTGTTCGTCCACGGTGTGCAGGATTTTGTGGGAGGAAAGGACAAGTTGACTTTTGCGCGAGTGATGCTCTCTAAATCCATGTTGATTTGTGGAAGAAGATTTTCCGTCTCAAGAAAATTTATTATATTCAAACTGAGAATATGTTCAGGAATTCTGTAGCAAACCAATGTTATGTACATTGGTCTGTATTTCTCTAGGTCTGCCTTTTAACACTTTTCATATGCAGGAGTCACCTGCACTTTTGTCTGGTCACTTGGGACTTTGTGCTGTGTGAGAGATTCACAAGTAATGCAGACTAAGTAAGGGGCCCATGTTGTAGAGAGGACAGATCTCCACTGAAATTTGCTCCTGTCCTCTTACAAAATATAAAATGCCCTCCGTTACAATGTGGTGTACAGTGATTTGCATGCCATGGGCATCACGGGCTGAGGGGGGGGGGGGGGGGGGGGGATCCTCACACCAAAGTAAGAGCACTGCCCAATTCAGAGGCAGGTCATGGTCACTTCATCTCGTCTTACTGGCCAGATAATTAGCTTCATCAACTGCACCTTATTGTCTCTCACTGCCTGCCAAACATCCTCCCACATTTGCTTGGATTTCAGATGGAGCAGTGAAATGACAGACTGCAGGGAAATTGTACATTGTGTCACGTCATGTTCCCTGCATTCCTCCTTGGCAGCTTTGTCTGCTTGTTCATTTGCCTAAATTTCCACATGCCCCAGTACCTAACAGGATGGCACCTGCTTCCCCCACTGTTGAAGGAAGTTCAGTTGGTCATGTACTAGCTGGATCATTTTTTCTGCTGGGTACATGTGATGCAATGAGTGTATGACACTAAAAGAATCACAGGCGATGAGAAACTGTTTGACCTCATCTACCCCAGTGCCTTCAGGAATGCACGTAGCTCTGCGCTAAACACGGTACATTCACGAGGAAGGTGAACCCTAAAGACACATGCAGTGAACACCTCTGAACAGCCAAGGGAATCCCTGGTTTGGAACCATCAGTATACACAATTTTCAAACTGAGTTACATATCTAAAACATTAAAAAACAGAGACTGAGACACTAAATTTGGAGTGCAGTCTTTCTTGTAATTCAAAAAGTCTAAAATACACTGTCCAGTACAGTAATGCGATCTTATGCTGAAAACTTGAGTAGCCACCTTCTGCAATGTGGACCACTATGAGACATTCAATGAAGTTCTGGAAAGTACCAACAGGGATGCGGAGCTACGCCAACTCCATTGCCATGGCCTGCTACTCTAGGTTTCTCAGCTGAGGATCCATGGCTCGAACTGTTCGTTCCAGGTGGTCCCACAGATTTTCGAATCAGACTAAATCATGGGAGTTTGGTGGTCAGGGGAGTACAGTAAACTTATCCTGGTGCTCTTCGAACTGTGCCTGTAGACTGAGCTGTGTGACTTGTTGCACTGCCCTACTGACAGAAGCCGTTGTGGCAAGAAAAAACAAACTGCCTGTAAGGGTGATACACAGTCCCCAAGGATAGAAGATTGTGTTGGTCCACTGTGCCTTCTAGAATGACACTGTCACCTAGAGAACGATCTGGTCTCTTCCGATGATTGATGCAGGATGTTTGCCATTTGTCCGATGGAGCATAAAACGTGATTCATCTGGAAAGGCCACCTGTTGTCTTAGCATTTGTCTCTGAAGAAATACAGTCAGCATGAATGCACTGCTGCAGAGGCTCATACACACCAACGTTCACCGAACGATCTTTAAGGAGACACTGTTGGTAGCTCTTTGCTTTACCTGGGTGGTCAGTTGCTCAGCTGTTCCACACCTATTTGCTTGGACGCATCTCCACATCCATCGCTCACCTCTGTCATCTATGGCTCAGGGTGCACCATAATAGCCTCGGTGCCAGTTTTGAATAGTGCCATTTTGCCAAAAAATGGTTCAAATGGCTCTGAGCACTGTGGGACTTAACATCTATGGTTATCAGTCCCCTAGAACTTAGAACTACTTAAACCTAACTAACCTAAGGACATCACACAACACCCAGTCATCACGAGGCACCATTTTGCCATCCATGGTATACTTGAAACATGCTGGCACATGAACCATTTACAGACATAGTCACTTTGGAAATGCTTCGACCCTTTTGGACGTAACATAAATCACATTACAGCGACTGCACCAATTTCCATGTCCCACCAACACACTAAATATGCCCTTCTCTGTTAGCACTGCCACCTGCCATTTGTGACTGGTTACTGTGTGTGTGTGTTTGAGGTTTACGGGCGCTAAACAGCGTGGTCATCAGCGCCCAGACTGGTTACTGCACACTGACATTGAACATAGTCAGCAGTCACATTAATGCAAATGGACCATGTTTTTCTGGGCCTCTGTAACAGCCAAGGTGGAGATCAGCTCCAACCTTGGTGTAAAATTATAAAACCTGCCACACCCAACTGCAAAAGGCAATCCTTCACAAGAGTCCACAGAACATCTTTGCTTGTTGTCCATTAAGAATGAGCCTTTCCACAGGTGGCTGAGTAACAGTATGTTGTGCACATTGTTTGGTGTGGACATTGTCTTATAGGCCTATTGCACCATCAGGAGTTGTTGTCTGATGAGAAGCAATGGCTCACTGATCCTAGCATAAAGTCTCAGAATAGGGTTGGTTTTAAAGACCCAAGAGGCCAGCCAAACCAAACAGTTGCATGAATTACCAAGATTACACCACCAGTAAATTTGACTCATATTATTATAAAGTAAAATGTTAATGTTGTTGTGGTCTTCAGTCCCGAGATTGGTTTGATGCAGCTCTCCATGCTACTCTATCCTTCATCTCCCAGTACCTACTGCAACCTACATCCTTCTGAATCTGCTTAGTGTACTCATCTCTTGGTCTCCCTCTACGATTTTTATCCTCCACGCTGCCCTCCAATACTAAATTGGTGATCCCTTGATGACTCAGAACATGTCCTACCAACCGATCCCTTCTTCTGGTCAAATTGTGCCACAAACTTATCTTCTCCCCAATCCTACTCAATACTTCCTCATTAGTTATGTGATCTACCCATCTAATCTTCAGCATTCTTCTGTAGCACCACATTTCGAAGGCTTCTATTCTCTTCTTGTCCAAACTATTTATCGTCCATGTTTCACTTCCATACATGGCTACACTCCATACAAATACTTTCTGAAATTACTTCCTGACACTTAAATCTATACTCGATGTTAACAAATTTCTCTTCTTCAGGAACGCTTTCCTTGCCATTGCCAGTCTACATTTTATATCCTCTCTACTTCGACCATAATCAGTTATTTAGCTCCCCACATAGCAAAACTCCCTTACTACTTTAAGTGTCTCATTTCCTAATCTAATTCCCTCAGCATCACCCGACTTAATTCGACTACATTCCATTATCCTCGTTTTGCCTTTGTTGATGTTCATCTTATATCCTCCTTTCAAGACACTATCCATTCCATTCAACTGCTCTTCCAAGTCCTTTCCTGTGTCTGACAAAATTACAATGTCACCGGCGAACCTCAAAGTTTTTATTTCTTCTCCATGGATTTTAATACCTACTCCGAATTTTTCTTTTGTTTCCTTCACTGCTTGCTCAATCAGATTGAATAACATCGGGGAGAGACTACAACCTTGTCTCACTCCCTTCCAAACCACTGCTTCCCTTTCATGTCCCTCGACTCTTGTAACTGCCATCTGGTTTCTGTACAAATTGTAAATAGCCTTTCGCTCCCTGTATTTTACCCCTGCCACCTTCAGAATTTGAAAGAGAGTATTCCAGTCAACATTGTCAAAAGCTTTCTCTAAGTCTTCAAATGCTAGAAACGTAGGTTTGCCCTTCCTTAATCTAGCTTCTAAGATAAGTCGTAGGGTCAGTATTGCCTCACGTGTTCCAACATTTCTACGGAATCCAAACTGATCTTCCCCGAGATCGCCTTCTACTATTTTTTCCATTCGTCTGTAAAGAATTCGCGGTAGCATTTTACAGCTGTGACTTATTAAACTGATAGTTCGGTAATTTTCACACCTGTCAACACCTGCTTTCTTTGGGATTGGAATTATTATATTCTTCTTGAAGTCTGAGGGTATTTCGCCTGTCTCATACATCTTGCTCACCAGATGGTAGAGTTTTGTCAGGACTGGCTCTCCCAAGGCCGTCAGTAGTCCCAATGGAATGTAGTCTACTCCGGGGGCCTTGTTTCGACTCAGGGTTTTTCACTGCTCTGTCAAACTCTTCACGCAGTATCGTCTCTCCCATTTCATCTTCATCTACATCCTCTTCCATTTCCATAATATTTTACTCAAGTACATCTCCCTTGTATAGACCCTCTATATACTCCTTCAACCTTTCTGCTTTCCCTTCTTTGCTTTTAACTGGGTTTCCATCTGAGCTCTTGATGCATATACAAGTGGTTCTGTTATCTCCAAAGGTCTCTTTAATTTTCCTGTAGGCAGTATCTACCTTACCCCTAGTGAGGTAAGCCTCTACATCCTTACATTTATCCCCTAGCCATCCCTGCTTAGCCATTTTTCACTTCCTGTTGATCTCATTTTTGAGACGTCTGTATTCCTTTTTGCCTGCTTCATTTACTGCATTTTTATATTTTCTCCTTTCATCAATTAAATTCAGTATTTCTTCTGTCATCCAAGGATTTCTACTAGCCCTCGTCTTTTTACATACTTGATCCTCTGCTGCCTCCACCACTTCATCCCTGATGCCACCTACTCCGATCAAAGACTGGGCATCTACCGCGTGGGGAGCTAGCAGTTCAGGCATGAGCAGTGTGAGCCCTGTGTTGTCGGGGGCTCAACTGACAGCGCACATAATGACCCTACCACATCAGAATGGCTGCCATGTTGGCTCTGAAGTGGAAATATGAGCCTATACAGGTACTGTGTGCGTTTGATTTTCAACACTGGATGCAGCGAATACTTTTAAGGTGTTCTTCCCCAGTTGGTCCACACAACAGAGACGTCTGTATTCCTTTTTGCCTGCTTCATTTACTGCATTTTTATATTTTCTCCTTTCATAAATTAAATGCAATATTTCTTCTGTTACCCAAGGGTTTCTACTAGCCCTCATTTTTTTGTTTACCTTTTTGATCCTCTGCTGCCTTTCACTACTTTATCCCTCAAAGCTACCTGTTCTTCTCCTGCTGTATTTCTTTCCCCCATTCTTGTCAATTGCTCCCTTATGCTCTCCCTGAAACTATGTACAACCTCTGGTTCTTTTAGTTTATCCAAGTCCCATCTCCTTAAATTCCCACCTTTTTGCAGTTTCTTCAGTTTTAATCTACAGGTCATAACCAATAGATTGTGGTCAGAGTCCACATCTGCCCCTGGAAATGTCCTACAGTTTAAAACTTGGTTCCTAAATCTCTGTCTTACCATTATATAATCTATCCGCTACCTTTTAGTATCTCCACGGTTCTTCCATGTATACAACCTTCTTTCATGATTCTTAAACCACGTGTTAGCTATGATTAAGTTGTGCTCTGTGCAAAATTCTACCAGGCGGCTTCCTCTTTCATTTCTTTGCCCCAGTCCATATTCACCTACTACGTTTCCTTCTCTCCCTTTTCCTACTACCGAATTCCAGTCACCCATGACTATTAAATTTTCGTCACCCTTCACTATCTGAATAATTTCTTTTATTTGATCATACATTTCTTCAATTTCTTTGTCATCTGCAGAGCTAGTTGGCATATAAACTTGTACTACTGTAGTAGGTGTGGGCTTCGTATCTATCTTGGCCACAATAATGCGTTCACTATGCTGTTTGTAGTAGCTTACCCACATTCCTATTTTCCTATTCATTATTAAACCTACTCCTGCATTACCCCTATTTGATGTTGTGTTTATAACCCTGTAGTCACCTGACCAGAAGTCTTGTTCCTCCTGCCACTGAACGTCACTAATTCCCACTATATATAACTTTAACCTATCCATTTCCCTTTTTAAATTTCTAACCTACCTGCCTGATTAAGGGATCCGACATTCCACACTCCGATCCGCATAACACCAGTTTTCTTTCTCCTGATAACGACATCCTCTTGAGTAGTCCCCGCCCGGAGATCCGAATGGGGGACTATTTTACGCAAGAGGACGCCATCGTCATTTAATCATCCAGTAAAGCTGCATGCCCTCGGGAAAAATTACGGCCGTAGTTTCCCCTTGCTTTCAGCCGTTCGCAGTACCAGCACAGCAAGGCCGTTTTGGTTATTATTACAAAGCCAGATCAATCCTTCATCCCGACAACATACCCCTGCAACTACTGAAAAGGCTGCTGCCCCTCTTCAGGAACCACACATTTGTCTGGTCTCTCAACAGATACCACTCCGTTGTGGTTGCACCTACGGTACGGCTATCTGTACGGCTGAGGCACGCAAGCCTCCCCACCAAGGGCAAGGTCCATGGTTCATGGCAGGAGGATAAACAAAGTAAAATATAATTTCTATTTTCATCAACTAGCCAAGCACCTATCTTTATCTATCCCCATCGGACTGTACGTCGGCAGTTTGAGGCTATCCATTACCCAGTTAACATCTGTATTTTGTTTTGCTTAATTATCAGGTTTTAATCATTTTGTCAGTTTATAAGTAACAAAGTTCATATACAGTAATCTTGTGACGAAATTCACAACCGGGAATACTTCCAACAATATTTATATGCAAAAAGAACAGGGCCTCGATACAGCTCAAGTCATATTTCCGCATCAAGGTTTGATGATCAGTAAAGGCCAAAATGTAAAAAGCTTTCATTTGATTTCAATATCTGACTCTGTATCGGATATATTGCAACTATTGAAACTTACTACGTGTGGTACTAACTTTCAATGTAATGGTTTTTCACTAGAGAAAGTAGACAGGTCATAACTCAGTTAATAACCATATTTTTATGAATAAACAATTAATATTATTAAGAGAATTGTTAGTGAACTATGTGAGACCCGACTTTCTCCCGGTGCACACAATATTCAAATAATCTATGGGAATGCAGCCAGGTGAAGTCGTTGACAACTGCTGGTATTTCAACATAAGCACACCCTGACATTTTCAAGGCATAACAGCATATGGTTCGGAAAGGGTAGAGCGTGCTTTTGTCTAAATATCGGCATTTGTTGATTATGTCACTCAGCTACATTCCCGTAAGTTATTTGTTACTGAATTGGTCATCAGGAGAATGTGCTTAAAATTAAATAAAAGTGAAAAGATTTACAACTTAAATCAGTGGTGTTGTGTGTGTCATTTAACTGAGTGACCACAAATCAAAACAATTTCAGAGTATGAGACTTCATTTCATAGTGCACCAGCAAGTATTTACAGCAACACCACTGGATTAGTGTGGTTCCAAAGTGCCTGCTCCACCCTATGTTCAACAATCATGCACATGAGGATGTTTTTAATTGCCCTACCTATGGGGCAGGTGCCTGCAGAGCCCCAAAGCACACTGTGTGTGTTACAATCACCACAGAGGACAAGGGTGATGGGGGAGCTGAGTAAGGTGGTCAAGGAGAGTGTCTTTGTTTTGCACCTCATGTGGGTGCAGGTAGAGGGAACGTATTGTCAACTTGTGACACACATGCACTGAAACCACATCATCTTGTAGGCTGGTTGTGAGGGTACGAAAGCAGGAGTGATAGACAATGTTTACGAAAATTGCCACTGCTCCTTATATATATATATATATATATATATATATATATATATATATATATATATATATATATATCTCTATCTCTCTCTCTCTCTCTCTCTCTCTCTCTCTCTCTCTCTCTCTCCACCAAGGCCATCCTTTTTATGGAGAATGTAGTCACATAGGTCAGTGGTGTCAGAGAATTTAATATGTTTCTCCTGAAGACTGATAAGCACTTGTCTATCCTGAACTAATATTCATAGTTCCTCCACATGGGTCGTAAGCCCAGTCCACTTCCGCTGAAGTATGGAACACATCTTAATAGTGAGGTGGTTCTCTACCTTTCTTCCACAGTGTGGAGGTTGCACAGGAGAGGGGGCAGAGGCGAGGGACAAGCATGCTCTCAATGGTATAGTCATCGTCTGATCCATCTGACAGGACCAATGTGGCAAGGCCTGATGGCTTCGGATGTGATCATTTTGGACTGTTTTTTTGTTCCAGTCTGAATTTTGTGGACAGTGTAAGGTAGTTTTAACAGAAACATTTTTTTGGTGACCTCCGTCTGTTATCATTTGTCACATTAGGTTCTGCAGCCTCAATTATTTCAGCTGTAAGAGGGCTTTGCTGTTGGACTAGTGATGAAGGCTAGCAGCTGCATTCACAAGTGCAGGCTGATATGCTCTGCTAAGCTATAAAAGCCTGGATGCCAGTACTACTATTCTGCACAGGCTCCTTCAACACTGAGGCAAGTGACTTCACAAAAGTGGGTGGCTTTTTAGTCCTAAATGCCTTCTTCCTGTCAGAGTATAAGATACATTGAGTGCCATTAATCTCAGTGTCTTCTACAAATATAGAACATTCCTTGCTCCAAACTGATGGACTTCAGGGCGTTTGACACTCATGGGTGGGGCAGTATGGTGAACATCTAGTTCGTGGACAGCAGCCACATATACCATACATAGCCTGACTCTTATGCCGCATGGTGGTGCAACTGAAGCATTGAAAGAAAGCAGTGCATCGGATTAGGTGCACTCTTTGACACAAAACATGGCAGTAGCTTGTGCTGCAGTGTCTGAGCCCATGCCAATTGTGACATGGGGGCAAATAACATGGCTATGCTGACAATACTCTGTCTGGCTACCTGTAAAATCTGGTAACACTATAGGCTGCAGCAGTTTCTAGAGGAAGTCTTGTCTTTTGTTGGAGCTGTTGTGCAATATCTACATCTGTGGACCGGCGGTAGGCTATGTGACATCAGAATGCAACATCTTTCAGTCAATACCGTTAACTGTCCAAAATTTTTTATGATGCATTCTCTCTGAATACTTACTTAAGTCATGAGGATTATGGTAAGGATAATGTTTCTAAGGTATTCTACCTGGTCATCACAACTGGGGAAATGTTCATCGAAGGTCGCCAGGGAGGAGTAAAGCCCCCACTTGGCCTTAGTAAGCTGTCATTTGGGAGTGCAGATAGGTGGGGTAGGAGTCAGCAAACAGCACACAGAAAATGGTCGCTCAAGTATGCATAAGTGAGAATGGACCACTCGAGATGAAGGGGAAGCTAGCAGTGCAGAAAGATATGTCCAAATGGTAATAGGAGTGTGTGGAGTCTAAAGGGAACATGGGTGCTTCTGTGCTAAGGCTGAAGATGTTAAGTTGACTGAGAAGGCCAGCCAAGAGGGCACCTCTCAGACAGATTCAGAGGCAACCCCAAATGGGATGACATGCATTAACCTCACCGAGCAACAGAAATGGGTGAGCTGCCCAATAAGGTGTAGGAAGTCTGCCCTTGTGACACCGAATGGCATAGGGATGTAAATAATACAAAGGAAAATGATACAAAGAGAAAAGGTCAAGTGAGGAAGGAATGGGCGAACTGCAACAGCTTGAAGGTGGGTAGTCAGGGAAATGGATTGACTACGAATGTCATCCCCCATGAGACAGAATGCCATCCTCGGGGAAATGGTCAAAACAGACTGGGAAGAAATGAGAGAGCTCAAAGCGGTTGTGAGAATGCAATTTTGTTTCCTGGAGCAGAGAAGAAGTGGTTGATGTGATTCTAACAGTAACCCTAAATCCTCATTGTTAGATCAAAGGCCATGAACATTCTACTGAAGGACAGTCATAATGAGGAAAGGTGGAAAGAACAAATGAAGGGGTGTCAGCTCAGCAGCTGCTGAATGCTAGCCTTCAAAGACTCACTGCAGCAGGGTGCAGAGGCTGGAGGATCCTGCTCCATGAGATCTACAAAGGTATGGGCATTCTCCCTCTGTCGATCAAAATAGTCTAGGGCAGATAAATGGTTAGTGGTGCTCACCAGTGACAATGAGGTCAGTTGGACAAGGGTATCACATGGCGACATCATAGAAGAGAATCTCTGAGTCAGCAAAGAAGAAGACCGTTTGCCTTTCTTTGACTTATTGGAGCCTTTCCGGTTGGCAGAGGAAGACATAGATGTTTGCTGGCTGGACGGATGTAGGAAGTCTTCACGGGAGTATTCCTTCTGTCCTTTCCAGCCTGCTGGTTGTGTAGCAGGTGACTTCGCCCCGGGAGGCGAATGTTTGGTGGCTTATTGAACAGCTGGATGAGATGGCGATGGTGCCATGACACTGGGCAATTTCACAACAGCACTGCTGAATTTGAGATTGCACGCCTGTGTGGCCATGTCCTTCATGGAGCAAGATACTGTAAGTACCAGATGGTAGAACACAGGGTTTGGAATTAGCCAATAACTTGTGAGCGACCAGGTAATGCACTTTTTCCTTTGTCCAGATCTGCTGGACAGCCCACTCATCAAGATATACAGGACAACCTTGAGGGGAGGCGGCACAGTCGCCATTGCACTTGATACAGTGGAGAGCAGGATCCGGACAATCACCCTGGTGCGCATCCCTACTACAGGTTACACATTTGGCTGGGTGCTGACAAGACATTCGAGTGTGATTGAAATGATGACACTGGTAGCAGCGCATCGGGTTCAGAATGTATGATTGGACTGTAATAACTCCATAGCCTGCTTTGATCTTGGACGGAAGCATCAAAGGTGAGAAAAAGAGTGTGTGTGGGCATTGACCTTCTTCATCAACTGATGGATGGCAATGACATCCTCATCAGACAGGTGCATTTGGATTTCTGCCTCAGTCAGCACATCGAGCAGCCTAGTGTAAATAATACTATGGGAATAATTCAGAGTTCCATGGGCCTCAACACGAACAAGATACCCATGGACAAGAGAAACAGCAAGCAGTTGCTGCGCTTGAGAATCCAAGTAGCCTCGTAAAACAAAGGGCCATTGTGTACACGAGAGCAGGAATTCAAAGGGTCAGCAATTGCATTTCTGAATAAGAAACAGATTTACCGTTGCAAAGGACCGACTGTCTTCACTCTGTGAAACCATGATGAACTGTGCTACAGCTGGTAAGGTCTTTGAATCTGGTGCTTCATTATATTTACATTTGGTAGACATGAACTGCGAAGCTCACGATTGGCTCATTGCAAGAAAATCACCCATGATTGACAGCGTCTCCAGTGGTGCGCTCCTTCCAACTGGGGACTCCCCTCAGAGGGCTCTCATCCATCTTAGGTAAATGTTCACACCTCAGGTCACACCTCCTGAACACCTGACAGATGGGCCAATTGGCAATTTGGGAAGGTAGCAGCTCAGGCAATCACCCCCTCCCTGGGCCTGGCCTTTACCAGGGGGAATGTGAGAATCCTACCTGTGGACACGAGGCTGGCAATTACGTGTTACCCAATCACCTGTTACATGTCAGATGCTTGGGCTGGCCTTCAGGAGAGCACAGGGAGGAAGACGAATAGGAGGAGCCTCAAACACCAAAGCAGAGGAAGGATAGAAGAAGGTGAACAAAGAAAGGAAAAAAAAAGTACAAAAAACAGTGGTGAGACTTCTTATGTTAGCTATTGAAAATGCGGAACACAGTTCCTAAAACACCCCAGGGGAAAAGAAACAGCAAGAGGATAGACATGCAGCACGGAAGGAAAAAGATGCTGCAAAGGGTGGGGCCCCATGGTAGCCAAGCACGAACCCGCCAAACAGTAGCAAGTCTCCTGATGAGGAGGGGAGGGGGGGAGAAGGCGGGAGGGGGGCGGAGGCACAGTGTACTGTATGTTACGATGTGATATGCGATTGTGAAATAAGTACAAAGCTTCATTTGAGTTCCCTTGATAAATTGTTCTGCTGTACTGTCTGTACAATCAGGTCTCCTGTTTTGATAAATATGATGGGTTCAATATTTCTTATACATATATATCTTCTAAAAAGGAAAAGTAAATTAGCATTTAACATACTGGTGACGACAAGATCATTAGAGACCTAGCAAAAGCTTGAAAATAAGACAGGAGTAGGTGGAAGAAATCAGCTATGACTTTTTCAAAGGAACCAATCTTGCATTTCTCTTAATGTCATCACTACGGTAGTGAGCAGAGGTGTAGTGGGCACACCTGGAGTTCAGAGGGGTGTGGCGGATCGCCATTCAGCCACGCCTGCTTGGTCGACAGCCCCATCTGGGCCCCCAACTATGACGAGTGGAGACACTGGTGTGGCAGACTGCTGCTCACAGGAGCTTGCTCACCCGACGGCCCCCTCTGACCCGCCGCCTAGAACGACCTGGCCACCGACCATGGACTGCGATATGGATGAAGATTCAGGTGAAGATGACATAATAGTGCATGATGCACCCACTATGTCATTCCCCGCCGCCGAGAGGATGTCAAGCAAGGCCAGTGTGCAGGCTCGCCTGAATGGCGAGCACCACAAACGGCCAATCACCACAGCACCAACTGGCATCAAAAAGGCACCCCAGAAGAAGAGGCAACTTGGCGTGTGGCTAAACCCAGGAAGATGTCTTCCCTGCCACCCATGGCTACTGCTAACTGCTACGAGGTAACAGCAGATGAGGAGCAGTCGGAGAAGCCAGCAGCACCCAAGCAGACAGAGACAACGGCCGATGCCGAAACTGGCTACTCAGAAGAAGAAGTGACTGTTCCCATTTGGCCACTACCACCGGACGGTCGCAGTGACAGCTGCCTCCCATAGTCAAGTCCCCCAGTCATGCACAAGGAGTTGCCTTCTCTGCTGGTGATCGTCACCGATACCCCAGAGAACAGATGGCTCAACCAGCTGCAACAGGTGGCCAACACTAAGGTCACTGTTGTAAACCTAAAGCAGAAGAGGAGTATAGCGCAATGCTTTCATTACCAAGGGATGGGCCACTTGGCTCGCCACTGCTCCTTCCCCGAGGCGTGTGTGAAGTGTGCAGGCGCACATGCCGCAGAAACTGTCCAATACCAAGGGCGTACAAGCCCAAGTGTGCAACTCTGGTGGCCCACATGTGGCAAGTTACCGCAGCCGTGAAGTTATCAAGGCCGCAGTTGCTCGCCATCGCGGACAGCGGACACAGAAGACTGCCGACCACTCCCTCTACCGTCCGTGCCCAGGCACACAGGCGGTGAGGTAGCCGACATCGACACCGGCAGTCGATGGTGCCACCTCCGCCTCCACTGAATGAGGCAACAGAAGACATGCTCGAGAGGGCACAACTGAAGTCTGCACGTCGATCCCCCCAGGAGAAAAACACGCAAGGAGGAAGCCTCATCGACGGGAGGTGTGACAACACACCAGCTGCCACTCGCAATCTAGTTGCACCCAGCCACGGCACAGGAAGTGCTGTGCAAGAAGGAGAGCTGGCTGCAGCCGTCTCTACGCTCTCTGCAATAATCAAACCTGGCTGAAACACTGCAGAGAGTTGCAGAGGCAGAGGTAACCACCATGCTGGTGGCCGCCCAGCAGCCGTTGCAGTAGAGCGCTCCCTAACGCTGTCCACGCAGTGAGCAGCAAGGTCAGCCTGTCATGGGCCGCCACAGCTGACTGCAAAGAACACAGCAAAGAAGAAAGCCAAACTTGAGATGGGAAAACATTGACAAGACAACAAGAAGAAACCATTACTGTCACATAATCACAGAAGACATGGAGGCAAAGTAGGACCAGTCTACTACGACTATGCCTACCCAGGGGTCGGGGAGTCCCTGATGAAGCCCGGCCGTTGTCATCTTAATCAGTTGTACAATTAGTGAAAATCTACATCTGGACAGCCCGATTAAGATGTGAACTCTCGTCTCCGTCTTTCTCTCTCTTTTGTTTTACACGCACCATCTCACCTAATTTCCACATTCTATGGTGCCTTACTACAGCTCACTTCAAAGCCTATGCTTATCTTATCACATCTCAAGACGTAATCTGTGTCAATAATTTATTAAACAAATTTATTTTGTTTGCTGTACATGTAATTCATTACTGAGTTGTGCTATTATAAACACAGTAGCTTGTCCCTAAGCATATGAAACTAGCCTCCAACAGTTATCAACATACTGAACACAATTTTTTAAACTTCTCAGTAACTCAAGTGCCACTAAAATAGTGTGAGAAAGTAAACACTTCTATAATACATACCATCAAAACGGAAGTTTAATGAAAGAACCTTCTGTAGTCTCTCCACAATTTCATCAATGCAGGAAGGTGTTTGTTTAGACTTTTCATGTGAACTATGTACATTCTGTATCGTCTCTTCCCTAAAATCACCTGTATTTGTTACACTGTATGTACAGTTTGTTACTGGCGCACACTGTAGTGACAGCACACGTGGACTGTTCAGCCAAGAAGACAGTTCGCTGGATGTCAAGAGGTCGCCTTCCACACTACAGTCATCCAGTACCCTAGTATTCTTTGAGTACGTACAGTTATTCGGCACACGAGGACGACATGTCACCGATGTTAGATTTGACAACTCATCTTGATGGCAATCTTCAGATAAATCAGAGAATTGGAAGTTGATTTTCTTTAACTCATTGCTGAAATTGTTATCTTGCTTTACAATTGGGCTAAGATTGGCAATGCTTGGTTGTGATGACATAAACACATTACAGAATCGATGCTGAGCTGGCAGAATGGGAGTGCTTTCAATATAAGCTAGTGGCTGACGAATATTCGAAGACTGTATGTAAGAGATGTATTCCTGCAAGTAAAGAAAAAATATATATCAAGATTCTAACACACAAAAACTGTCAGTTTGTTTTTGAGGTGCCACGAATCAATGATTGGTGTAGCAAAAGTTTCATGCAATAGTCAATAAAAATTACACAACACACAAATAAGATAAAAGAAATAAATTTAAAAGTTTATAAAATTGCTTATTTGTTTAAAGATAAATATGCTGGTCAAATTTCTGTGTGTGTTGCCAACACGAAAATAGTGCTGAAACCTTACAATACTCTTATAAGTACGGAAACAGGCATGCAAAAAATGAATGGAACTTATGTTGAAAGTTGTGCCTTCAACAGTAAATGCAACTGTTGGTGCTGACATAAAAATTAAGAAAATTTTATGAAGACATAGTCCAAAATGGAGAACTACCTCTGGTCATGACAAATAGAATTCTAGGAAAGCAGAATGATCCTGGGTACATGTATGAAGCCAGTTTTCGTACTACTCCATGAAAATGCAATAGCCCTTTGATATTCAAGACCTTTCATCTTTTTCTCCTCTTTGCTCCATGACAAGTGGGTTCCCTGCATCCTGGAGTCTGACTGATTTGACCCTCTTCTCGTGCTTCTGAATGCCTTGATGAAGGAACTAACAGCCCAAAAACTATAAACACAATATTACCACCTTTATTATGTCTATAGGCAGTACTGAAATTTTGACTCCTGATGGTAATTATTAGTCAGCCATATCATCTCCTAGTAATGTCACAGATTTTTCAGGTGAATTCACCTTTTTTATACATAAAATAATTATTAAATTTTAATCCCATGAATTTAACACAGTCAACATATTCTATCTGCAACTCCTCACATTTTACATGAATGCTGGGTAGAAATCTTTAATAGGTTTTGAACAGCACGAAGTGAGTCTTTTCAAAGCCTAATGAGAAAGAACTGGCAATAAACCAAACATCAACATCCAAAAAATTTCAACAACAGTCATATTGAAGACTTTTATATGCTATCATATACAATTTTGTACCATTGCAATGTGATCTTAGTATATGGCAATGTTAATGAGGAAAAGGGACTAAGATGGAACCCTGTGGACCATCAAACAGTTGAATGATGTCTGCTAACCTAAACTATGTCTTTGGTGTTGACACTCTTTGCTGCTCATTAGGAAGGTGCACAATGAAATAAAAACATTAGTAAAACAAGATGTAGGACACACACAGGTCAACGTAGAGCTGCAATGGGTCCATCATGGAGACTTTCTCAATTAATGCATCAGTATGATTGTTGCTTATGACATCTACACAGACCAGAGTCCGCACGCGTACCACTGACGGTCCTGCTCTTTGGAGGTCGAATGGAAGTCTGTGATTGGCACTGAGTAATGACTGACTCAAGAGAGTGTCTGCCAATCACTTTTACCATGGCGACTGCAGCACGCACAGTGATGGATGTCTCCCCACCACGCAGTGGCATCAGATGTGAGGCACTGCTGTGGCCTCCAGTGGTCTTGTGACAGCCGGCATGTTAAACTACTGAGGGAATCAATGCATATCAATATATTTTTGGCAAGCTGATTTTTCAAATGTGTGAGAGTTCTGAGTATTGCTACTAAAACTGCCATGTAGCTACCTGAACATTCAAATTTTTATCAATAAATGCTTAGCAACCTTCTCATTGTCCTTCAAACAATTGTTATATCCACTGAAAGTCATGGGAAAGTGATATGCACATTTGCTCTCTCACTTTCCAGACATGCAATTTACTGCTAGATCACTAGACGCACCTGAGGCATTGAGTGTGGTGTTCAGTAGTTTCTGCTCACAGGAAGTGGGCAACGGAACAATGTGCAAACACTCACTCACTGAAGTTGTCCTTGTGTTAGTTTGATTGTTACTGAAAGTGTTGTAGTTTCAGATTACAGGGAAGTAAGCAGCCAACAACTGTCATTCTTGTAGTGTGACTTGTGATGGAGAAGAGGGACATCAACTGCACGTGTTCAGCCAGGTACTATAGTTCTACTGTAAGATCCCTAAAAGAGGGGGAGCTGGGACAGTGAAAATGAAAGGTAGTTTTGTTAAGGCACTCTTTGTTTCCTGTAGAACAAGTTCATATTACAGGTTTTTTCATTGTTGAGGGAGATTCAAGGTAAAACAACATCGTGGAAGTAGTTTTTGGTTTGGTTGCAGACAGGCACTGTGATGTCACCGCCAGACACCACACTTTCTAGGTGGTAGCCTTTAAATTGGCCGCGGTCCGGTAGTATAGGTCGGACCCGCATGTCGCCACTATCAGTGGTTGCAGACCAAGCGCCGCCACACGGCAGGTCTAGAGAGACTTCCTAGCACTCGCCCCAGTTGTACAGCCGACTTTGCTAGCGATGGTTCACTGACTTCTACGCTCTCATTTGCCAAGACGATAGTTAGCATAGCCTTCAGCTACGTTATTTGCTATGACCTAGCAAGGTGCCATTATCAGTTTCTATTGATATTGTAAATCATGTAACGTCAAGAGCGACGTTCGTCATTAATGGATTAAAGTTAAGTATTCCACCAGCTACATCCGTTTTTCTCAATTCTAATTCCCTTGTCATGTTCCAGACCTCACGCCAGTCTGCGTGAGCTAAAACGCGTGCATTTCGGCCTCCTTCAGTAATACGGTGTTGGCTCTCCTGCCAACCACAACATTGGCGACGAGAGTAAAAGTGTTCTTATCGATATTGCCCTGATTTACTTGTGTAATGACTTCGCCACCATCTCCAGATATACTGTCTGAATTTTATCGCTTACAGAATCAGCAGATGCAGGCCTTACTGGATGCCCTTGGACAGCTCGTCCAGGGTCAAAGTGCAATGCAAAACGATGCGGCACCTGCTGCTCCACCGCTAACACAACCACAACATGCTGTTGCACCCACTTTTCGACCTTTTGGTGCTGCACTGGAAATCTGGACAGAGTGGTCACGCCAATTTGGATTCCATCTCGCTGCCTACAGAATTCAAGGTAACGAGTGGCAGCCTTTTCTCCTTTCATCCGTCAGCGTGACTATGTACCGTGTGATAGTCAAATTATTTCACCGACGCGACGTAGCAACTCTGTCCTACGAAGAAATTTTGTCTGCATTAGATGCATATTTCAAAAAAATCAGTCAATGTAGTTGCCAAAATGTATACCTTTTTTCGTAAAAAACGTACGGCAGGTCAGACTAATCAGGAGTGGGTTGCAACCTTGCAAGGCCTTACTAGGGATTGTGCTTTTGAGTGTCAATGTGGACTCCCTTATTCAGATACTATGGTACGTGATGCAATTTCACAGAACATTTCTGATGTTCGTACAAGGGAACAGATTTTGAAACTAGTAAATCCCTCCCTTCAACAAGTGATGGACATATTGAATCGGCAAGACACACTTGACTTTGCTCAGGAATCATTTGAAACTTCGCCAGCAGTGTGTCAGGTTAACTGGCCTGCCGGGCGAGCGGCACGAGCAGTAAACAGCCCTCACACCCGGCGCTGCCGCCAGGCTCTCAGCCACGTGTGCCGTGCCAGCAAGCAAATGCAGAGATCAAATCATGTCCGCGGTGTGCTACTAAACATTTGCGTGAGAATTGCCCGTCACGCCAAGCTATTTGCTTTTATTGTAATAAAAAAGGACATATTCAGAGCGTTTGCCAGAAAAAGCTCAGATCGGAAGCTCAAAACCATTCCAGGCCCTTTGCTTCGCGCCGGAATCAAACCAAGGATACTCAGGCTCGTGAAACTTCGCCCATGGAAATTCATGTAGTTCATTCCACTCCGCGCAGTGCCACTCTCTCTAAGAGACAGTAGCTCTTGTCGTCAGCAGGACAATAAACTTTTTGTAGACTTTGACATTAACGGCATAGTGATACCATTCCAGCTCGATACCGCAGCTGCAGTTTCACTGATCAATCAAGACACTTACAAACTGCTGGGAACACCTCCATTGCGTGCCGCAAATGTTAAGTTAACTAGCTATTCAGGACAAAAGTTCCCTGTGTTAGGACAGTGCATCCTTCTTGCAACATACAAAGGACAAACAAAACTTGTGTCATTTTACGTCCATTGTTTTTCTTCTGCAGTGAACTTGTTTGGTTTCAATTTATTTCAGTTGTTTCACTTGTCTATAGTAAATCAGGTCGTATCAGTGAACCAGACTGTGCCTTCCGACAGTGTTTCTCGTCTATGTGAAGAATTTGCACTGCGCCTCGGTTGCGCTACGAACTATGAAGCACATTTGGAACTGAAAGTAAACGCGCAACTGAAATTTTTCAGAGCGCGCAATGTTCCCCACGCATTGCATGATGAGGTCGTAAAAACATTACACGATTTGGAATCACAAGGTGTAACTGAGCTTGTGCAGGCTTCTCTCTGGGCATCGCCCTTAGTAATTTTGCCAAAACCTTCCGGAAAGTTGAGACTTTGTGTGGACTTCAAGGCAACAGTGAATCCACAACTAGTGATTGCAACTTTTCCTTTACCCCACCCGGAAGATCTTTTTGACAAACTGTGCCCAGGTAAATATTTTTCGAAGTTGGACCTAGCAGATGCGTACTTGCAAATACCGGTGGACGAAGAATCCCAGCGCGTTTTGGTGGTTAACACGCATCTTGGGTTGTATCAATTCAAACGACTGCCATTCAGATGTGCATCCACCCCTGCATTGTTTCAGTGTCGGTCCCTACTGCAGCAAATTATCCGGACGATATTGTGATCACCGGAAAGACGGAAGAAGAACATTTGACCAATCTCAGAACATTATTTCAGGTCTTGCGACAAAATGGTCTTTGCTTGCGGAAGGACAAATGTGTGTTTTTTGCTCGGGACTTGTCATACTTGGGACATGTACTGAATGCCCAAGGCATACATCCCAGTCCCACACACCTCCGTGCCATACAAGACTTGCCTTCGCCGCAGAATTTGAAGCAGCTACGGAGTGTGCTGGGAAAAATTAAGGATGATCACCATTATATGCAACACGCCTCTTCCATTTCAGCTCTGCTTCATTGCTTACGCCGTAAAGGTGTTCCGTTCGTCTGGACGACAGACTGCGAATGCGCCTTTCGCCAGTTGAAATCGGCGTTGCTTTCCCATACTTGCCTTACGCCATTCGATCCCCAGAAGCCCATTTTGTTGATGGTGGATGCATCGGATTTTGGGATCGGTGCTGTGCTTGCGCACAAAGATGGATTGCACGATCGCCCTATTGCCTTTGTGTCCAAATTGCTCTCGTCTGTGCAAAGAAATTATTCACAGATCAAGAAAGAAGCATTGGCTCTCGTATTTGGTGTTACAAAGTTTCATGATTTCTTGTATGATTGGCACTTTACCATGATTACAGACCACAAACTTTTGACATCACTTTCTCATCCGACCAAGCCTGTACCTCCACGTACAGCGCAGAAATTCATTCGCTGGTCTATTTTCCTCTCGCAGTACCGCTACGATATCTTGTATCGGTCCACTGCTAAGCACAGAAACGCCGATGCGTTGTCCGGCTTGCCTGTTGCTGAGGATAGGGAATTCGATTCCTCCGAACTTGCTTGCATGTTCATTGATGCGGAAACCGATGACGTGGTCGAATCGTTTCCGATTGATTTTCGTCGTATAGCTACAGCCACAGCTGCCGACCCAGTCCTTGCTCCCGTTCCGCGTTTTGTTGCTACGCAATGGCCCTTGTCAAAGTCACGGATCAGGGACCCGTTGGTTCGCCGATTTTTTGCTCACAAGGTGTGACTTTTTGTACGACGTGGTGTTTTGCTGTTGCGTTCTGATAATGAACAGTCCAGGGTCGTGGTACCACGTTCGTTACAGTCCTCTGTCTTACAGCTTCTCCACCAAGGACATTGGGGTATAGTGAGAACGAAACAACTTGCTCGTCAGCACTGTACTTGGTTCGGAATCGATGCCGGGGTTACGAAAAGGTGCTCTTCTTGCATGGTGAGTGCCGAACAACAGTCAGCAGCACCGCGGAAATTCTTTGCATGGCCAAAAGCCACTTCCCCTTGGCAATGCTTACACATTGATTTTGCTGGTCCATTCTGGAATGCTCGATGGTTGGTTGTGGTAGATTCATTCAGTAATTTTCCATTTGTTGTCCGGATGTCTCCCACGACCTCATCTGCCACCATCCAAGCGTTATCCGCTATCTTTTGCATTGAAGGTCTTCCACAGACTATTGTTTCTGACAATGGCCCACAATTCATGTCCGCAGAATTTCAGTCATTCTGCAAGGCCAATGGTATTCAATATCTGACGTCCGCGCCATTTTCGCCACAGTCAAACGGTGCCACTGAACGATTGGTCAGGACTTTCAAGTCACAGATGTGGAAGTTGAAAGTGTCGCATTCTCGGGAGGACGTGTTATTGCTCTTTTTGTCCTCGTATCACTCTCAGCCCCGAGATGGTCGTTCACCGGCTGAGTTGCTCCACGGTCGTCATCACCGAACCTTGATGTCTTTGCTACATCTACCGCATCAGTTTCCTGTGCAGCGGCAGACACCTGCTTTTGCTCCAGGTGACGTTGTCTACTATCACCACTATCTAGGTTCACGGCGTTGGCTCAAAGGGCGCATACTTCGCTGCCTCGGCCGCGCTATGTATCTGGTTTTGGGGGCCTCTGGTGAGGTGCGTCGGCATCTCAATCAACTGCGTCTCTGTTGTCGCACTGGATCTGCCGCTCGCTGTCTGCTTTCAGCGACGGTGCCGTCCGGTCAGCGCCCTGGGGACCCATCTACTGGCTCGCCTCAGCCCCAGGTGTTACCGACGCTGCCTTCCATTTTGCCCCATGGCGACGCGCTGCCACCGCCTGTTCTCCCACCAGCAATGCCCGCATGGATGCGTCGCTGCAACCGCAGGGCGCCTCCCTGAGTCACGCGCAGCCGAACGCTACCCGTGACCAGTTGTCCTCCAACATGGAACTCTTGCCCTCTCCGGACCATATATTGTCTTCGCCCGTCGGGTGCCCTGGCCCGATGGAGTTCGACCCTTCGGCCCCTCCTGTCTCTCTATGGACGCATACACTGCATGTTTGCGTGCACCCTGGAGCAGGTTTTCAGGCGTTTCCTAGCTGCCCACGGTCCGAATGGCAGGGTGCAGGTGGCACAGCCTCGCCTGTTGTTAGGCTCCCCACCTCGTCGCATACGTCAACATGAGGTCCTCCCCACAGCGGGCGGTAGCCTTATGCCACAACCGAATGCCGATTTGCGAGGGAGGAATGTGGTGCCACCGCCAGACACCACACTTGCTAGGTGGTAGCCTTTAAATTGGCCGCGGTCCGGTAGTATACGTCGGACCCGCATGTCGCCACTATCAGTGGTTGCAGACCAAGGGCCGCCACACGGCAGGTCTAGAGAGACTTCGTAACACTCGCCCCAGTTGTACAGCCGACTTTGCTAGTGATGGTTCACTGACTTCTACGCTCTCATTTGCCAAGACGATAGTTAGCATAGCCTTCAGCCACGTTATTTGCTACGACCTAGCAAGGTGCCATTATCAGTTTCTATTGATATTGTAAATCATGTAATGTCAAGAGCGACGTTCGTCATTAATGGATTAAAGTTAAGTATTCCACTAGCTACGTACGTTTTTCTCAATTCTAATTCCCTTGTCATGTTCCAGACCTCACGCCAGCCTGCGTGAGCTGAGACGCGTGCATTTTGGCCTCCTTTAGTAATACGGTGTTGGGTCTCCCGACAACCACAACAGGCACAATCAAAAGACTACTAAACACATAAGCTTTCGACCAGAATGCCTTCTTCCAAAATAGACAAATACATACAAACACACGTTCATGCAAAATCAGCTCACACACACAGGACCACTGTCTCTGGCTGCCAGAGCCAGACTACAAGTAACTGTGCATGATGGGAGAAGCAGTCTGAGTGGTGGGGGAAGCTGGGTTGAGGAAGAGAAGGAAGAGCGGGGTACAGGTGGGACACTATAAAGTGCTCTTTGTGGAAGCATACAGGGAGAATGTGGAGAGAGGGTAAGGCAGCTAGGTGCAGTTGGGATGTTAGATGGCAGGGGTGGGGGACTGAAAAGGAGGGAAGTAAAAAGACTGTGGGTGCACTTGTGGAATAGAAGGTTGGTAGGGGGAGGAACAGAGAAGGGTATAGGTGGATGAAGGACAATGACTAACGGAAATTGAGGCTCGGAGGGTTATAAGAATGTACGATATATTGCAGGGAGAGATGCCACCCGCACAGTTCAGAAAAGATGGTGTTGGTAGGAAGGATCCAGGTGGTACACACTGTGAAGCAGTCATTAAAATGAAGAATGTTGTGTTGGGCAGTGTGCTCAGCAACTGGGTGGTCCAGCTGTTTCTTGGTGGCCATTCGTGTGGAGAGACCGCTTTGTTGTCATGCCCATGCAGAATGAAGCACGGTTGTTGCAGCTTAGCTTGTAGTATCACATGACTGGTTTCACAGGTAGCACTGCCTTTAATGGGATAGGTGATGTTTATGACCCAACTGGAGTAGGCGGCAGTGGGAGGATGTATATGACAGGTCTTGCATTTAGGTCTCTTACAGCGATATGAAATGTGAGGCAAGGAGTTGGGAGCAGGGGTTGAATGAGGCTATTGTGTAGCTTAAGTGTGTGGTGGAATACCACTCTGGGAGGTGTGAGGAGGATAGTGGGTAGCACACTCGTAATTTCAGTCACAAAGGGACTACTCCTCTGTGGCTGTATGGTGGGACTTTGGAAGATGGTACAAAGTTAGGAAAGTAATAATGGTCTGTAAAGACATCAGTGAGCCCCTTGGTATATTTCAAGAGGGACCGCTTGTCACAGCAAATTCGATGGCTATGGGTGGCTAGGCTGTATGGAAGGGTATGGAATGGATGACAGCTGTCAAAGTTGAGGTATTGCTGGTGGTTGGTAGGTTTGACTGCATGAAGGTTGTGATGTAGCCATCTTTGAGGTCCAGGTCAACATTGAGAAAGGTGGCTTGTTGGGTTGAGGAGGACCAGGAGAAACAAATGGAGGACAA
This sequence comes from Schistocerca gregaria, assembly GCF_023897955.1. Classification (NCBI taxonomy): domain Eukaryota; kingdom Metazoa; phylum Arthropoda; class Insecta; order Orthoptera; family Acrididae; genus Schistocerca; species Schistocerca gregaria. Next base: position 52,551,353 of record NC_064924.1, read on the forward strand.
GGTGTTGAGATTTTGGAGGAATGTGTATAGGGTGTCCTCACCCTCAATCCAGATCATGAATATGTCATCAGTGAATCTGAACATGTTTAGGGGATTGGGATTATGGGTGATTGAGATGGATTCCTCTAGACGGCCCGTAAATTGGTTGGCATAGGCTAGTACAATGCAGGTGGGTACCCACTGCTGTACCCCAGATTTGTTTGTAAGTGATGCCTTCAAAGCAGAAGTAACTGTAGGTCGCTGCATGGTGACCAGGAAGGAGGCTGTAGATTTGGAATCTGTAGCACAGTGGGAAAGATAGTATTTAGTAGCAGCTAGGCCATGAGGATTAAGGATTTTCATATTAAGAGACGTGGCATAAATACTGAGGAGCAAGGCTCCATGCGATAAAGGAACAGGAACTGTGGAGAGTCAGTGGAGGAAATGGTTAGTTTTTTTTTTTTATATAACACTGTAGGTTACATATGATATGTGATAGGTAGGTTTTGGTTTACAAGAGCAGAGATTCTCTGTAAGAGCACAGTAACTGGTCACAATGGGGCGTCCTGCGTAGTTCAGTTTCTGCACTTTAGGAAGCATGTAGAAGTTAGGACTGCGGGAAGTGGTAGGGGTGAGGAGAGAGGTAGACCCTGGGGAGAGATTCTGGGATGGGTCTAAGGATTTGGGGAGAGACTGGAGATCCCGCTGGATTTCTGAAACTGTGTCACTGCGGTTGGGTTTGAAGGTGGATGAGTCTAACAGCTCGTGGAGTCCTTCAGTCAGATAATCCCTGCAGTTCAAGACAACAGTGGTGGAGCCTTTGTCAGCAGGTAGGATAATAAGGTCGGGATCAGATTTTAGGTGGTGGATTGGTGTTCTTGTATGTAGTCTACTTTGGAAGGCCTTCTTGCTGAAAGCTTGTGTGTCTAGTATCTTTTTGTTGTGCCTGTCTGTGACTCAACATCTCTGCTATATGATTTCATAATATTGTCATTACTCCATTCTGGATTTTCCATTGTTGGATTTTGCTTAAAGACTTTTCTTTCATCCTGTATCCCAGAGCTGTTTTCCTTTGTTACTATCTGTTAATGCTGCCGTACTCAGTGCCCATCCTTTTCTTTCTCTGCTATTCTGTGTTCCACATGCACCTTCCAAAGTGCTCTGTGTGCACTTAGTTACGAACCATACTGTACCAACTGACTTGTCTGTGCACAACACACGGAACAAGTTGGTGCAACATCTCATGACCCACATTACTCTTGTTATCATTACTGCCAGACCTTCAAATTGGTTACTCTCCCTGAATAACTCTCACAAATTTTCGCATTTTATTTTCTGTACCTTCTGGTGCCACACAAAATAGTACCTCATCCTACCAACCCCTTCCCAACCCTCTTTTTTCTCCTTTCTTATTCCAGTCCACACATGCTTATTTGGCCTGATCTAACACACCCGCTTTTCTCCTTTTTCTTACATATTCATCTACAGACTGGTAACCCACATTACAATCTTTTTATTTATTTTTATCTTTGATTTCATGTTTTTTCACATCGATTTCAGTGCGTTTTCGCCTTTCCATAATGTCCCACTTCCTCAGGTTTCATTTTGTTTCCCCATACTTCATCCATGCCATCCTTTTTGTGATTTTTCTCCATGTATTTTTGGGTATTTTTGAAAATTAAAAAAAATTCTCACAAGAATTATTTCTACATTATTTACATATTTTTTTCCTGCACAATGGATTCTTGCTCATTTAATCTGTATCAATATAGAAAAGTTTCCTTATCTCTAGCCAGAACCGTATACCACATAGTTTTCCTGCATTGTTGCTTGGCTCATGGAATCCCCCCAAATGGACTTACCATCAAATTACCTGTCTCTGGCTGCAAACCCTCCTTCCACAATGACCACCATGTGTTCAGATTCTGCCAGTCCTTAGCCCTCTCCAACATCGTGGTGAAAAGCCATTCCCTCCTTACAATATCTCCTCTCTATCCACAAAATTCTCCTGCTGTGCAATCCCAAATTTCTGGATACCATATCACACACAGAAACCCATGCCCTTCAGGAACTAAACCAACATGCACAATGCCACTTCAAAAAACTCTCCACCCTGTTCCTACTCCTGCCTTGGACTACCACTATCCGCCACTTCTACAACAGCCTCCAAATCTCACCCACATTCCCTCAAAACTGACAAACCCTGCCTCAAAGGCCTACTACATTTACCCCTTACTCAAAAACTTCCTTCCACCACCATACAGAATCAAGGACCTAAACAGACCAGAAACATAGTCATGAACCTTTTCTCTAAAAGCCTTAGCCCCACAGAAGTATCAATCCTTTCCAAAGGCCTGACCTTTTGCTCTGCGCCCAAATTCAATCATGCTGGGCTTGTTAATGACCTTTTCTCCTTTTCCTTGTCCCTACAGTGGAAACACTTTTTGGCCACCAACCCTATCATCACACTCAGGAAACAATGTTGTATCCTGCCTGACTCAGTTCACTCTGACCCCAAATCAACTCCTGTTAACTTCCCAGAATTTCGTAACCTCGAACCTAGTCTCGCCATCATTCCCCATGTAGGTGACATGTAGAACACAAGAAAGAAGGGAAAGAAAAGGATGGACACTGAGTATAGTAGCGTTACAAAATAGTAACAAAGGGAAACACCAGTGGGTGTCAGAATGGAAGAAAAGCTTTTAAGCAAAATCAAATCATGGAAAATCCAGGATGGAATAATGACAATATTATTAAAAGGATAGATTACTACTCACCATATAGTAGAGATGTAGAGTCACAGACAGCCAGAACAAAAAGACTTCTAAATGCATAAGCTTTCAGCCAGAAAGCTTTCTTCCAAAATACACTACAGACAAGAACAACAATCCACCACCTAAAATCTGATCCCGACCTTATTATCCTACTTGCTGATAAAGACTCCACCACTGTCATTTTGAAATGCAAGGATTAAGTGGTAGAAGGACTCCACCAGCTATTAGGCTCATCCACCTTCAAACCCTGCCACAGTGACCCCATTTCCGAAATCCAGCAGGATCTCAAGTCTCTCCCCAAATCCTTACACCCATCCCAGAACCTCTCCCTGAATCTACTTCTCCTCACCCCTAGCACCCCCCACACTCCTCCCTTCTATATGCTTCCTAAAGTGCAGAAACCGAACTACACAGGACACCCTATTGTGACCAGTTACTGTGCCCCCACAGTGAATCTCTGCTCTTGTAGACCAACACCTTCTACCTATCACCAGTAACCTATCCTGCTATATAAAAAATACCAACCATTTCCTCCTTTGACTCTCCATGTCTCCTGTTCCTTTACTGTGCAGTGCCTTGCTCATCACTACTGATGCCACATCCCTTAATATGAACATCCCTAATACTCATGGCCTAGCCACTATTGAATACTATCTTTCCCAATGTGCTACAGATTCCAAATCTACAGCTTCCTTCCTGGTCATCATGACCAACTATGTCCTCACCTACAGTTACTTATGCTTTGAAGGCATCACCTACAAACAAATCTGGGGTACGGCAATGGGGACCCACCCACACTGTACTAGCCTATGGCAACCTATTTATGGGCCATCTTGAAGAATCCTTCCCAATCACCCACAATCCCAAACCCCTAATCATGTTCAGATTCACTGATGACATGTTCATGATCTGGATTGACGGTGAGGACACCCTATACACATTCCTCCAAAACTTCGAACCTTCTCCTCCATTTGTTTTTCCTGGACCTCCTCAACCCAACAAACCACCTTCTTCGATGTTGACTTTGACCTCGCAGACGGCTACATCACAGCCTCCATGCAATCAAACCTACCAACCACCAGCAGTACCTCCACTTTGACAGCTGCCACCCATTCCATACCCTTCCATACTGCCTAGCCACCCAAGCCATTGAGTTTGCAGTGACAAGCAGTCCCTCTTGAAATATACCAAGGGGCTCACTGATGTCTTCACAGACCATACTTTCCTAACTTTGTACAGAAACAGATCTCCTATGGCTTATCTCTCCTCACCCACCATCTTCCAAAGTCCCACCATCCAGCCACAGAGTAGTGTTTCCTTTGTGACACAGTACCACCCAGGACTGGAGCAATTGAATCAATTTCTCACCAAGGTTTCAACTAGCTCTCATTGTGTCCTGAAATGAGGAGTGTCCTACCCACTATCCTCCTCTCCCCTACCACTGTGGTATTCTGCCGCCCACTTATCTTACACAGTATCCTCATCCATCCCTACACAAAACCCTGCTCCCAACTCCATGTCTCTTGGCTCATATCCCTGTAAGAGATCGCCAGCCAGAGTGACCAAGCGGTTCTGGGCACTACAGTCTGGAACTGCGCGACTGCTATGGTCGCAGTTCGAATCCTGCCTCGGGCATGGATGTGTGTGATGTCCTTAAGTTAGTTAGGTTTAAGTAGCTCTAAGTTCTAGGGGACTGATGACCTCAGCAGTTAAGTCCTATAGTGCTCAGAGCCATTTTTGAACCTGTAAGAGACCTGAATGCAAGACGTGTCCCATACACTCTCCCACCACCACCTGCTCCAGTCCAGCCACAAGCATCACCTATCACATCAAAAGCAGTGCTACCTGTGAAATCGGTCATGTGATCTATAAGCTAAGCTGCAACCACTGTGCTTCATTCTATGTGGGCATGATAACTAACAAGCTGTTTGTCTGCACGAATGGCCACCGACAAACTGTGGCCAAGAAACAGTTGGACCACCCAGTTGCTGAGCATACTATCCAACACAACATTCTTTATTTTAATGACTGTTTCACAGTCTGTGCCATTTGGACCCTTCCTACCAACACTAGCAGTGTTGTGCAGGTGGGAACTCTCACTGCAATACATCCTATGTTCTCATAAGCCTCGTGGTCTCAGCCTTCGTTAGTCTCTGTCCTCCAACCACCTATCCCATTCCCTGTTCCACTCCACATCCTTCTATTCCACAAGCACATCCACAGTCTTTTTACTTCATCTACAACTACATAGATATTCCATAAGCCACTGTATGGTGTGTGTCAGAGGCTACCCTGTATCATTACTAGTCATTTCCTTTCCTGTCCCACTCCCAAATAGAGTGAGGGAAAAACAACTGTCTATACACCTCCATATGAGTTCTAATTTCTCATGTCTTGTCTTCACGGTCCTTATACACACTGCATGCTGATGGCAGTAGAATCATTTGGCAGCCAGCTTCAACTGCTGGTTCTCTATATTTTCTCAGTAGTGTTTTCCGAAAAGAATGTCGTCTTCCCTCCAGCGGTTCCCACTTGAGTTCCTGAAGCACCTCCGTAACACTTAAGTGCTGTTCGAATCTACTGGTACAAATCTAGCAGACCACCTCTGAATTGCTTCAATACCTTCCTTCTATCTGATCTGTTACGGGTACCAAACGATCAAGCAGAACTCAAGAATAGGTCACACCAGCATACTATATGTGGTCTCCTTTAAAGGTCAACCACTCTTTCCTACAATTCTCCTGATAAAGAGAAGGTGACAATTCGCCTTCCCTACTACAGTTCTCACATGCACATTCCATTTCGTATCGCTCTGCAACATTACACCCAGATATTTAAACAGTGCGACTGTGTCAATCAGGACACTAGTAATAATGTAGCCAAACATTACAGGTTTGTTCTTCTTGCTCATCAGCTTAGCTTACATTTTTCCACATTTAGAGCTAGCTGCCATTCATCACACCAACTACTACCATCTTTCCCCCCCCCCCCTTCCCCCCCCCCCTGCCACCCCACACTCCTGCTGACCAATCTCCTGACTGCATCTTGCTGCCCTACTCACTCTCCAGTTCATCATCCCTTCCACTCTCACAAACTGCAATTTACCATCCCCAACCCATACCCTGCTCTCCCTCCCTCTTCAACCCTAGTTGCCCCCACCATGCAGATTGATTCTCCCATCACGTGCAGTTGCTCGTAGTCTGACCCTGGTGGTCAGAGCAGTGACCACGTGCGTGTGAGCTGCTTCTATATGAATGTGTGTGTATATGTTGTCTGTTTCAGGAGAAGGCCTTCTAGCCATAAGCTTACGTGTTTAGTAGTCTTTGTGTTGTGCCTCTCTGTGACTCATCATATTCAATATATGGTTAAAATTATACTACTACTACTACTACTACTACTACTACTACTACTACTAATAATAATAATAATAATAATAATAATAAAAACATGGAGGCCCGGGAAAAGATTAGGCCTCGGGTATGTTCTGCCAGTCGTAAAAGGCGATGGAAAGAACAAACCACCAATAGGGCTAACCCCCCTTTTAGTGTGATTAGTTGGTTCAGGACAGAACTAATGAAGCCTCAGACAAGCTCTGTCATGGTCGGGGATGATGCTTGAACCCTATGCCCGTCCACAATGGTAACGACACTGCTAGCCACACGGAAAATGATTTAAATCCAAATAGAGGTGTTTTGTAGGACATGCTTCCTGCAACCATTCTAAAAAGGAAAACAGAGGATGAGATGGTCAGATGAAGTTAACCGACAACTCATTTTCTGATATTACCAAGCAACAAACTTAGGAACCAACACAATTGGATACAGACCACAAGTATACACAACATTTATTACCAGATAACCAGAATTAAAATTTTAAACAGAACAACAACTAGCTAATCAGATCCATGTAATAATCAAAAATAACAGGATACCCCAGTCAGAATTAGAAAACATCAAACAACAAGTACAACAAATACTGTACAAAATAATGTGCAATCAGAAGAATAAGAAAACACTGTAATGGACTCAAACATCCCAGAGCAAACAAACAAAGAACACCACACATCAATTAAACAATAAGAGGAAAACGAAATCTTAAGACAGCCACCAGAACAAGCACAAATAGAACACGAAGTGACACAAATGTTAGATATAGAAGAAAAATTTCAGCTGACATATATAGAATACAATACAGACATATAACACGAAGTGACACAAATGTTAGATATAGAAGAAAAATTTCAGCTGACATATATAGAATACAATACAGACATTAGACCATTCTTGCATAGACTACCAAATAACCCACAAGTCGAAACAACAATAACAACTATCAATACAATCATACACAACAAAATAAATGAAAATACAACTATGGAAGAGTTACAACTACTGGTTTATATAGGAGTACTCACTACACTAAATATACACACTAGGCAGAGATCAGAACCAACCAACACACAGAAGAAACCCACAAAACTAGCATGGCAACACAGGCTACAGATCAGAATAGAAAAACACATTGGACAGCTAACACAATTTATAAGAAATGAAATATCAGACAAAAAACGAAAAAGGTTAGATAAAATCTCACAACAAGAAACTATAGAGCAATTAGATGAAAAGAAGCAGAAATTACAAGCAATGGCCAAATGACTTATAAGATACAAAAAAAGTGAAAATAGAAGGAAACAAAACCAAACATTCAACACAAACCAAAAGAAATTTTACCAGACAATAGATAACACACACATTGAAATACACAATCCGCCAAACATAACAGACATGGAACACTTCTGGAGCAACATATGGTCAAACCCGATACAACATAACAGACATGCACGATGGATACAAGCAGAAACAGACACATACAAGATGATACCACAAATGCTTGAAGTGATAATTTTGCAACATGAAGTCAACCGAGCAATTAATTCTACGCACAATTGGAAAGCCCCTGGAAAAAATAAAATAGCCTGTCCAATGTGTTTTTCTATTCTGATCTGTAGCCTGTGTTGCCATGCTAGTTTTGTGGGTTTCTTCTGTGTGTTGGTTGGTTCTGATCTCTGCCTAGTGTGTATATTTAGTGTAGTGAGTACTCCTATATAAACCAGTAGTTGTAACTCTTCCATAGTTGTATTTTCATTTATTTTGTTGTGTATGATTGTATTGATAGTTTAAGCGTGGAATATACCAAGGAGACTCATTAAGTCCTTTCGGGTTCTGCCTTGCTCTGAACCCACTATCCAACATGCTAAACAATACAAATTATGTATACAATATTACTGGAACATACCCACACAAAATCACACATTTGCTATATATGGTTGATCTAAAACTACTGGCAGCAACAAATCAACAACTCAACCAATTACTAAAGGTAACAGAAGTACTCAGCAATGATATAAATATGGCTTTTGGAACAGACAAATGTAAGAAAAATAGCATAGTCAAGGGAACACACTAAACAAGAAGATTACATATTGGATAACCACAGCGACTGCATAGAAGCTATGGAAAAAAAACAGATGCCTATAAATATCTAGGATACAGACATAAAATAGGAATAGATAATACAAATATTAAAGAAGAACTAAATGAAAAATATAGACAAATACTAACAAAAATACTGAAAACAGAACTGACAGCAAGAAACAAGACAAAAGCTATAAATACTTATGCTATACCAATACTGATCTACTCATTTGGAGTAGTGAAATGGAGTAACACAGACCTAGAAGCACTCAATACACTTACATGATCACAATGCCACAAATATAGAATACATCACATACATTCAGCAACAGAAAGATTCACGTTAAGCAGAAAGGAAGGAGGAAGGGGGATTTATCGACATAAAAAACCTACATTATGGACAGGTGGACAATTTAAGAAAATTCTTTGTAGAACGAGCAGAAACTAGCAAAATACACAAAGCAATCACTCATATAAATACATCGTCTACACCATTGGCATTTCATAACCACTTCTACAACCCTTTAGATCACATAACATCAACAGATGCGAAGAAAGCAAATTGGAAAAAGAAAACACTACATGGCAAGCACCCGTATCATCTAACACAGCCACACATTGGTCAAGACGCATCCAACACATGGCTAATAAAAGGCAATATATATAGTGAGACGGAAGGATTCATGATTGCAATACAGGATCAAACAATAAACACCAGATATTACAGCAAGCATATTATTAAAGATCCCAATACCACAACATATAAATGCAGACTTTGCAAACAACAAATAGCAACAGTAGATCACATCACAAGGGGATGTACAATACTAGCAAATACAGAATACCCTAGGAGACATGACAATGTAGCAAAAATAATTCATCAACTAATAAAACAACATGTTCCCACATACAAGTATGCACCACAAAATATACTGGAGAATGATGAATACAATTTATACTGGAACAGAACCATTATAATAGATAAAACAATGCCACATAACAAACCTGACATCATACTCACTAATAAAAAGAAGAAATTAACACAACTAATTGAAATATCCATACCCAATACAACAAATATACAGAAGAAAACAGGAGAAAAAATTGAAAAATACATCCAACTGGCTCAGGAAGTCAAGGACATGTGGCATCAGGATAAAGTTGACATTATACCAATTATACTATCAACTACAGGAGTCATACCACACAATATCCACCAGTACATCAACACAACACAGCTACATCCAAACGTATATATACAACTACAGAAATCTATAATTATTGATACATGTTCAATTACCCGAAAGTTCCTAAATGCAATGTAACATACACCGTACAGTTAAAAGGAAGTCACGCTTGATCAAGGTCCATGTCACTTTCCATTTTTAACCAGACATAACGTCTGAGAAAGGAAAGAAATAATAATAATAATATCCTTTCTGTCCCAACTACAGTGAAAGAGAATTGAGTATTTGAAATTAATGATTTTATATTTATTCAGCAGTTTGCTATGCACTATATGTTAATTTCTGCTCAATATGAAGCAAATGGCTGTTTTTAAATTAAAGTTTCATGTTTACAATAATCATAAGGCATCTGTATTGTGAAGATTTCAAATATGTAATATTGTCCTCTGTAGATTAATTTTAATTAACAAACCATTAGAATTTTTAGCCTGTATATCTGCGAATTAAGCCACATTTGATGCTCTTGTAGACTTGCTGTGAATTCCTTTTGGTTAAATATTTTTTTCTCCTTCTCTCTTTCCATTTTCCTGCAAAAAAGATTGGTGTCATTTATTTAGATTACTCAAATATCACGAGAATTATGATTCCATATCATCACACATCTATAAATTGAATTGACAAACCTTTCTTGCTCTTCAAGATTCTGTATAATATTCTGTAGCTCCTTTTGGGGATGCAGTTGCTGCATAAATCTTGAGCTACTGAATGTCTGTCTAGACAAATTAATATCATCAAGAACATAGACTGAATTTCCAGCTACAGAATAGCTGTGATGGAATCTTGTTATTGTACCATTCTTCAAATCGCTACTGGAAATATGACACTAATATAATAATCTGTAGTTTTAAAATTACAAACTTTGTGAATTATATCATTAATGGCCAGCTGCATACTTACCTAGCCTGCATGTCTGAGCTAATAGATTCAGCAGACTCATTAGTTAAATATTTTGATGAGCCCTTGTGAATCCGGTTTCTCAGCATTTTTAGAAAGGCAGTAGCTGCCTCTTTTGGAGTTATCTAATAGAGGGAAAAAAATCACAAATCCTCCAATCAGTGGTAATAACTGTTCAAAATGCCTCTGGTATATAAGTACAGTAATGGACTCTACACAATTTCTACAACAAAGACACTACAGATTCATTGAGATCAATTTTAAAACCAATAAATGCAAGAACAATAAGGCAGGAAGTTTCCTGCAGAATAAACACATTAATTTGATGACAATCTGAACAATTTTCTTGGGGCACTAAATTGTTCCCTCACTTGGACTACTGTATCTTACCTGACAGCAGTATTCCTGTATTGGGTGTTTCAGCTTATGATTCTTACTGACTTTCCCTGTAAAGAAACATGCTTGACATTGATTGTAGCTGAAACAATGCAAGCAGGTGTATCGAAGTCCAGTTATTGGATAGACTTTGCAGACATCACAACGGACGTAATGGCAAACTGGGGAAGAGGGAAAGGTACGTGTGAAGACAATAACACAATTAAAATAATAAGTTAAATTCAAACATGGGACAACAGGAATTAATAACTACTGAGTCTTCAGCACTAATCAGCAAAAAGATAAGCATGTTTTCATCCAGATGTTTTTACTTCTCCTCATCATGTGGTATATATATATTATGGACAGACATGTATATTTTTCAGTACAGAACATTTCTGCTTCATCTGTTCCTGTTTATTTTCCCATCGATGAAAATAAAATTTAACAAAAAAATGCATCCCTCCCTTGCAATAACATCAGCTTCTATCTTGACTAATATCAATTTTCTCATGTGCTACACCGGTCAAAGTATTTAAGTGATCAGAAGACACAACATATATTATGCACAGATAATCCTTCATCATTTTAATATGATATATGAAAAAAATATACTACAGATACAGGATAATCTTTCAGTCTTGTCTGTGTAACTTCAGAAAATAGCAGAAAACTCATGCAGGATAGTTTAGAAAAAATGAAGCAATAATAATACTGCTCCTTAAACCAATGTGTTGTATATATTCAAAGAGAGCACCAATAAGTTCTATGACAACTGTACTAGTGAGAACTACACTCAGTTCTCTTTGGTTCATTTGCTTCTGGCTGACCTAACCCTGATTTATCTCTAACAACTGCTATTGTTTGAACACTTTCAATATACACTTGTTTGGCAAAATATTTATGAATACAAACAACAAGAGTTCAATTACAGCAGAGAAATACATGGTCACCATGGCGATTGAGCCTGTGTACTAGTTTCTAATATCATAAGCAAAATACAATTATTAGATGACACATCTTTACTTGTAAGTAGAGTATTTGTTGCAGTGAACATTTGTCACAAGTTAAACTGAACTTAAGTGGAAATGTAAATTAAACATTAAGCTCACCTAATTCAGCTGATTGCATACGATATAACACAGAATGCCACATGAGTATCTGTGGCTCACATAGCAGCCATTCCATAAAGGAATCCTCGGTCAACCCTAAACTTCCTTGGCACTATAAAGAAAAATGATTGATCATACGTAAATTATTAGCAAAAATAATATGTATATATAATTTCCAGAATAGTGAAAATAACTGAAATGGATTCATGACACAGTCTTACTAACTAGATACTTCTTGGTAACAGATTTTTTTTTTCCATTCACCAAATGGTACATGATTTGTTGCTTATCTGAAATTTGAGGTAACAATAAACTTTCCTGTGGATTAAGGCATCTGCTTCTAGAAAATATCTAGAAACTACTTATGCCAATTATTAATGGCCACTGTTAATAGAAGATCAGTGAATATTTTAAAACAGGAGTCCATCTTGATAAATGAAGAACCACAATAGCTGTTTAATCATCCTTTCCTGAAGCAATAAGTTTCATAACTTATAGCTGCATCCTCAGATATTTCCACAGCTGTGGCTGTTCAGAGTATACTGTGTTTTGTTAAAAAAAAAAAAAAAAAAAAAAAAAAAAAAAAAAAAAAAAAAAAAAAAAAAAAAGGGATGATAATTTTTGAAACTCCTACCATACTGTAAATACAGAGTCTGTGTTGGAGAACTAAAAAAACTTTAAACACTTTGTGTTGCTGCAGCACCAGTTTCTCAGCAACTGAGATCATGTTCTGCCTGGAGTCTGTATCAACTAGAGGTACTAGAGGTAGTCATCACTTGACATGAATTCCAATATTCTATCTGTATTCTTCCTTGGACAAGGAAATGAGCAGTCAGATCAAGAGTACTGAAACAAATATTTACTGCATATTTTGTCATTCACGCAATACACTTTCATTAATTAACATATCAGTGAAATCAATTAATCCATTGTTGATGAAGTAAATGATCCTGACCCCACAAGAAATTTGGATGGTAGAAGATTTGGCATTTTGTGCCACAATACTCTTTTCAAATATCCAGTATTTATTAAGAAAATGATCAATTTCTGACAATGCAATTTAATTGGATGGATAAAAAAATCTACTCACCAAGCAGCAGCAGAAAACATACATAAAAGAATATTATAATTATTCAAGCTTTCAGAGGCAGAGGCTCCTTCTTCCAGCAGAACGGTTGAAGAGAAAGGAAGAATGGAGAAGGAAAAGGACTGGACATGTCTAGGAAAAGGGGTAGATTTTGGAAACATCACCCAGAACCACAGGTCTGACTTCTTTTACATACGTGTTCTGCCGCCGCTTTGTGAGTACATTATTTATCTACCCAATTACATTACAAGTATTTATGAAGCACCAACAGCAGAAACATACTTGTAGTGTTACAAAAAATGTCATTTCTATTAGTAGAGGATCCTTTATGAGGAAAGATAGGGAAAAGGTTGAAGAAAATTGTGAAAAAAGTTATTTAACAGGAAGAATCACTCATGGGCTAAGGTCAAAATAAAAATAATGGAGCAACAGGTCCTTAAAATGAGGTCTCGCTAGACCCAGCATTTTGGATATGTATAAACTGCTCTCAACTGGACGACATCTGTCTCCCAGAAAGTCTCATCAGAGTTGACAATGCCATTATTATTCTCATATAGACAAGTAAATCTACTGCCATAGTTCTTGAACAACAAAAGTGGAGGAGGACCTACAATAGCTATCTCATACTGATATCACCTGCTCCATGGACTTTCAACCTTGTTTGTCAACTATTTACAATGGGTACCGAAAACACATAGCTCTCCTAAGTCCTCATACAGGTATTTAATAAATACAGCTATTTATTTTTCCTCAAAAATAATCAATTTTTGAAATACAATGTAGTTGGGTAGATAAAAAAATCTACTTAACCAAGTGGCGGCAGGAAAATGCACACATAAAAGGTATTACAGTATAATCAAACAATGGAAAATCCAGGATGGAATGTAACAGTATTATGAGAATGGAAGTTGTTCCTCACCATATAGCAGAGATGCTGAGTCACAGATAGGCACAACAAAAAGACTATCACAATTAAAGCTTTCAGCCATTAAGGCCTTCGCCAACAACAACAACAACAACAAAACACACACACACACACACACACACACACACACACACACACACACACACACACACACACACGCGCACACACGCGCACACACTGCGCGCGCGCGCGCGCGCGCAACTGCAGTCTCAGGCAACTGAAAGCACACTGCGAGCAGCAGCACCACTACATGATGGGAGTGGCAACTGGAGGAGTGGGAAGGGGGGGGGGGTAAGGAGGAGGCTAGGACGGGGAGGGGGAGGGATAGTTGGTGGGGAATAGCTGACAGTGAAGTGCTGCAGGTTAGAGGGAGGGCGGCGGAGAGGTCGGGATGTGGGAGGAAGTAGTGGAAAAGGAGAGAAATTAAAAGACTGGGTGTCGTGGTGGAATGACAGCTGTGTACCTCTGGAATATGAACAGGGAAGGGTCTGGATGGGTGAGGACAGTGAGTAATGAACGTTGAGGCCAGGAGGGTTACGGGAACATAGGACGTATTGCAGTGAAAGTTCCCACCTGCACAATTTAGAAAAGCTGGTGTTGGTGGGAAGGAGCCGTATGACACAGTCTGTGAAGCAGTCGTAGAAATGATGGATGTCATGTCTGGCAGCACGTTCAGCAAGAGGATGGTCCACTTGTTTTTTGGACACAGTTAGTTGGTGGCCATTCATGTGGACAGACAGTTTGTTGGCTGTCATGCCTACATTGAATGCAGCACAGTGGATGCAGCTTAGTTTGTGGACCACATGATTGGTTTCACAGGTAGCCCTGCCTTTGGTGGGATAGATGATGTTAGTGACTGGATTGGAGTAGGTGGTGGTGGGAGGATGTATGGGACTGGTATTGCATCTACATCTATTGCAGGGGTATGAGCCATGAGGTAAGGGTTTTGGAGCAGGGGTTGTGTAAGAATGGAGTATATTGTGTAGGTTCAGTGGACAGCAGAATACTACTGTGGGATGGATGGGAAGGCTAGTGGGCAGTACATGTTTCATATCAGGGCCCGATGAGAGGTAATCGAAACCCTGGTGGAGAATGTAATTCAGTTGCTCCAGTCCTGGGCGCTACTGAGTTATGGGGGAATGCTCCTCTGTGGCCAGACATTGGGACTTTGAGGGGTGGTGGAAGACTGGAAAGATAAGGCATGGGAGATTTGTTTTTGTACAAGGTTAGGAGGATAATTACGAACTGTGAAGGCTTTACTGAGACCCTTGGTATATTTCGAGAGGGACTGCCCGTCACTGCAAATGCGACGACCACGAGAGTGGCTAGGCTGTACGGAAGGGACATGTTAGTATTGAACGGGTGGCGGGTGTCAAACAAAGTGGGAGTGCTGCTGGCGGTTAGTAAGTTTGATATGGACAGAAGTACTGATGTAGCCATCTTTGAAGTGGAGGTTAATGTCGAGGAAGGTGGCTTGTTGGGCTGAGCAGGTGCAGGTGAAGCAGATGGGGGAGAAGTTGCTGAGGTTCTGTAGGAATGTAGCTAGAATGACCTCAGCTTCGATCCAGATAGCAAAAATGTCATCAATGAACCTGAACCAGGCGAGGGGTTTAGGATTCTGGGTTTTTAAGAAGGATTCCTCTAGATGGCCCATGAGTAGGTTGGCATAAGATGGTGCCATGCAGGTGCCCATAGTCGTACCCCAGATTTGTTAGTATGTACAGTGCAGTTTGTAAGGCAACAAGAGAACCACAGGAAAGCAGAGAAAGAAGGACAGACATTGAATACAGTGATGTAAAAGAAAATAGTAACAAAGGAAAACAGCACTGGGTTAGAATCGGAGAAAAGCCGTCACGCATTATCTACAAACAAATCTGGGTTACGGCTATGGACACCCGCATGGCACCATCCTACGCCAACCTATTAATGTGCCATTTAGGGGAATACTCCCTATAAACCCAGAATCCTAACCCCCTCACATGGTTCAGATTCAATGATGCCATCTTTGCTATCTGAATCGAAGGTGAGGACACCCTACCCACATTCCTCCAGAATCTCAACAACTTCTCCCCCACTTGCTTCACCTGATCCTACTCAACACAACAAGCCACCTTCCTAGATGTTGACGTCTACCTCAAAGATGGCTACATCAGTACCTCCATCCACCATATCAAACCTACTAACCACCATAAATACCTGCACTTCGACACCTACCATCCGTTCAATACCAAGAACTCCATTCTGTGCAGGCTGGCCACCTGTGGTCATTGCATCTGCAGTGACAAGCAGTCCATCTCAGAACATACCAAGGGTCTCACTAAAGTCTTCACTGACCGTTATTATCCTTCCATACCTTGTACAAAAATAAATATCGTGTGCCTTATCATTCCAGTCTCCCACCACCTCTCAAAGTCCCACTGTCCGGCCACAGAGGAGCATTCCCCTCATAACTCAGTACCACCCAAGACTGGAGCAGCTGATTTGCATTCTCCATCAGGGTTTCGATTACCTCTCGTTGTGCCTTGAGTTGAGAAATGTCCTGCCCACTATCCTTCCTACACCTCCCACAGTGGTATTCTGCCATCCACCAAACCTACACAATATACCTCTGCTCCTAGTCCCTTACCTCGTGGCTCATACCTATGTAATAGACCTAGATGCGCGACTTGTCGCATACATCCTCCCACCACCAACTCCTCCAGTCCAGTCACTAATGTCACCTATCCAATCAAAGGCAGGGCTACCTGTGAAGCCAATCATGGGGTCTACAAGCTAAGCTGCAACCACTGAGCTGCTTTCTATGTAGGCATGACAACCAACAAGCAGTCTGTCCGCATGAAGGGCCAACAACAAACTGTGGCCAAGAAACAAGTGGACCACCCTGTTGCTGAACTAGCTGCCAAACACAATACCCTTCATTTCTACAGCTTTACAGCCTGTTCCATATGGATCCTTCCCCCCAACACCAGCTTTTCTAAATCGTGCAGGTGGGAACTTTCCCTTCAATACATCCTATGTTCCCGTAACACCTCCTGGCCTCAACCTTTGTTAGCCACTGTCCTCACCCATCCAACTCCTTCCCTGTTCCCATTCCAGAACTACACAGTCGTCATTCCACCACCACATCCTGTCTTTTTGTTTCTCTCCTTTTCCACTACTTCCCCCTCCCCTCCCCTGCACTCTGTCTAGCCTGCAGCACTTCACCACCACCACCACCACCATACTATCCCTCTCCCTCCCCATCTCAGCCTCCTCCTTACCCCCACCCAGTCGCCACTTCCATCATGCACTGATGCTGCTGCTCGCAGTGTGTTTTCAGTTGCCCGAGACTGCAGTTGTGTGTGTGTGTCGCGCTCACATTCCTGTATGTGTGACTGTTGTTGACAAAGGTCTTAATGGCCAAAAGCTTTAATTGTGTAAGTCTTTTTGTTGTGCCTATCTGTGACTCACCATCTCCGCTATATAGTGAGTAGGTATTACAGTACAATAGCTTTTGGAGACAGTGGATCCTTCTTCTGACAGAAGGGTTGAAGGGGAAGGAAGAGGGGTGAAGGAAAAGTACTGGTGAGATTTAGGAAAAGGGGTACAGTTTGGAAAAGGCAGCCAGAACCCTGGGTCAGGGGAGACTTACCAGATGGGATGAGAACAAAAGACTGACTGTTGGGGACAGCACTGGATGAGATTTGAACACCTGATAGATTGAAGGTGGAAGGTAGGGTAATGTCACCTTTAAGCTCTCTGGTTCTCAAACCTTCTCCGGTGCAGCCCCAACAGTCAGTCTTGCCTTCTCATCCCATCCAGTAAGTCTCCCCTGACCCAGGGTTCTGGGAGACTTTTCCAAACTCTACTCCTTTTTCAGACTCACCAGTCCTTTTCCTTTGCCCCTCTTCCTTCCCCTTCAACCCTCCTGCCAGAAGAAAGAGCCACTGGCTCCAAAAGCTAGCATACTGTAATACCTTTTATAAGTGTGTTCCCCTGCCACTGCTTGGTGAGTAGATTTTTTTTTATCTGTTTATTGTTTTTGTTTTGGTTTGTTTATGTTTGTGACATTATCTGTCCTCTATATTATATTTTGTACTTTCAGCCTTTTGCAACTAGCATATTGTTCTTCAGTGCATCAGAATACAGTCAACTTAAAATGTCCCCAAACCTTGTAGCACAGGCTGTTGCAACACCATAGTATAGACTATTCAGCAGGCAACCAAATTGCACTTCACCTGTGTCATTTCCTATTACATACACAACGCATCCCTCACCAATATAGCATGTTATTTACATCAATAATACAAAATCTCAAGAGAAGTATCTACTGATTATTTATGTGTGCGATAAACTTAATGAGTTCATTGGCAAACTCCATCAGTTCAAAACTAAGTTTTGTGTAGAACACCAAACTTTTTCAAATGCTTTTCATCGCTACATTTGCCCCCAGAAACACTTTTCATGTTTTTGGAGCAAAACATGTACAACTTCATCACAGTTTTGATAAAAGCTCCAGATCATAAGTAGCATAGGAAATTAACTGGAATTATTTAGCACCCCATTTTCATTTTAAATGCGAACATTTTAGGTTAGGCTTTACCATGATTGTTATCAATACTGAATGAAACAACCAGTTTACATTTACCAGTCAGTGTTTATTCATATCAACAATGCATGTGAAATGTTTAAACCTCCATCATCAAGTGGATTTACATGTGTTAGTATGACGTGTGTGTGTGTGTGTGTGTGTGTGTGTGTGTGTGTGTGTGTGTGTGTTGTATTATGATTCTGAGGTAGCTTGTGACACTGTCTTCTGTGGTCAAAGGCTCCTTTCTTTGTTGTAACACTTCGCACGTTAACATTGTATTCCCTATTGGATTATATGACAGTTTACATGTGATGTGTTACGACAGAGAAAGGAGCAAGTGGTCATTAGAGACAATGCCACAAGCTACCCCAAAATCATAACACAACACGCACTCGTCACTAACTTATGTAAATCCATCTGATGATGAAGGTTTAAACCTTCAAAACACATTGTCGATGTATTTAAACAGTGATTGGCAACAGTAACTTGTTTCATGTGACTGCATTTTTAGTTGTATCAAATACAGGAGCTTTGGAAATGCAAGTAAAAGTGACTGGTTTACAAAACTGCACTCTGTTCAAGAACAGGTATTTTAGCTACACGATCCTGGTGCAATGATTTCATGACATATGAGGTGAGACGAAAAAGTAACGGAAATTTTTTAATTTTGCAGTCTTCACACACCCATATAAAAAAAAATTATTGTCTTGTTGGTACACATGTTCCTGATGTATGTTTGCATCTTCAGCTGAATAGTTTATTGTTGATAATCAAAAAGGTCATACATATTTTTAAGTACTCGGTGCATTTCTACTTAAAAAAAAGATGTTTCAAAGAACATGCAATAAATTTTGCTTGAAAAACAGAATAAAGTGCAGCACCACATTATAAAATTTGACTGTGGCTTTTGGTGAATCTGTTATGAGTGAGACAGGAGATTATGAGTGGTATAAACATTACCAGCCTATCAGCCATACAGACATTAGAAAGAGAGTGTTCCTGATGGTGGACAACAGTGGTTGTTATCCACTTGGACCAGTGACCAAACCATCACCCTGGCTCCGGCAATCCTGGTGTGAAGCAGTCTGACCCTCCCCCCGTCCCCCTGCAAGAGGCCGCAGAAGGTGGATGAACATGCATGATTGCCGGCCGTGAAACAACTCAGTCAGGCTCTGCTCCTCCACAGGTAAGAAGCGATAGGTGCTCGGAAAACAGACAAGGGTGTTGTCTGGCAAAGAATCCACAACAAACTTTTTGATTTGGGCTTGAATGTATGCACTAGTCATTCTGCCTTGCCATTTGATTGAGGGTGGAACTGTAACATGACGAGTGCCATGACAGGAAGCTAACTGGGGCCAATTATCAGAAACTAAGGTACACTGCAACCACTCAATAGGAAAAAATCTTGAAAGCATACCAATTGTGACCTCAGCCGATGTCAACGCACACTGGAGAATGTAAGGAAACTGAGGAAATGCATCCACAACCAAGAGCGAAGAGGAGTTTTAGGAAGAGACCCGCCAAATATATACAAATGTGTTGCCCATGGCTGGCATGGAGTGAGTCAGAGGGACAGAGACACTCTGGGAGCTGCCAGTTCTCAGTTACACTGCTCACAAGCTGTAATAAAATGGACAATGCCACCATCAATCGCTGGCCATAAAACATGTTTCCTAGCTGACAGATTAGTGTGTGAAATTCCCCAATCGTCCTGGTGGAGAAGACACAGAACCTCGCACCAAAAGGCAGTGGGAATGAATACCTTGGAAAAGAAGTCTTCCATGAACACTGTCAAAAACAGGGAGGCAATACTGTAAGGAAAAACTGTTGTGCAAGGGATCCATAGCCTGACCTGGTGGTTTATCTGGCCAGCCCTGTTCAACAAACCAAACCACCTGGCAAAGAACCAGATTGGTGGCAATAGCACCTGCTATGCGCGAACTCACAATTGGAACACCCTTGACAGCAGCCTGCATTTCAGTATCAAGATGGAAGCACAGAAATTCTTCAAGGTCAAAGTCAGGATCAGGATCAGGACCCAAAGGAAGGCATGACAAGATGTCCACATTAGCATGTTTAGACATAGGTCAAGAATGGATCTTGTAATTGTAGAGAGACAAGAGTAGTGCCCAGTGTTGTAGGTGGTGTGCTGCACAGTCAGGCAAGGAAGCATGAGGGTTAAACAAAGAAACCAAGCATTTATGGTCAGTAGTAAGGTGAAACTTGGAGCCATATTAAAAAAAAAAAAAAAAT
This sequence comes from Schistocerca gregaria, assembly GCF_023897955.1. Taxonomy (NCBI): domain Eukaryota; kingdom Metazoa; phylum Arthropoda; class Insecta; order Orthoptera; family Acrididae; genus Schistocerca; species Schistocerca gregaria. The sequence goes on from NC_064924.1 coordinate 52,572,043, forward strand.
GAAATTTCTTGAAGGCATAGACTATGGCAAGACCTATTTTTCCTTCTGAGAGTAACACTGTTGGGACAGAATATGAGATTTAGAGGCAAAAGCAAAAGGTTGTTCAGAGCTGTTGGCACATCAGTGTGCTAGGACTGTGCCAAGGCCATACTGAGGTATCACCCGTCAAAACTTTGTGCTGGTTTGGACTGAACATAGCTAAACAAGGGGCCAAGAGAGTTTGGATTTCAACATTTAAAATGCATGTTTGCAATCCGGGCTCCAGCAAAATGGTACTTTCTTGTGAAACAAGACATGCAAAAGATGGGTCAATGTGGCTGCCCTAGAAGGAATTTATGTTAGTAGGCTATCTGCTCAAAAAGGCCTGAAGCTCCTTCACGGACAAGGGGCGAGGCACAAACGTAACAGTGGAGACGTGGTCTGGCAAAGAGCGAACCCGATCCTGCCGAAATCTCAAACCCCAGATAAACAACAGAAGGTTGAAAAAACTGAGATTTTGCGAGTTACACCATGAGTCTGCGGACTGCAAGACAGAAAATAAAATGTGCACATTTTTCTATTGATGGGCTGTGGAAGGGCCTGTGACAATATCATCCAGATAATTAATGCAACTGGGGAAACACATAATCAATTGCTCTAAAAATTGTTGGAAAGTAGCGGAAGTGCTAGCCACACCAAAAGGAAGGCACAAATACAGATAAAGACCAAACAAAGTATTCAAAATCAGAAGTCACCGAGACTCAGTCTGCAGGAACCCACAGATATGCTTCAGACAAATCAATTTTTAAAAACGTACTGGCCACTCAATATTTTCTCCAACAGCTCCTCCTAGCATGATCGACTGCCTGTTGACAGTAGTACTGAAGTCATACAAATATGGTTTTAATGATAACCTATGAACAATAACCCTCTCTGTACTCCAGAAGACACAGAACACTGGTGTGTGCGATGCAAAATAGAAACACACACACACACACACACACACACACACACACACACACACACACACACACAGACACAGAGAGAGAGAGAGAGAGAGAGAGAGAGAGAGAGAGAGAGAGAGAGAGAGAGAGAGAGAGAGAGAGAGAGAGGGAGAGAGAGAGAGGGGAGAGAGAGAGAGGGAGAGAGAGAGAGGGAGAGGGAGAGGAGAAGGAGGAGACTAGTGTTTAACGTCCTGTCGACAACGAGGTCATTAGAGACGGAGCGCAATCTCAGGTGAGGTAAGGATGGGGAAGGAAATCGGCCGTGCCCTTTCAAAGGAACCATCCCGGCATTTGCCTGAAGCGATTTGGGGAAATCACGGAAAACCTAAATCAGGATGGCCGGAGACGGGATTGAACCGTCCTCCTCCCGAATGTGAGTCCAGTGTGGTAACCACTGCGCCACCTCGCTCGGTAGAGAGAGAGAGAGAGAGAGAGAGAGAGAGAGAGAGAGAGAGAGAGAGAGAGAGAGAGAGTTAGTGCTGCTCCATGCATATATATGCGTGAGTCACCAGCAGATGGAACGGAGGGGACTGCACTGTACGCACAGGTGTCCTCCAGCAGCTGGCCTACTGAAACAAGCACATGTGGCAACACCACACTTGGTGCATTCACACTCACATGCACTAGTAGCATGATACAGCATTGAGCAATAGAAAACATGCAAGGTTGTGGAAAAGATAGATGCCCCCTATTGGTAAATTTAACAAATTTTTGGAGAAATGATATGCAGCCTGTAAGAAAATGAAGATTTCAAATAGCAATCCAGCACGAAGCAAAAAAAGCAGAAGGCTGAAAGGTGGAATAAATACACAGAAGGGCTGTATAAATGATTAAGTTTGATGGCTGTATTATGGAAAGGGAGTAGGAAGTGGATGGATACGAGATAAGGAAAGTAATACTATGGGGACACTGTGACAGACCACTGACATACATAAGTCAAAATATGAGGCACATAAGGTAGTTGACATTTCCTCATCATTATAAAGATCCTTAGGACCACCAACCATCACAAAATTGATCTACTTCATGTGTGTGACATATGGGACATTCAGAATATCCTTAGTCTTCACGAAGAATATAGTAATCCCAATAACAAAGAAAGCAAATACTGACAGGTGGGAGTATGGCTGCAATAGAGGGAAATTTAGAGGGTAAAAGTTGTGCAGGGAACCAAGTTTTGATTACAATAAACAGATTCAAGTGCATGTACAATACAGAAGTTATGCATAGGACGAAATACTTGCACAGAGTAGAATAACATGGACAGTCGCATCAAACCAGTTTTTGACTGAAGGCCACAACAGCAACAACAACACACTTTTCTCATCATTACCTAACTAGAGGCAGTCTCTACCCCTCTTCCTTCAAATCTACACCCATTCTAATAACGTTATGGGACAGAGAACCATTACCTACACAAAGACAGGTCACGGCAACTCCATCCTCTCTGTTAGCAGGAACACATACAACATGACCAGGTGGCTAGTTTCATCAACCACAGCTTATTGTCCAGACTTGTGATTTTCAGTGGCTTTTATGTACTGGATGCATTAGTCGAACCTGGGGAATTCATCACAGTGCTCTCAGGTACATTGTGAATGTTTCTGGTAAGCAAATCCTGACAACAAGGCTAGGGTAAATTATGGAGTAGCCATTAGTGTTCCACTGTTTGGGTCCATCTGTATTTTGCTGATTATCTAAAATATTGTCAAATACTGATCTAGAAAGGACACTAAGTCCTTTCTCTATTTTCCTTTGAAAAAAAAAAAAGAAAAAGAAAAAAAAGAGGGTCTAATCTAAAACACTGTGACTCCTAAGGACCCAAGGCAGCCTTTTGCTCCAAGCTTGGCATAAGACTGACATCTGCCACAACCACTTAAAAAAGGCAGTTCTTAGTACACACTCAAAGGATAGCAAATGTTCGTTAAAAAGTAGTTATAACTTTGTTGGGATTGCTAGCAGTCTGGAAAAAGGGCAGAAAATTCAGAAACCATCTACAAATAATGAGAATAGAAAAGGCTGTTTAATGTTGAGTCTTCAGAACAGGCATAAACTATCCTGAGAAAGTCTGTTAACAAAGTTTCAAGAACCGGCTTCACATGACGACTCTAGGAGTATACTATGAGCCCCTATGTATCGCTAACATAAGGATTGTGAGGATGAGATAGAAATAGTTACAGCATGAACAGAGGCATTCAAACAATTATTCTTCCCACTCTCCATATATGAATGGAACAGGAAGAAACCCTAATAACGGGTACAATGGGGCATACCCTCTGCCATGCCCTTCACGGTGGCTTGCTGATAGGGCGTCGCAGGCTCAGTATCTACAATGGTATGATGAGAGGAATAACCATAACCAATATGATAATGTATATGAAAAGTCCTGTGCATGGAACTCCACAAGGATCCTATGGGTTCAGGTAGTACCATATGCCCTCTAGTATGTATTTTCTTCTGCTTACAGAAGATGCCTGTGCAGGAAAACCTGCTGTATAGATACTACAAGCAGGGTCATACAGTACAAGAACTAAGAAGATGTCTGCACTGTAAGATACAGACAAGGTGGCAATTTACCAGCAGCTCTTCATTATTTCTGAAGTAGCTAGTGGGGTATTTCTGTAATAGTGGAATCTGTCATTTACTACTGACTTGTCAAGCGCCAAGACAATGTCAAATCTGCTACATCAGTGATAGAAATGAATTCCTAACTGCTTTCATGGTGATCGATTGGTGGTGATGGAAACCAACGTCACAGCTGACAAGGGAGATAACATAAATGAAATGCCCCATAGCTATCTGGAAAATATCTGCTCTGAAAATCTCGCTCTGCATTAAAAGCATTAATAGAGTACTTTTTATCTGACTGAAATTCTTCTGATGGTCTATGATGAAATCGGTGGTTTAGCAGAACAAGTTCTGGAGTTCAGAATTCTTGCCAAGAACTCTTCTTGTTATCCTTGACAAACCATCAGCTTTCAGATCACCCATTCTTGTCCCATTGTTCAAAACAGCGAGGTGGTACTAAAGCCACCATTTTGTCTTTCTGAGCATCTATTTTGGCAACTTTTCTTTCAAGTGTTGCTCAGTCTGGTTGCTGTATCCGTCATTTTTCGTGGAACAGTGTCTGCCGACAGCATATTGTGAGACTGATCATGAAGAACAATCCTGCTACACTGCTGAAATGCATGCACTGCCATGTGTTCAAATGGCATTAACTTTCTAAAGATGCGGTTCTCTACAGCTCAAACTTGAAGCAGGGACAAGTAGCTGTGCTGTTTGCCATCAAGACAAATATGGCCACTTTACCTTTAACTCTCTCCCCACCATGGTCATTACTGTAGAGTCTATATGGTCCTGACACCCTGTGTTAAATGTTTCATTTCTTCCATATATGTCCTGCAACAATTTGTTACATTCTACTATAGTAAGGGATTCGTCTTAATGGTGAAATTCTGATTTTCTTTCACTTCATTCATATATCCTGACGGGAACACTGCAGATTTGGGGGATTTGTTGATAGACTAGTTAATTTCTTCAGATTCATGCAATTTTCATGTCGCCTGTGGACATATGAATGTGGTATGGTGGCTTGAATGATAGACACCTATTTTAATGTGGCACAAAATGTTTCACATTTAAGCAGAGAGGTTCGTCATTGGAGCATCATTAGAATTTACAGTAAGGGGCAAGCTAGCACTGTCCCCCCAGCTCTGGAACTTTGTTTCACCCAATCCCAAACTGTACCCAGCCATTATATGTCCCTTGGAGTCAGGAGCATTTTCGGTGGTGTTTCAACAGATATATACAACTTCATTTTCATGATGTGTTGCTGAAGTCAGTCCAGACAAATACTTCTCAGCACATGTTTCATGTGAGACCCAGTGTCAATGGAAAGCTTTGGTTTGTTTCCCATTACAAACAAAATGATTTTTAAAGCTGAATTTTATGCACGCATTCAATAGAGCAGTCCCAAATTATTAGTTTCTCAATGTGCTCCACAACTGTTCATTTAATTACGAAAAAGACTACTTTTGCTGCTCTGTCAAACTTTATTCAGTCCACTAGAGAAATAAATGTTACCTTCCAGAGTGAGATTTTCACTCTGCAGCGGAGTATGAGCTGAAATGAAACTTCCTGGAAGATTAAAACTGCGTGCCCGACCGAGACTCGAACTCGGGACCTTTGCCTTTCGCGGGCAAGTGCTCTACCATCTGAGCTACCGAAGCACGGCTCACGCCCGGTCCTCACAGCTTCACTTCTGCCAGTATCTCGTCTCCTACCTTCCAAACTTTACAGAAGCTCTCCTGTGACCCTTGCACACAGCTTTAATCTGTCGGGAAGTTTCATATGTAACATTGTTTTTTCCATCTTCAATCATACACATGTATACATCTATTATATGTATGGCAGTTACTCAAGAACGACTAAAAAAAAAAAAAAGCCTGAAGCCAGTGGTGTACTAAATACAGCTCCACAAAGCAACTGGAGACACACTTTCACTACTGGTCCCAAATTAATTTAGAGCAGGGGTGGCCAAGATTTCAGCTTATGGGGCATGCCTGGACATAAGTGCTGAACTGTTCAGCATCACTGCACATTTTCCTCACTGCCATGCCACACTGTCTGAATGCCAGGAGGAGAAAAAGTGGAAAACTGCGAACATGTCACATTTAACGGGGTTTTTTATATTTCACATTTCTGAACAACATAGATCACAAAAAACAAATTTTCAGTATTATTCAATTATTATTGGCACACTAGAGGCATATTATAATTTTTATCTGGTACAAACAGTCAGCATACAGACAGATGCAGACAATTTCACAGAGTTTTGCACTCAAGCTGCCATGTAATCGAGACTTATTTAATTCAATTCATGGCAAAGAAAAGGTCTTTCACAGAAATATGTTAATCAAAATACTGTGGAACTTTCACAATCTCATTATGCGGGGCAAGGAATGTAGACATCATGGACAGTTTTAGTGTTACAAAATTTGACATTAAAACTGGAATTACCTTGCACTCAACCAGTTACATATGCACATGCACGGGGGCACTTTCAACTGAAACAGCAAACAGTCTCAAAAACATATGTAATATTGACAGTGTCCTCAAAAACTTCAAAAAATTAATCTTGCCATTTTTCAGGGTCATAAAGAATTCTTCAAATCTTGTGTTTTCTTTAAGGCCAGTGAGCTTAGGGAACTGGACTGTCTTTGTCCTTGTACAGATCAGAAGGAAGTCTGCCTTGCAATGTCTCACTGTCGAAAGTGTGCAGACAAGCCCACTTAAAATACGAAACCTGCAATACACTCTGTATGTTCTAACTTTCATCCCTAAACACCTTTTTTCTTCATAAATTCAACAATTGTGAGTTTTAAATCAAATTATTGTTCCAGGTATGCACCTTTAATAAAGCAACATACTCCGTAAATACTCTGTAATAATATATGAAGTCTCCATATTCTTCATTCAGTTCCACTAAAAACTGCTGCAACTGACAATGCAATAATGTGTGTAGCCGCAACTTTTTTTACTATTCATACCACCAATTTCTTCATGTGCTCCATACCTACAAATTTACCACAAAGTGATTCTTGACATTCAAAACAATCAATCTGTTGATTGTTGTAATTTTTTGCTCTTTGATTGTCAATTGCATCTTTTAATTCTTCTGCACAATATTGTATTGTTCTTTCAAAGCAAATTTGCAGTACCCATTGCCTATGCGAATTCAGAATTCTCATCGCTCTCTTCTGTCATTCGTATTCATTTTAAAGGGCTGTGACGATAAACTGCTAGACTGCGTCTTTCCGTGGAAACGGCCGCTGGATCTGGGATGTCCTTCAGCCAACAACAAACAGCAAAGGGCAAACTGTGCCAACAGAACAATTATGCTGAACTCGGAGAGCTGTGCCGACCAATAAATGCCACGCTGTAATACTAAATGAAATGTCGCATTGTGGCAGATACTTCTGAGAAGGACCAAGCAAAGCTGAGACTGGCTGGCTCCAAACGCAGCCTGGACACTTGTTGTTGTTGTTGTGGTCTTCAGTCCTGAGACTGGTTTGATGCAGCTCTCCATGCTACTCTATCCTGTGCAAGCTTCTTCATCTCCCAGTACCTACTGCAACCTACATCCTTCTGAATCTGCTTAGTGTACTCATCTCTCGGTCTCCCTCTACGATTTTTACCCTCCACACTGCCCTCCAATGCTAAATTTGTGATCCCTTAATGCCTCAAAACATGTCCTACCAACCGATCCCTTCTTCTAGTCAAGTTGTGCCACAAACTTCTCTTCTCCCCAATCCTATTCAATACCTCCTCATTAGTTACGTGATCTATCCACCTTATCTTCAGTATTCTTCTGTAGCACCACATTTCGAAAGCTTCTATTCTCTTCTTGTCCAAACTAGTTATCGTCCATGTTTCACTTCCATACATGGCTACACTCCAAACAAATACTTTCAGAAACGACTTCCTGATACATAAATCTATATTCGATGTTAACAAACTTCTCTTCTTCAGAAACGCTTTCCTTGCCATTGCCAGTCTACATTTTATATCCTCTCTACTTCGACCATCATCAGTTATTTTACTTCCTAAATAGCAAAACTCCTTTACTACTTTAAGTGTCTCGAAATCTGGCACGCCACAACTTGCCCTGGTCTAGTGCAATATGTGTTTCATCAACGTGAACAGAGACAGCAAAAACATGAAGAATAATCAGAATTCAGCAGCGAATGAGCAATGCTCTGGTGTGGGCTAACTGTTACTGCTATGCAGCAGTGATGCTCCTTCACTGTTGGAGTACCATTTGTTCATTGTGTTTCACTGTCTCCATTAATACATATCGATAAAATGAATATCACACTAGATAATTTGGGACCACTCTATTGCATGTGCATGTAAAATTCTACTTTAAAAATAATTTTGTTCAAAAAGGCAAACAAACCGACATTTTCCTTTGACATTGCGTGTCGCATGAAAGACATGATGCAGTGTTTATTTGGGCTGACTCCAGCTACACACTGAAGAAACAAAAGTGTAAATATCTGCTGAAACACCAGAGAAAATATGCCTGACAACTCTTAAGATAGACATCCTGTATGTATTTCATTGTTCTTGACATATATAATCCATAAGCTCAAATCAAATAAATAGACAAAATCATGTTTAAAGATAGTATTCTGAAGAAAAAATATTACTTACATGTTTAAAGCAACTTTCAACAGAGTTCTCTATCAGCTTCGGTGCAGAATATGACGGCTCAGACAGGAAATCTGTAAGTTTAACAGTTGCTTTCAAGAGCAAGTCAATTTTTTTTCTTGAAACACAGTTGTTGTGATCTGAGAGTTGATGAAAAAGATATTGGTACTTGTCTTGGATTTGTGACGAACATAAAATAACAAAGATGACTTTCAAAAGCAAAACCTGCACACTGCAGCGGCCGTCACTGTAAAATGCACAAAAAGTAAAAATAAATTAGTTTTTAGCACACCACTTATGACTTGCTACTGCATTTTTACAAAATGAAAAACAGATGGCTTTGAATTTATAATACTTTTTCCCCAGGGCTATATGAAATATACAAGCATTTCACTACTGAATTTGTCAGAAGGGGGAAAAAAATTTAAGTGATTTTTTCCAGTAGAATGTAACTGTAGATTTCACCTCTGATATATTGCTTGCAACACATGAATGGCCAACTGGGAAGAAAGGCTGGCATCTGTGTTGTTAGTGTTTTCTGTTCTTGTTGCAAGATAGATATCAGATACCAATGTTTCCAAATCTGGCAGTTCAAGAAACACTTCATTTTCTGTAGCACGAAGACAATGCTTGGTGAAAACATTTGCTATGACATCTAGGGTCAATTTTTCCACTGGAACAGAGATAATTTTATCAATACCAATACTGTTTAAAAAATAATGAAAAAAGTATATAGTAGGGTGCAGGGGAGAATTCCACCAGCAGTAAGAAATAAGTTATTCTATTTGTTTACTTACACTCATGTTCAGAAAAAACGGAACAACAAGAGACAAGATGTTCTCATTTAAAGGACATGTACATTAGTATTTCTGCTGAAATGATCAGCATTTGAACCATGTTGGCCTGCTGGTTCAACGTCAACATCAATACTGTGGGGCTATACCACCTACCTGTAAAACATGCCTGCAGCTCTTGTTGCCACTGTAAACTGAAGGTAATGGGTCAGTGTGACTTGAGCAACGGAGCAGGATGCCTTGCAGACATATACACAAACTGTACCATCAAATCAGTGTGTTTGAAAGAGGTCACATTATTGGCATGAGAGAAAGTGGTGCAGCCATCTGCGAAATAGCTCCTCATGTGGGACGAAGTGTTTTGGAAGAGCAACAGATGTGTGCGTAATGGTTCACCGAAGGCCGTGAAACATGACGTGATGGGTCAGGCTGCACAACCCAGACCACGCTCCAAAAAGATCAACACCTCATCCGAACGGCTTTCCAGGACAGATCTGTGTCCTCCTCGGTTCTGGTGCAAGAGTGTAAATGACTAGTGCAGCAATATGACACAATGCCAACCATCACAGACAAACTTTGGAACCAGGCAAATGCAGGGTGGGTGGCTCTACCACAGGACGTTATCTGCGCCTTATAGCATTGATGCCAACACACGTGGAACAAGTTATCAGTGCCCATGGTGGACCCTGTCCCTACTAGGCAACAGGACACATGCCAAAATGAGGTTACTATAATGCTAGTGTTTCTGCAGAACATACTAATGTACATGTCCTGTGGCTATGAACATCCTATCTATAGTCATTCAAATTGTTCTGAATATGAATGTAGTTACAGTTTTGCATGGATTCACCAGTATAACTTTTGCAAATGCCATATATTTGAGTCTTAGTATTACAATAATCAATATTATTTATCAAACTTCAATACAATTTTTCATCTACTAGTATTACAAGGGTCATAAAACAAACCGTAATCATATTTATTTATAAATACATTTGAAAGGTGTTACTGGTATGTCTAGCTACACTATCTCAGTGAGCTCTTAATAAACACCACTTTAAAATTCATTCGAGTGAATACCAGCATTCTTTTTCTTTGTGTGTGTGGAGGGGGGGGGGGGGGGGAGGGGGAATGGGGGCACTGGATTTGAGCAGGTACTCTGGTAGAGTGTTCTGCCATACCGTCCAGGAAGAATAGAGTCCAGTACCTCATCTTTCATCTTTAATTTTTGTTCTTTCTCTGCAGTATTTACATTTGGACCTGATGTTGTGGATCAGTGATATATATCACTATGGTTAGTTACTTCATGGTGCTGGCAGACAGAAAAAGTAATTAAATTACTGAGTTACAAGTAGCAGATTGTGAAGTATTTGTGCTGCATGGAATCTTTACTACAATATTCTTTAGAGCTTAGTCCATGCATAGCCCCCAATGCTCTTTTAAGTAGCAACAGTGCATTGTTAAGATGTACATCTACAACACAAACCCATATTTCTATGCAGTAGCTAAGATAAAGATTGCCACAGAAAACTCAGTTTGCAAGGTGGGGTGGGCACTATTTTGGATGGCCAGCTGAGAATATACAGGCCATAGCCGTCGTTACTACGAACAATATTAGTCTGTTTTTTTCCCATCAGAGGTTTGAGTCCAAATAGACACCAAGGAATTTACAGCTGCCATTATCACGTATACCTTGTCCATGCAGGAGTAATGTGAGTTTCTATTTCAAATATTAGCACCTGAGATTTACTTACAGATACCTTTGGTATCTGATCATGGAAATTTGGGCTTAAATTCCACTTTCTTACAGTCTTTGCCATAAAGTATAACTGTACTTAGTACTTTTTTTAATTTTTATTTTTTTTGTTGAGCTACCCTCTAGTTTGGTATAAAAATTAATATAACTATAACAAAGCTGAAATATTGGTGAACATTCATAAACAAAAGAAAATAGATTTTGTTAAATACACTTGATATTTTTGTCAAAACACCTAGTACTGCTTTAAATATCATTACTATGGAAAAAGATAAACAGTTTTCGATCAAGCATTAATTTAAAGATAGCTAGGGTTCATGCTTGGAGTCGATTACCAGCTATTTCAGAAAACAGGAAGAGCATCTGAGTGAGTAGAGGCAGTTGGAACGAGGCAAGAGTGAAGCAGATATGAAATTCAACTATGCGATAAGTAATTTTTTATGAATTTGTATAATAAATTTTATATATAAATACTTTTAAAAATAAATTAAAAGAAAAATCTACTAAATATTTTTACTTGTATTTTGGTCATTTAACTTTCTGTCCTCTGTATCTATCTAATAACCTTTTTCCCTCCAAACAGCTTGCTAAATTGGTGACATTAATTTCAAATAGTCTTGAATCAGAGTGGTTTGATTTTGGGGAAACTCCATGAACACTGACTGATAACACTGTTCCAAAAATCTCATCACTACAGGTATTTTAATAATAATAAAAAAAAAAAAAAAAAAAAAAAAAAAAAAAAAAAAGAAGAAGAAGACATCAAGCAGTATTGACTCTCAATCTTGCAGCTGCTTTTGATAAATCAAAGATGAATGACAGGGAATCAGTTCACATCGTGATAGTAGTGTGAAGAGCAATGGTACCACTTGAAAAAGGTGGAAAATGTGAAAAAATATTAGAAAACGATGATTACAAGGTGGTAAAACATTATAAAAATGTGCCAAATATTTCAATAAACAGAGATGGTACCATTTTTCCCCCATTTTTGATAATCCCTGTCAAAAACGCCGGTTGGGGCTATAATAAATTTCTGTATTATAGTCCTGGATGGGGTACGGCCATTTTTCCCTTCATTCAAATTTATTACTATATGCAGGTACATTGGCATTTCCAGTATCGGTAATTCATTATTGGTGACTGTAATTCTCAAAAATAATCTACATTACATTTTTCAAGTAATGATATTCTGTGCTTCAAGACTGGAAAAATATCAACAAAATATTTTTTGCATTGCCATTTCTTAGGAATCTTGGAAAAAAATGAGTTATTCATACCAGATTTTCTTTTCCCAAGATTTTTCTGAATGGTTTCCACCTCCCTTCCTTTCACTCTTTCATCTACTTTCATGATTGTTGCTCCCCCAGGCACATCCTGGGGCACTTTTACTGCCTTCATATAACATTTTTCAAATATTTTCTTCGTTTTATATTATGCTTGAGAGAGAAGTTCTTCTCATGCCCCCGTAGACAGTTGGTGTTTTTTGTCTTTTCTCAGAGCTGCTGACTTATAGTCAATTGATTTTTTCATGTTATTTGTGTTATAGTAACCGGACATGACCATGAGACACTGGCCACCTAAACGATGGTGTCAACTGTGAGTTGCTGATAACCACAGAAAGACAACAGCACTAATGGATGGACAACAAAGACAACACGGCAGAATGAGAAGTCTGGTAAGGGAACCAAATTCAGAGCCTAGATGCAGTAATATTAGGGATCAAACAACAATGAGTACAATGAACAATATGAGAGTGCAGTAAGTTCTAGAGACACTTCGCTTTCCACCTTCTCAAACACCCGATATTTTAAGTAAGAGGGTGAGAGAGTGGAGATGTGTCTACCTCGCCGCCAACTTTTGTGTGTGCAGGACGGACGTGAATTGGGAAAATACTGCAATAGTGACGGTCGATCACTGCGGACAAGTGTTTGCAGTGCATGCCATAGAAGCTGTATGTCCAGTACAAGGAGCAAGCACATTCTATTCTCTGATGGTGTAACAACTGTACTGTTGTGAAAAAATGAATTGTGTATGGAACTAAAGACATTTACATTCGATTTTCTGGTCTTGGTCTTGCGAGAAGAAAGAACTGGTTTTGTAGTGGTTATTAAACCACACACATTGTAATTGTATCTCTTAGTATCTAATGGTCCAAGACGGGGTTGACTTGTGAGAGTTGAACACTTAAGTGAAACTCGTTGTTGTTTTATTGTGGAGATGACAATATAACAGAGTTGAAAAAAAGTATCCTGAGAGTACAGAACCATTTCAGGAGTAGAAAAGAAGTCTATTTTGAAATTCCTTTAACCAGCTATAGTTTTAGGAGAAGAAGAGTTGTGAAGATCGACGCAGCCATCTGACCCAAGAAGAAGATCGGCTGCACACAACACGTTGAGTCAACTGTGAGAGACTTGCGAGTCTTGCACCCCAGTACCACACTGTCTCTTGTCATCTGAAAACGATTAGAGGGGAGGGAGGGGGGGGGGGGGGGGAGGGGCATCATAGCCTGTACATAGCGCTGAGGTGTGCCCACAAATTTTATGAGCACTGCCTAGTGGCTGTCGTCTGGATCCACGTGTTCTGGTGGGCTTTCAAGCTCGTCGAGCCAAGATACCACACATGTTTTTAATCTCCTCTTAAAAATACCTTTGGTTTTATTCCTCTTTTTGCTTTTCTTCTAATTCACGTTTTCTTTTCCTCTCCCATTTTTTCCTATAAATACGGCTTGCTGTCCAAGCTTAAAGAATTGTGGGTCAATGGGCACAGAAAGAAAATAGGGGTATTGTCCCAAAGCATCTTTTGGCTATCGCTTCCTTGTCTTCTCCTAGTGTGTACTACGAAATAGTATAGCTTCCCTTACATGTAAGACAACCATTAACAAGTATTGAAATATTTGTTTACTTTAACTCTATGGGTTATGAGTCTTTTTTGAGATATCCTTCTGCCAGAAATTGTCAATCCCTTTGTTATCTAAAGCTAGGTCATCCTCTTCAAGCTGTAAAACCTTCCACTTGTCTAATAAGTAATCTTGCAGCACAATGAATGGCATTATTTTTGCAACATTTAACATGTCACTGCAGATTCTGCTCTTTGTTCTTTCTTTGGGGTCTAAGAATACAAAACTTTGCAGTGGTGCACTTGATAAGCATGTCTTTTCCCACCACACGTTAGCAAGCTGCAGTGTAATGTTTTGGGGCATTCTTTAGAAACCACAACTTGTCATTTTCTTCCAGTTTACTAAGCTCTTTGGTTACTTGCCTGCTAACAACTAGCTGTTCAAGAGGAAGCATATTATCCAGTGTAAAGAGTTCATTATGAAGAACTACAGAATACTCTCAATTTTGCTCAATGCAGATACTTTGAAAACAGAGGCAAAAAAGGTTTGAAGAACAATTTCTATTTCTTTATGCAACTTGATAAGAGGAGTCTGGCCTTGAAAACACTTTGTGAACTTAATGAATAGTTTCTACATATGAAATTATGAAGTGAAATTCTGCTTTCACTGAAGAATTTTTTTTTGAAAAGCAGTCACAATGGTATCACAAGATTTGGACTGAACACTATCAGTATTCTTTTTTACAATTATATATACCTAAGAAAATAACACTGAATTCCATCCCGCTGTTCCAAAATCCTGTTGGCTAAATCAAGCCATCTTGCTGCTTTATACCTCAAAAACTTGTGATGGGGAACATTAAACTTAAACTGAATTCCTTCAAATCCCCCCCCCCCCCCCCACCGAACAGGTTTACTGTCAAAGTAATGATAAAACACTGACCAGAAATTTGGATGCTTCTCCACCTAAACACTCAAAGCCTTTGCACAGGCATTATGTATTGTATGAATGTTGCAAGTTCTGATGATTGTAAGTTGTCTGCCTTGGGTGTTATGGACATCGCTCTTTAAAAGTTTTAACATTTTTTTAAAATTGATGTTAGGTCCATCTGATTACATCGTAAGGCATTTATTTAGGAACATCCTGGATTCAGAAAGTGCTTCTCATAATTGCTGATGTAATGTTTCACCGTCTGCTTTGCTGATAAAGAAAGTTCTTAGTTGTTATGCGACACTCTCTGACCAAAATCTAATGGTTGTTTGTAATCCTTTTTTATCTTTAATTCTGGCAGTGTCTTTGAAACTCAATGTCTAAGTTCTTTTAACTTATGTTCCTGGAAATATGGTGCCAGTCCATCAGTTATTAAGTATCTCATTTTCTTCGACAAAAGTGAAAAATATTCAAGAACAGTATCCTCTTAAAAAAGTTACAAATACCATTGAACAAATCCATAGAGTAACTGGAAATGTTTGATTTCATTGTCCAAATCAATTCAGCAATGCTGGAACTATCTTTGGTACTTAACACCTGTATTGCTGGTGCACATACTGAACTTTAAGGTTGTGTGATCTGAAATTTCTAAATGTAATTGATGTGGTCCACGTTTAATATCAAGTGACACACTTATGTTTTGTCAAAAGTGAGTGGTTAAAAACTGTCTGAAACCCTTTTGTCTCAAAATTAATAGAGCAAGAACACACATTGCAAAACAGTATGGTTTCAATACCTTTTTTCCCATCATGCAAAGACTTTATTTTTCAAACTATCTGCCTTTTGAAGCCAGTCACTACAGAATTTGCATTTTTCCACCTCAAAAGTTTATTTTCAGAATTGTACATGGTATCACAAAGCAGTTTTGTTTCTATGGCAAAATTACAATCTGGAACAAAATTAGAAGCAGTTGTAATAGAGATATATTGGATACTAATAATGTTGTTGTTGTTGTGGTCTTCAGTCCTGAGACTGGTTTGATGCAGCTCTCCATGCTACTCTATCCTCTGAAAGCTTCTTCATCTCCCAATATGTACTGCAGCCTACATCCTTCTGAATCTGTTTAGTGTATTCATCTCTTGGCCTCCCTCTACAATTTTTACCCTCCACGCTGCCCTCCAATACAAAATATGTGATCCCTTGATGCCTCAGAACATGTCCTACCAACTGATCCCTTCTTCTTGTCAAGTTGTGCCACAAACTCCTCTTCTCCCCAATCCTATTCAATACTTCCTCATTAGTTACGTGATCTACCCATCTAATCTTCAGCATTCTTCTGTAGCACCACATTTCAAACGCTTCTATTCTCTTCTTGTCCAAACTATTTATCGTCCATGTTTCACTTCCATACATGGCTACAATCCATACAAATACTTTCAGAAATGACTTCCTGACACTTAAATCTATACTCGATGTTAACAAATTTCTCTTCTTCAGAAACACTTTCCTTGCCATTGCCAGTCTACATTTTATATCCTCTCTACTTCAACCATCATCAGTTACTTTGCTCCCCAAATAGCAAAACTCATTTACTATTTTAAGTGTCTCATTTCCTATAATTCCCTCAGCATCGCCCGACTTAATTCGACTACATTCCATTATCCTCGTTTTGCTTTTGTTGATGTTCATCTTATATCCTCCTTTCAAGACACAGTCCATTCCGTTCAACTGCTCTTCCAAGTCCTTTGCCGTCTCTGACAGAATTACAATGTCATCGGCGAACCTCGAAGTTTTTATTTCTTCTCCATGGATTTTAATACCTACTCCAAATTTTTCTTTTGTTTCCTTTACTGCTTGCTCAATATACAGATTGAATAACATTGGGTAGAGGCTACAACCCTGTCTCACTCCCTTCCCAACCACTGCTTCCCTTTCATGCCCCTCTACTCTTATAACTGCCATCTGGTTTCTGTATAAATTTTAAATAGCCTTTCGCTCCCTGTATTTTACCCCTACCACCTTCAGAATGTGAAAGAGAGTATTCCAGTCAACATTGTCAAAAGCTTTCTCTAAATCTACAAATGCTAGAAACGTAGGTTTGCCTTTTCTTAATCTAGCTTCTAAGATAAGTCGTAGGGTCAGTATTGCCTCACGTGTTCCCATATTTCTACGGAATCCAAACTGATCTTCCCCGAGGTTGGCTTCTACCAGTTTTTCCATTCGTCTGTACAGAATTTGCGTTAGTATTTTGCAGCCGTGACTGATTAAACTGATAGTTCGGTAATTTTCACATTTGTCAATGCCTGGGATTTGAATTATTATATTCTTCTTGAAGTTTGAGGGTATTTCCCCTGTCTCATACATTTTGCTCACCAGATGCTAGAGTTTTGTCAGGACTGGCTCTCCCAAGGCTGTCAGTAGTTCTAATGGAATGTTGTCTACTCCCGGGGCCTTGTTTCGACTTAGGTCTTTCAGTGCTCTATCAAATTCTTCACGCAGTATCATATCTCCCATTTCATCTTCATCTACATCCTCTTCCATTTCCATAATACTGTCCTCAAGAACATCACCCTTGCATAGTCCCTCTACATACTCCTTCCACCTTTCTGCTTTCCCTTCTTTGCTTAGAACTGGGTTTCCATCTGAGCCCTTGATATTCATACAAGTGGTTCTCTTTTCTCCTAAGGTCTCTTTAGTTTTCCTGTAGGCAGTATCTATCTTACCCCTAGTGAGGTAAGCCTCTACATCCTAACATTTGCCCTCTAGCCATGACTGCTTAGCCATTTTGCACTTCCTGTCAATCTCATTTTTGAGACGTTTGTATTCCTCTTTGCCTGCTTCATTTACTGCATTTTTATATTTTCTCCTTTCATCGATTAAATTCAGTATTTCTTCTGTCACCCAAGGATTTCTACTAGCCCTCGTCTTTTTACATACTTGATCCTCTGCTGCCTCCACCACTTCATCCCTGATGCCACCTACTCCGATCAAAGACTGGGCATCTACCGCGTGGGGAGCTAGCAGTTCAGGCATGAGCAGTGTGAGCCCTGTGTTGTCGGGGGCTCAACTGACAGTGCACATAATGACCCTACCACATCAGAATGGCTGCCATGTTGGCTCTGAAGTGGAAATATGAGCCTATACAGGTACTGTGTGCATTTGATTTTCAACACTGGATGCAGCGAATACTTTTAAGGTGTTCTTCCCCAGTTGGTCCACACAACAGAGAAAATTGGAAAAATTACTTCAACAAAAGGAGAAGAACTATTTTATGCAGGATTCTGAGGAAAGACCACTTGAATCAGCGGTTTCTAATTCAACTGGTTTTTGGAGATACGTGAATGATGCTTTCATAGTATGGCCCCATGAAGAAGATAAGTTAATGGAGTTTTTACATCATCTTAACACCGTTCATGAGAACATTCAATTTACTATGGAATGGTTGACTCCCATTCCTGGATGTTTTGGTCAGATTGAAGAGTGACATTCTGTTTACCACACTGATTTGTACTTGCACTGCTCAAGTTGCCATTACCCATCCCAAACCATGAGTATGCTCAAAACCCTTGTACACAGAGCCCTTACATTGTCAGATGCAGATGGTTTACCTAAAGAGCTTGCCCATTTAAGGACAGTGTTCAGAGACAATGGATACTAAACCCTGCAAATTAACAGGGCATTCTCAGCTAAAACCACAAACCAGGAAGTGGATAAAGAGGAGAACGTGCCAGCAAAGCTCCTAGCTTTCCTTCCCTTCATTGGAAACATTACCTCCAAAATAGCAAGAATCTTTCATAATTTTCAGGTGGAAGCGATTTTCCACCCACCATCTAAGATTTCATACAAGACGGGATCAGTGAAGGATAATTTGTTATTGTGGAAGGTGGGAATTTACAAAATACCTTACCAGTGTGGTATGGTCTATATAGGACAAACAACACACCCAGTGGAAGGACACTGCACAGAACACAAACGTTGAACTCGCCTTCTGCAACCCAGCAAGTCTGCAGATGCAGAACATTGTATCTCCAACAGACATTCAATGGACAAAATTGGATACATAAAAAAATCTACGCAGCAGAACACACACTACAAGACAATTGTAATTGGCAATTTTGTCAATAATTTATCGTTTTCGGTGGGACATACTATGGAGTACGACAAAAAATTAATTTTGGACACAGTAACATCTTTTTGGGACTCCATTATAGAGGACTCCATTGAAATACACATCATGGAAAATCTAATGAACCGCCACAGCAGTTACCAGCTGGGTAATGTGTGGAATAGCATGCTCTCCGAGATCTGCAGATGCCAGAATACTCCGATAACTGTGGCGAGTGGCAGCGCTGAAGACAGCTGATCCCTGTAGCTCCACTAGCAAGGGTACTATTGCCGGGCAGTGTGGTCCTTCTTTCACACTGACTATAACACATGCGTGGCAGTACTATCATTGCACTTTATAAGGCAGAGCTGATAACGTCTTTTACGGCTCTCCTGTAGATGACTGACAGGTGTCCAGTTGAAATATCGTGGAATGAAGTTTACAATGATTGGCTGGATTCCCAGAATCTCTTCAAACAATAGAATATTCCAAGAAGTGAAGGCAGAACTAAGGAAATAGTGGGGTCGACACCAAAGACTGGCACAAAGAGAAAGAGAGCAAGAGAAGGAAGGATAGTAAGACATGAGAGATAGCAGCACAGGAAAGGACAGTAGCTTGGAACCCTGTGCTCACCAAGCACATACTCACAGAAGAGTTGTTAGCTCCCTGAGGGGTTGCTCAGCTTGTTCCTGTTCCAGACATGATGAGTTATTTGATCATTAGTAGATTTATTCATTACAGTTTAGCATAAATCTAGTTTTTAGAAATAATAAATTGTATTTTTGTTTGTTTACCGACATTATGAGTGTTCTCTTTTAGAATGTATGCTAAAGACCCAACATTACGAGCACGAAATATTGATGAGCATCACCTTTTTTTTTTTCTTTTTTTTTTTCTTTAACATGAAACATAAGTTTATTCTGCAGCTAGCCATTCAGTCAAGGAGAAAAGCCCTCACACCTGAAAAAGATATGTACTTCAATCTTATAGAAATACCTTGCTATTTTCCAACACAAGCAGAACATGTTGCTTCAACAACAGTTGCAACACAATTTCTGTGGCTTAAGTAACTTCTTGAAGATTTTAGAATATCTGTAAAACCAACTGCTTTTAAGACACCAAGACATTCATACTCCTGATGGAACAGTAGGACTGAAACATGTTGATATTTAGAAAAATTTCACACATCAGCTGCACAATATAAGACAGATGAATGTAATGCATATAAGTTTCGAGGAACAAGTGGATGAAATACTGACAAAAGCAGTTGTGTGTGCACTGTTTCACAGACTGTTTTTCAATAAGAAACTAGTAGCTGGGAGAGAATGGATTTGTGTGTTGCAAAACTGAGTGTTGATCCATAATATATTACATAAATTGTATTTCATGGCTCCCACAAAGATGGATCTCTGGGATGTAGAAATAAGTAAAAGATCTACATTATTTAAGTGCAAGACAACAAAATGACTTAAGATTATGAAAGATTGCTTTGCTTAAGTTCTAATGTTAATTGCACTACAAAGAAAAAGAAAAACAGAAGAACAACCTAAGAGTTTCTTTTAAGATACTCTTCACTGTAGTAGAAGAACTGTCTGTGATCAAGACAGAACTGATACCCCATCCGTCACGCAGATACAGTTAATACCACAAGTATGTTGTGTCTGTTATTCCACAGTATTTTAACTTATGCACAAATAAATCACAGTTCACACAATTAAAAGATTTCAGCTAAATCATAGAATATTTTCAACAGTAATAATTTGTGACTGATAGATTCTTGTATTCACAAGTCAAAAGGAAACTATTCATGTGACAGAACTTTCATAATCCAAACTGTTTCATGCTGAGAATAACTTTCTCTATTAAATGGTTATAAACTCTACAGCACTCTTTCTTCTTGAAAAGTTTTGGAAGTGTTTACAAAAATGAGATAAGAGTTTTGTTTTACCTTCTTTTTTGTGAAGTAGTTTGTACTTCAGTATTTTGGGAAAATACCACATAAAAAAGGTCATGGCTAAGGATTTCCAAAGGGACAATTAGAATTATGTACTTGATTCACATATTGTCAAACACTAAAAGTGAGAATTTTACTCATGAACCCTCGAACTGCATGTAAACTGATCACTGATCCAATATTTTTTCCCTTCTAAAACTGAAATTAACATGCCACATTAGCTTGAAACACTATATATGACAGCTTGTATGTGGTCTAAGGCAGTCACAAGCACTCCGTCTTCAGGCCATGAGTGGCTTACCAGGACCATCCGACTGCCGTGTCAACCTCAGTGGAGGATGCGGATAGGAGGGGCACGGGGTAGCACACCGCTCTTCTGGTCGTTATGATGGTATTCTTGACCAAAGCCAATACTATTCAGTCAAGTAGCTCCTCAATTGGCATCACAAGGCTGAGTGCACCCCGAAAAATGGCAACAGTGCATGGCGACCTGGATGGTCACCCATCCAAGTGCCGACCACACCCAACAGCGCTTAACTTCGATGATCTCACGGGAACAGCTGTATTCATTGCGGCAAGGCCGTTGCAAGGCAGTCACAAGAATATTACTATATTTGTGACCACACTGATACATCATACATTACTAAAAAAGCAGTAGTCTTAATTCACTAGCACTTTTCACATTTCCATTCCCTTTCCCTGCAAGGCACTGATTCACTCTCTCGTTTCCCTACAGAGCTGTGAGTGTACATTGAAAATGTCACTGCATGTCCCATTGGTGCACAGAGGACGCCACAGTTTATTTGGTCCATTGCAGTGAATGACTGGCCTTTTTCCTATTAACTGTAAGTTCTACAATAACAGCAATGTCACTGAAATGACTCTTTTGAACTGTAGACTTCAGACATTTTGGTCTGTGTCATTGTGTTCACTGCTGGGTTCCAATTACACAAACAGAAACTGAGTCAGTATACAAGGTCGTTTCAGCAAGACAGAGTAGCAGGGACAGATTAAGCCTTTTGTTGATTTCTATTATCAATCATTAGAATAATCATGAGTTGAAAAAACTAAATATTCACAAAGAATTAGTCTTCTATACGTGCTGCTCTGCAGCTTACAAATACAAAAAAAGTCACGTTAATATTATGAAAAGGATAGACTGCTGCTTACACACAAATGACCACTGTCTGCGGAGGCCTCAGTCTCAGTTTAGCAGTCTCTTTGTTGCACCTGTCTCCTACCCAACATTTCCACTACATGGTGAATAGCAATATATCCTTTTCATAATGCTGTCATTACTCCTTCCTCGATTTTCCATTGTTTAAATGTTATGTAAAGTTGATCAATACCGTACTTTCATTTTTTCATTCTATTGATGGACTGGTATCAACTATACAACCCTCTTCAGTGCCTTCTTTATATATTCCTATTTTAGCATGTGCCAAAGACATTTTTATGATGTGCCTTTGGCAAAGAAATGTGCTCCATACCCATAGATTATGGATGTGTATTCTTTACAATATGAATTTGTGTCAACCAATAGGGTCAAGCAAAGTATGTGGAACTCCCCCACCCCCTCCCAGCTGTTAAGATGGATGTATTTGAAATAAATCATGTTTGCAGAGGGCATGTTGGGAATATGCACTGCCACTCTCCAGTGAGGATGTTCATGCTTATAAACTGTTTGAAGTGATGTTAGTGATTCACTGGACCCCACATGTGTTCTTTGTGAGAATAATATTGGAAGATTTTGTGGTGGTTTATTAACGAGTTATTTCAATGTTGGCAATTATGGTAAACTGATGTGTTTTTGGGTCTGGAATTTTTAGTGCAGTGTGCTGTTTATGGTTGGACATTTAATTTTATATTTCACTTTTTGTTAGTTACAGACATTGAAGTTTGCGAGTAGGTCCCTGCATGTCACAATGAGGGATGACATGTCAACTATGAATCAGTTCCTACAGTTGTTCAGTTTAATTACTAAGTATGTGAAGTGTCAAGTTTGTGAAGAAGGTGTAAGACTGATTAAAGTTGCTGCATCTCTCAGAAGAATGAGCAGTGTATATGGTACGGCCAGCAGGACAACATATGGCCCTCTATACAGAAGGATTCCTGATGGTCTCTGCTGGCCATTCGAGAAACTGTGTTGATGACATATTTTTGCTGTCGCTAGATTGATAGATATTGAGCCATGGTAAAAATTGCTGCTTTGAAGAGCACGCCGCTGCATATAGTGTGAAGCAGTCACCCTCCGTTTCTGGTGGTGGTGCCGCTGTGGCAATCACAGCTTTGGTGTCTCCCTCTGGTGGGAAAGGGGAAAGGTTGCCAGTCCACGTGCATTTAAGGGGTGCTATGAGCTCACCAGTTGGTCAGTCTCTTGTCCCCAGCTTACTAGCCTCTCTCTCGTCCGCATTTGTTAGGCAGTTAGTGTCTGTCTGTCATTCGGAGTGCTAATATGTCTGTCATTCAGATCAACCTTTAAAGCCGGCAAAATGAGAGTCTTTCCACTCCGTCAGTAAGAGAACTCAGCGACTGGTCACCTGGTCGGAGCTTAGTTCCTGCATCTGAGTCCGCGTGTTAGGCTGCCAGTCTGCTTGAGTTTGCTCAGGCAATGGTCATTAGTGGTTGGATCGATCGGTTGGTCCGTCACGCACTGAGACACAAGATGACTTGTCCGTCTTGAGCGTTGGCGCATGTGATGTCGCCACGTCAGTCCAGTGGGCCGCGGCGTATAGCGAGGGGTGGTAACTTCGCGGTCGACACGAGAGAAACAAGAGTCAACCCATGAAATCAGTCTGGCCGGTGCGAGCTGCAATGCCGTGAGATGGGATATCGGCGCGCCTTCCTGCATCAGTTGAAGCGGCTAGCAGCAGACGGTTCGAGAGAGCGATTTGGGGGTGCTGCGCCAGGTCTTCTCGAGAAATCGCAGCTTATTAGAAGTTAAGTGATTGGTGATATGTTGTTTCATTTACTCTTGTTAAATTGTACTTGTTTTCTTGGTGAGGTCACCAGCTGTCTTGCTATGGGGTCGTCCCACCATTATTCTCTGTTTGCCCACCTGCGGGGAAGGTGGTTGTTTATAAATTGGGTGGTACATTTTCCCTTGTGGAGTAGGGGCAGGTTAGAGCAACCTGCAGTTTGGGTTGTTTGGTAATCACCTTATCAATGTACCGTACGTTAGTAGCTGCCTCTGTCATGTCTGTCAGATTTGGTGTGTTAATGAATTTATTGCTTGGAGTGTAACAGCCTAATACCTCAAATATGTTTTGATCTTTGGAAACTTTGATATTATTGCCTATGATCTTGAGAGGCAGTGTCTGTGTACTGTAGAGCATCTTAACTATTGTTTGGCCAACCTTGTAGAATTTTATAAGATTGCATTTCATGGGCTTTTATTTAAATGACCATTTTAGTACACAAAGTTGCTACCCTTTTACTGTAAGACTTTTCTTAGAAGTTAAAATCAAGTTGCACCTTTGTTGGCAAGGTTAATATTTTAATTGTTAGTGTTTTGTACCATTTCCATCACTCCTACAGGTTGGGGGGTGGGGTGGGGGGTGCATAGCTTGTGTCCTTGTGCAAACTCTTAGTTTAAAGTAATCTGGTGTGTTGCAGATTTGCACCAGTGTAGTCTTTTAGAGGCTGTTGTGAACAGTCTTAACTATGGCCGTGTTAAAAGGGAGCGGCAAGGTTCTCTGCCCAAAAGCCCCTACAGCCAAAATTTGTTTCTTTCTGCCTCTGAATAAATTGAGGGTGCTTTCTGATTGTAATTTTAAATCTGTTTCTTTTCAAAAATGATTTTAGGCACTATTAAAAGGAATAAAATTCCCATTTGTTGAAAGGAATTTGGTTATGATTTCATCAGTTACTCCCTGGCAACTACTTCCATAGCGTGATTAAATGTTATAATGGTCTTGATGAATTGCTAGTAAATAAAATAAATTCTTAAGAACGCTCTTTCAAAATAAATCACGGTTCAGATATATTTGTTAGCTGACTTTTGTTGGTAGGTATGGTTTTATTTTTTTATTGTAGTAAATATGGTATTTGTGTTTACATGCACAATTGTGTGTTTCTTGTAATAAATTGGTGTTAAAGATATTTTTTAAGAACTTTGGTTTGTATTGTTAATTGATGGTAATTAAGTCGTATTGGGATCAGTAGGTACCATGGAATTTGTTTTAGTTGCACTACGTGACATTAGATTATTAATATTAGTTAAATAATCTGAGTTTCTGTTTTGTGTTACCACTGTCTTCAACTGAAGTATTAAGTCACCAAATTTATTGAGTTGTGTATGGTTTATGGATTTTGTTTGAGCTATACAGGTCAAGTGAAGTTTCTATTGCCAGGTTTGGGAAGTATGTGCGAGTTTGTTGTATCTTATACTTTGTTTGAGCTGTAAAAGTAAAGTGAAATTTCCAGCACCTACATTTTTTGGAGCTTTGCAGCATTGTGGTCATCACCTGCTCTATATAGAACGTGAAACTTATAATACCAGTACCCCACCCTCAGCTTTATTTCATTGTGGTTTTGTTGACTGCTCAAATGATGATTTTGTATGCTTGATTTTTGCATATTTCATTTGGTATGTCTTAATTATTACGATTGTCATACACATAGTCTGTTGCCGACCAAACTCCTACTTCCCACACCTATTAGTTTCATGCTATTTGGCACTATTTGTGTCTATTCACATTTGTAATGACTGATGAAATGATTACAACATTCTATAAGCTTGAAATTGTGGGATCTTGATGACATCATCAGAGGTCAAAGTGGACTGATGGTATCTTCATTTACCCCCAACGAATGTCATGATTATATAAAACTCTTCTTTTACACTTGAATATACTGTAGCAGGAACATAAATGTCAGTGATTCTTTGTGATATATGTCAGATTATTATTAATTAAAACATTCCAAGAAGAGGTGAAGTCACTCAACAATAGAAAATGTTTTTAAAGATCATAAATTGAAATGGCATTCCAATAAGAATCAAACAGAGGTCCTTCAGGCTGTGGGCCCTCACAGAACACAAATTTTGATGTATGAAAGGTATTATTTACTTTAGATAAATGTTACAAGAAACAAGGTCATAATTATTTTAACTATCAGAGTCCTTAAATTCTACATTAACTTCTATATACCATCAGCTGTAAATTAATTGAAAAAAATTCACTTCTTTTTAACCACTAATCAAGTGAAACATATATTTTTACCTTTCAGTGCCTTTTGAAGAATTCTTAATTTTGCTGCTGTGCGATAAGCTGTATACCTAACAATGTTGCACTCATCCAGCATCCTTATTAAATTATCATATTCGTCTTTGTAGGCCAGATTATCCCCCATCCTGAAAATAAATTTGTAGCATGAGAATTGCAGTAGCCATGCATAACAGAATGAAGCAGTCTTTCTCTAATAGCTGTATCAAGTACTCACATTTGCACAGCCAATAACAAAATCACTTTTACCCTTCCCTAACATTCACTATTTGTTCACAATAAATTATTCACAAGTATACCACATGCAAAACTAAAGATAAAGCTAAACAATATAGAAGTAATCATAGTGCAAATGGTGAGATTTTCTTAAAATTCACACTGTGTCACCACCTTCATACCACATCAGGACCAGATAATTTAATGTTGTCTTAAAATAAGAAAGAGTGCTCATGATTTAAACACAAACATAACACCAAAATCCAGCATATTCTTTCAGGAAGACAAAATGAAAATTGTAGCCTCTTCAAAACAATACAGTGAAAACAAAAAAAAATCATATCATTGATAATTTTTCCTGGAAGGGTTAGATTAAATTGGATACACAGAATATTCCAGAGATTAAAATCAAGGAAATCATCATGTCAGAAAAACAAAAAATACTTGCATATTTACAAAAGAACAGATAACTGTTAGCCTATAGTTTTTCATTCACATATTAATTACAAAGATTACCACAAACAGTTAATAATATGCACACTAAAGTGGATTAAACACTTCCAGATGTGCTGTGGCCAAGCACTGTACAAAAGCAGTTTGCAAGGCTTACTTGCGCACATCGCTTTGTTGCAGGCAAGCTGTGTCAAAGTCATATCGCATAGCATCTATGTTACGTGATAGACAATAAATTCATCAATTGATCCTGTTAAGAAATTCCAGTCAACTGAACCTATCGATACCTTTGCCGTCATACAGATATGTAATGAAATTCATCAATGCAGTAGAAAAAGTTGTGATCAATAAACCCTTCAGTCTCCTCTTAAACTGTGCTTTATGGTAGCTAACATCTTTATGATTCCTGGCATGATATTCAAATGTGTGTTCTGGAGTAAATGTGTGTTCTGGAGTAAATGACTTTAAATCTTTATGTCAATTGTTCTTATTTATGGTATTTTTTCTGTGAACTCCATTTTGGTGTGAAACAAAGATAAATTGCTTATGGCACATTACATTATACTACATATACACGTTTCATGAAAACTAGTAGTTAGTACAAAGCCAGTTCTTTAGACATATTCCTGCAACACATTCTTGAGTGCATGCTACAAATAATAATATTAAGTGCTTCCTGACATAAAGGAAACTCTGGTTTTGGGAATGTAAATCTTGAATTACCGTGAGGATTAATGCCACTGAATTAACTTTATCTATAAGGACTAGTCAACTAAACCAGACTATTCCACTGAATGGTATCTCTACAGCATACATTAAGCTGACCAAAACCCAGTGGTTGGTTTGAGCACAACTAGGCATAGATCTACTGCTGGTGGTGTACTCTTTATCTTTCTCTGAGGTTGTAACAAAGTTACAGTTGTAGTTATAGGAGCATTCCAAAGCAACATATACTCAAAGTAACAGTGAAACCTGGCATTTTTCATATTAAAAAATCATTTCTGCGAGTGTAGACCGGCTGGGATCTACAGTCTGGCACTTACCCACAGAGTAATCAACGGGTACTACTTCTCCTCTAATATGCTCGGTACACTTACGTAGCGCTCAGCATAGTGATAGAGTTGAAAAATTTTAGAACAGTTCTAAAGCGGAGTTCTTGTAAAACACTGCACTTACTAGGCGCAAAGTTTGAGGTCCAAACACACACAAAAAAACTGCAGGCAAGCTAAATTTGTGAGACTCAAGCCTACGACACGGAAACACCTTGAAACAGGGGAGGAAAGTTACTTCCAGTAGTTTATAATACCCACTGTGATGAACAAAAAATATGCCGATAATGTAATACGTAAACAGTCATGAGTAATCAACTAGCAAATAATAGTGTAGTCCAAGAGTAACTGGCGACTTACTGCCACAGCACAGCAGGTATATTACATGGAAAACAACTATTTCCAATGCAGATCTGAATTTATTGGACTTTTTTGATATGTGTATGTAACAGGTGTAAAACATAACACAGAACTATTCATGAGATTTTGAAACAGAATTAAATAAATACCTTCCTGTTTTGATGTCAACACCTGTTGTCAACGTATTCTTCGATTTATTCCTACACTCACGGTCACAAGTTTACTTTCTTGTTTAAGGTTCCACTATATCAATCAACATATATTCGCTCATTTGCACACCTCACAACACACAATAACAATTACAATAACATTTAGTAAACAAAATTTAAATTCATAAATATTGGCGGCAATCCCGATATTTAAAAAGACACGCCAAAGATACTACCTTCGATCGGTCGGAAAGAATACCAAACTGAAAAAGGCAAATGTTTTTAATTCCGACAATTCCTCATTTATACAGAATAAAACAGTTCTAAGACAGGGGAGCCAAAATTTATCCAGAACGAGGAAATACAGGGAAGCGCTGTTTTCAGTATATCGTAGAAAATACGCACCACAGTAAAGCCTTGTCTTCACATACAACAAAAGTGAGACAGTAAGTGATATGACGGCTGATATCTCAGTGGCACCGTGTGTTGCTGTTTCCAAGCGCTCCTGTCATATACAGCTTCAGTTCCCGTTATTCGTAAGAACTTCGCTGTCGTCATTCGGGTTAAGGCGTTAGAATTGAGCCAAGGATTCATTAAGAATAAGAATGGAAGTGGATTTTACGGAGAAATAACACAGTGGTATCAAACAAATTTATAATGGGAGAAGTACTCGTAAACGAAGACGTACAGTTCTGGCTCGAATAAAAGTGACACTTCGATATTTAACATCTGACGTTTGCCTGTCGTATTTCCAATTTTTGTGTATGTACCTCTTTCAGTGATTTTACGATCGATTAACTTAACTTGGTATCATATTATGTTTTCTCCTGTTTTCAGTTCTGTGGAGCAATACCGATGCCAAGAGGAAGTGTCCGCATAAGCTGCGTTTTACTTTAATTCTTGAGTATCTTTCCGAATAGCAAATTCCAATTCTGTGGCAGTTCATTGAAATCTATGAGAATATAAGTCATTTTTTATAAAACAGATCTGAAGATGGTCATTATAGACCGAAGCCGGTAGTCTGATGACAAAAAATTGTGATCATAGACATAAGGCAAATGAAATTTAATGTAAGTTTAGCTGAGTCTTAGGACGGATTTCTTCTCTGCCTTGGTGAGGGAGCACAGAGAGTTTCCTCTACCTTTCGTGGCACAAAAGCAGAATGAACACGCTAAGAAAACTGTGTGGATGTTCAATGGCACATTGCTATGCACGGTCGGCGTGGCTAATGTAGAAACAGACATTCTTGCAAATTCCTCGAGAGCCGCTTCTAGGAGCTTCTGGTAGTTTTTCTCTGCAGAAGTGCACCAAATAAGGTGTATTCCTACGTGCTCTTTCTGGAGTCTGACTGTACCATAGCGCAGAAAAGTGTGACAGAAATTGGTCGACGATGACTGTGAAAAAATGCGGGCGAGATCTCGGTTTGGTCACTGGAGTGAAGACAGATAACTTTAGGGACTCGAAGAGGATAAACATGTCAGCTTAGGGGGGACAAACTATACAGTCAAGATAGTTTGGGGGTTTCTGAAGCTGAAGTCAGATATTCGTATAATTTTATACAGTTCAGCCAGATTGAGTTGGAATGTTATAGAGATTATGAAGAATATTTTCACTACTGGGCGCTGTCAGATAACAGTTGGGAGTATTTGGTAGTACATTCAGTGCTGAGGTTCTCAGATAAACTTTGCGTATTGCAGAAATCAGAGTCTTGCAATAGATGGAAGTATGAAGAGGTTGCTGCCATATGGAGTTGTTACAACCTGCACACTGAAATGGTAAGAAACACGCAATTGTAAGCATGATTAATGATGAGTTGTGGACCCTGGAGTAATTGATATTATCAATAGTATTTCAACTTTACTCTTTTGAAGAATAATTAAATAACAAACAGTTTAGAATTATTATTTCAGTTCGCATAAGCACCTGGTATTTGCTTACAGAAATACTTGGTTCGAAAATGGTCCATTCTGTAATTAACCACTGAAACTTTAATTAGCGGAGTTCTAAGTTGCTTCCCTCATTTTGTATCACACATGCTCTGTAGCTTTCTTTGCTAAAGTATCAGGTTTCACTTTCGTTTCTCATAGTTTCCTTTAATGGAGCGCATCTTACGTTTGCCTGATTAAGATCCCTTCCAAATGTAGTATCCATTTCATCAATGCACACAATACACCTCACACTGATCTTTCTCCACTTTGTTGTCACTCAGTTGCGAATGTGTACCTCACAATTAAATGAAGTTAGTTTCCATTCTTTTACTGTTAAATCCCACGTCAGTTGGTGAAGAGAATGTTAATAAATGTTGTAGTTTGCAATTGCTTTTTAACATTTACCAATTTCCCCATCCAAGGTACCATTTGCATGCAAAGCTGTGGTAATCGTCATCCTAAGGCTGTGCCGAATTAGTGTTACCTTTCATAGGGTAAGATCAAGGTCTCTCTCTTAAATTAGGGGCTTTAATGATTCATTTTTCTGTGGATATAACCTGATTTAGCTATTACACTTCTGGTGAACAAACGATTTCAAATTATATAAAAAAGGCTTGAGATGTCTGATTATGGAACATACTGATGTACTCATACAGACCAAGAGCGGTTAGCTGTTAAATACTCAGAAGATTTGTCAATTATAGGACCTAGACATCTCCCACGATCTATACAACCATAAATCGTAATAAATCAAGAAGTACCTTTCAGTATCACATCTTCAGAAGTACAATTTCAGCATTACTTTGTGATGTATTGGATGTTGAATCCTGTAAGTTCATTTAAAAGCTAATATTTTCACCTCTGCATCTACATTAGTTAAATAAGACAAATACTAAAAATGTTCTGGCCCAAAATTTGGAATTATGTTTTGTGCAAGTGCACAAGAAGACATTGCAGTTTAGTTGGTGATTGGCTATTGATGTGCCTTTATTAACAGTTACAGTCAAATACTACCACCAGAAACCTTGTTACTTCCTTTCTCAAATTTAATGAACAGGCATTTAGTACATTTATGTTTCCAGTAGTAGAATCAGAATATACTGCCAGTATTGCATTAATTTTCATCATTTGTAGAATTAAGTGAGTTGCTGTGAAACGACATGTCATTTTTCACTAACAACTTAATTACAATTGCTTACTCACACACAGATCTTATCCATAGATCAAACAGCAGAAATATCATATATTCTCACCACATAAACGGACCACTTTGTGCCAAATCTTTAGGTTCCAGAAACTTTGAGTGTCTTGTTAAATGTTGTCACTGATTCAGGCACATATAATTTAAAATAAAAACAGATGCATCACATCATCAACATTGCTTTGTACTCATCATATGGAATGTAATCCTAAGCAACACCATTTCGTTGTCATTATAGCTGGGCACTTACTATACAGCACAGAAAGTTTTTTTTGTACTGATGAAGCACTGTAGTGAAATTATTTTCATCCAACTTTCTCAAACTACCTCACTTATGTTTTAAATTAAATTTAAATGTTTTAATATGAAGTAGCTGTAATTATAAATGACATTGTAGAATATTAGGACCCACTAATCATTAAGGTGGTGGGTTATTCTTTTATAATTATTGGGGTTGGAAACAAACAATTTAAAAAAATTAAATGCAGGATTTTTTTCTAAACAGGCTTAAACCAGTTTTCAACATAATTTATTTTGTTTACAATGCGATTATACATTACCTACACCATTTTCAGAAATCAATCTTCCTAGATGGCAGGTGGACCTACAGCCACTTCTAGAAGATTTTTACGCTTTGTCTGATGTAGGTTTTGCAAATGTTTATTATAGCTTTTGCGATAAATGAATCACAAACGGATACCATCCACAATTTCAAGCATTGCTCAAACTTCTGCGTTGGTAGCAGTTCCGTTTCTGTTTTCATAAAGAAAGTAGCTCTTCACACAGCTCATTAAACTGTATAATTTTAGACATTTTTAGATACTGTAAGAAATATGCATGACAAAATTATTGACACAAAAACCAAAACATTGCGATGGTACTTCGAAATTCAGATGGCAGTCGAAAAACGCGAGAAGGAAAGAGGCGTCACCAAGTTAAAGCAACTTTAACCTATGTGGCGCTGCTGAAAGTGCCATCACTGAAGTGGTGCGACAGGAATTTCGTTATAACCACATGCAACCTTGGTGATGCCACCGAGTGGGGACTAAGTGGCGTCATTTCTCTCTCTCTCTTTTTGCGTGTAGAAACCCAGCGTAATTCTTAATGCTCGTAGATTAATTTACATTAGATGTCAATGGAATGGAATGGACCGATAAGTGTACAGTGATCGTACTTGATGGAACATCACCACAAAGCCCTTTCACTTAGCCCAGTACTGAACAGTGAAAGTGAAATTGTACGATACACATCTGTGATACAAACAATCAGACTATAGTATCAGAATTGAGGAACTAGCAATGATAAAATTTAGTAATGGCCAAAGTAAACTTCATAACAAATGTTATTGATAAAGTGTGTATGGTTTAGAAGTGAAACAACAGGAAAAATATCGCCATAAATTTCAAAACCTCCACGTTTATACTTACAAACACATTAATAATAGTTGTGTGTGTTTCATCATATCTTTGTCATTTTCACTTATAACTACTTGGCCCACATTTCTGTGGGAACTAAGGGCATGCCACTGTTACCCACTGAAATCTTTCCATTACTGACTGTTGTGACACCACCAATTTTAAATTCAACCTATGCATTTTGCTTCAGTTTCTCTGCTTTTATTTAACTTAAAATTCATTCACCTGTCACAATATGTTCTTTACATTTTTTAATTGTATCTAAAACGATTCAAAGTTACACTCATATGTGAACTGCTACATCCCTTTATTCTTGTGTTTTTCTTTTCTTTCATTCATCTGAAATATCCAATCCTAATTTTAAAGTCGAAATCAGTTTTTCTTATTACTTAATTTTTACTCGGAACCTGTTATCGATTTTAAGAAGCATTGAATAAATAGCTTGAAAAGTATTTTTTCCGATTTTTCGTATGACAGGAGAACTCTTAAAGTTGCAGGTCCGCTCTCACTGACAGGACCAAGAGAGAACTGCGCAAAGAAAAGGGTTACTCTGTCTGTGCGCCCAGCCCCATACCCCTCAACTTTGTCATGTCAATTAGTGTCAGTTGTGCACCATGTCTCGGTACTCCTGAGCATCCTCCATTTCAAAGTGTATTTGTACTCGTTCTTGTTGTGACTCTTTTTATTAAAATAAATTATGTGCAGTGAACTGTAAAATACACTTAATAAGTGGAAGATAAGTGAAGAGAATAGAAAGTTTCCAAGAAAAATGGAAAGAATAATTTTGTTTTATAAGTGGATAGAAAGAAGGTGCTGCTTTTGCTTAATATGGTTGTGGGAGTGAAGAGATAGAATTGGTTTTGCCACTACATGAGTAATTATAGTTTATTTACAGCAGTTTCTTCTTTAGATTCAAATGAAAGAGGTGGGAAAATAGCTCATCCAAAATCCACAGTTCCTTATCAACAAAATGTTATGTCAGTAGCAGCTGGGAAAATGAAGTTGTCATGAAAACATCATATGAATTATGGTATGTAACGTTCTCACAAAAAGTATGAAACCTTTCACTGCTGCTGAATTAATGAAGCAATATACGATATCAGTTTCACAAACTTTGTTTCAACGAATTTCAAACAGTAAACGAATAATGGCAGAAATAAGTAAGCTTACACTTTTGGATTTTATTTGATATTGCTACACAAAACAGATTTCACAATACATGTTTGAGGGAATAATTAAAAATATATGCAAATACATTTGTGTTGCATGTGACACCAGTATGAATACACCTTCAAAGGTTCTGTTTTCATTATCCATGTGTTGCTTCACAATTGACAGGATGATAGTAGAGGACTTCTTAGAATGAGAAGTCATACAAAAGGATGTGATTTTATGGATGCAATCAAATATTTTGTAGCATAATGGCTCACATATGACCAATTTAATATTAGTGTGTACAAATGACTGACCATCTGTGATTGGTTTAAATGAAGGTTTGATAGCAGTGGTTAAGAGGAAGTGGAAATTACCAAATTTACTCTCCATTCACTGCTTACTGCAACAATAAAGTTTGGAATGTCTAATTTTGAATAACAGATTAAAGGATGTTATGAAAAGCATCACAAAAATTGTAAATATAATTGGTGAAAATTAACTCAATCACAAAAAAATAAATAACTACTGGAATAATAGATGCCTAAGTGAAGGAAAAGTGCTGAAACAGTTTGTCAGTTTGAAATCTGAAATTATTTTGTTCTTACCACAAAGCTGAAAAAATAATGCTGAACTTGATAATGGTGAAGGGTAGGCATTTACGGCTGTTGTATTATATAAAATTCAAAAAACTTCATTTGAAGTTGCAAGGACCAAAGAAGATAATTTGGCATATAACTAATAAAATATTTGCAGCTGAAGCCAAACTGCAACTGTATGTAAATGAACTTGAAGAAAAAGGTCTGTCTAATATGTGAACTGTTGCTATGATCCATTCACACTCACCTATCATCAAAACATCTACCAAGATATGACATCTTATCTGAAAGTATATTTGGAACAAATAGCAACTATATTTGCTGATATTAGAAATATTTAAATCAGTTTCATTCTCAAAATTCATTTAATAAATGAAATATTCAAACTTCAACATGACACACAGCTTGAAGATCAATTTATAGATAATTATTAAAGGCAGGAATACGATGAATTACAAGAAAGTGCACAATTTATTTTAACACTATTTCATCCAATTTTTCTTTGTGAAGTGAAACTTCATTTTCAAACATTAACTACTTAAAAACTCATTGTCCAATGAGTTAAAAGGTGCAATGTGGGTTTTACTCAGTAAAAACGATTCAGATGTAGACAAGATATCCAAAAAAGTACATCACAGGATACATTAATTAACAGAATTTCAATTGTTACACTAAGTTTACTTTACAATTAGAATGAATAAAAATCCAGAGTCTAGAAAAAACTTGTAGTTTCTTTTACACAGCATGTGGCTTGTGAAGGACTCAGAATTTAGCGTAGACTTCAAGGTGAATGAGTTTAATGGGTTTGAAAATGAAATTGTGTCTGACAGTGCCATCAAAGCAGAGTTACTGAACGAGGTTAACCGAAATTCCTTCACCATAGAAGATTAAGTAAATATTTTAGAATTCGAATCAAGAATAACTGCCAACATGAGTAACTTAGAAGTAGATGTCCTAGGTGTAGCGAAACATCTTTAGTCAATAAAGGCAACTCTTCCAGTCCAGATCATATATGAAATAAGTTCCTTTCACACTATAGTAATGTAATAACACTGTACTTAGCAATCTTATACAACCGTTCTTTCAATGAAAGACCTGTCATTTGTCATCTGTTTATGTCATCAGAAAATAAGAATCAATTGGAAAATGATCTAGGCAAGATATCTATATGATGCAATATAGCCGGCCGGTGTGGCCGTGCGGTTCTAAGCGCTTCAGTCTGGATCCGTGTGACTGCTATGATCGTAGGTTCGAATCCTCCCTTGGGTATGGATGCGTGTAATGTCCTTAGGTTAGTTAGGTTTATGTAGTTTTAAGTTCTAGGGGACTGATGACCACAGATGTTAAGTCCCATAGTGCTCAGAGCCATTTGAACCATTTTTTGATGCGATATATGGGAAAAGTTGCAAATGATGTACTAAAGAAACTGCCTATAATACGCTTGTGCATCCTCTTCTGCGATATTGCTGTGTGGTATGGGGATCTTACAAGATAGGACAGATGGAGAAAATCGAAAAACGTTCAGGGAAGCACTTTGTATTATCGTGTCATAGGGGGAAGAGTGTTTCTTATGCATATGATGCTCAAGTTGGGGTGACAATCATTAAAACAAAGATACTTTTCGTGGTGTCGAGATTGGTTCACAATATTTTAATCACCAAATGATAAAACATATTTTGTTGACACCCACCTACATAGGGAAAATGATCATTTTAATAAAATAAGAGAAATCAGAGTCTGTGAGGCAAGATTTAAGGTGAACAGGCACGCTATATTCTTTCCTTTAGTTTATTGAAGACTGACCATTAGCACTTTACGTTATTTTCTACACTCACAGACATGGTGGCCATCATTCTGTCAAATTCTGTCAATGGCGAATCCCATCATTGGCCCATGGTATCACAATGATTATTCCAAGATTGTTGCAATCAGTGCCAACAATTGACTCTTGTCAGTACATTACAATTTAATTGTTGTCAAAACAGCATGTGCCAACACTCTACTTCCATGAATATATGCATCAAAATCTAATCTTTGTCAAGCTGGTGTGCATAAACGTAAAATTCTTTTTCGTGTGTTGAAGGCTTGTAATATCCTAAACATAGCTGATCATTGTCAGCAATGGCATAATAATTTTATTCAAAAGTCAGGTATAACCAAGAGTTGCAAATGGTAAGTATTTATTCCTTACCAGTTTCAGACACATGCTTCCATTTGTAACAGGGGTTCACTTTTAATAGCTTCTGAAGAAGGTTAACCCATATACAGAGTGATTATAATTTAGGTTCCAGTTCCAAAACGCTGTAAAAAAGAACCATTACTCGGAATGACGTAAATTTGAATGGAATATCGTCGAAGAAGAGGAAAACTTTATGGAAATAAGAAACTTAATGGAGATCTTCCCATTAGATGGCGCCTCACGAGTTCGATCTAAATGGATTCAGCTACAAATGACAGATGAATCGCAGTACAACAGCTATAATGTGAGTTACACATTAAACGAACCATACTGTACAAAGTGCGTGACAGCACAAATTAGACATTTACCAGTAGAGGCACTATTAGTTAGGTAAGCTCATTTGCCCAGACAAAGTAACAAGGTTGTACCGCATCAGATGGCAAAAATCGGTTTCTAATTGTCCTGAGGACAAAAAGCGTATAAAAGCAACAATGACATCAGCTTTCAATTGTTCTGGGGCCAAAAAAAGTGAAATCTGTTTTTAATCGTCATGAGACTGCTCACCTTATTTTGCTACAAGTTGAAATTGAGAAAGAGCATGTTCCACACCAGTTTAGCAGAACTCCAGGGGTCACATTCTGAATGTGCTGTGCAGTGCATGCCTTCAGTTCTCCTGCATTTGGAATGTGAACACTGAACACAAGGAGATTGAACACATCATCTCTGAGATAACCCCACAGACAGAAGTCACGTGGATTAAGATCAGATGATCTGGACACCAGCATGTAGGGAGATGGTACGTAATATAGCTAACATTTCCAAAATGTCTCTGCAGTGGCTTCTTCGCTGACCATGCAATGTGCAGAGGAGTGCCTACCCACACATTCTCATTGCTGAAGGGTTGGAATGAAGTTTGTACACAATGATTCTGAAGAGATTATGAGTGATGGTACAGGTAACAAGACCCGTAGGACTCATCTCCTTGAACAAATGTGGTGCTATGGTAATCGATGTTGTCAACTCACATCTCACAGTTACCATTGTAGAATGGCGATGGGCGAGTGGATTTTCCATTGCTCATATTCTGCAATTCTGTACATTGACATGTCCTTGGACACAGAAATCGGCTTCACCTGTCCACAGAATGTACCATGGACATTCATTGTCCACTTCCATGTGAGCATGAAATTCTAAAGCAAACTTTAGTTTTATTGACTGGTCGTTGAGAAGGAGCTCCTGAACAGGGGTAATTTTGTGTGAATAGTAATGCAGGATGTTTTGTAGAACGTTAAGCAACATGCTCACAAGCATCTCGTGCACTGCATACTTGGACAGCACCGCTCAACCTCCCCTGCTATGGTGTTGCCACACTTTCTGCTGACTTCAGATAAGTTATTTCTACCCCTCTGCCACGTTGCACTTCAAGAGAACCTATCTCTCCAAATTTCGTAATCATTTTCTTTATCAACGTTTCAGACACAAAGTGAGGAACAATCATATGCAGTTTGTATATTCTGCCGTCTATAGCGCTGTATAATGGGAAATTTTTTATTATTTTTTTTCTTTTTTTGTTTCCATGAGGTTTCTGCCTTCTTTGATAATCTTTCATTCATATTTGAAGGCATTCTCGGCAGCAGTTCTTTATTTTTTTACAACTTTTTGGAGCTGGAACTTTAATTGGAGGCCCTATATCCAAAACCATTAGAGAATAAACGCTTTACATTTGAAACCTGGTGCCTTCACATATCAAAAATATACGTGAAGCACATAAAAAGCTGGGCAGTCACCTCTAATGCAACGCTAGGTGCAGAGGTAGATAGATTTGTCATTTCGGGGTGAGGATATGTAATAGGAGAAATGTTTTCTTGTTTGTCTTCCAGTGATGGCAACTCATGGATGTTTGTGCCTCATTCTGATCACCTGCTATGGCGTAAACTTCAAATAAAAGTATCACAGATTTTTGAATGCGCTTAACTCTCATAAGAACATAATGGTTTCCCTCTTGCACGTTTTACGTATCTACGTACACAATATGAACCAGTACTTATCGGTGTACACCCGTCAGGTTGTCTTATTTATCCTGCACACCCAAAATAAGGTTTATCTAATGCGTTATATGACCCATTGTGCCTGTCGCGCAGGGTCTGGCTCTACCTAGTCAAGTGTCCAACGTAGTTCCCACTACTGCCACAGTTACCACTTCGCCTTGTTTATGATTTGCGACCCATGCAAACTCCTGTACTCCACCACCCTCCGAGCATACCATTTGTTGTTGCTTTGGCGTGCAGTACACCACTTGCCAGTGTAGTCGTGCATCAGAGTAATCTAGTGACGGCACGGAGGTAGTACACATTGTGAATAAACGTTGTGTTGTTGAACTTATACTGTACAGTATAATGTACACACATGAAGATATGGTAGAAATGCTGCTGATCTATGGAGAATGTACGTTGACGGGAAATACGTTACGAGATTGCTTGTTTGTTGATAGTACTGTTAGCGAACATTATCATTGTTAAGTTAATATGTCTGTTTTCTACCCTACTCTACATACCTGTACTGTACCATGTTGTAGGTGGACGAAATGCTGTTCAGGCAGAACGACTGTACAGAAGACGATTCCCTGGCAAGCCATCGCCTCGACGCCGGATGTTTTGTCGTCTCACATCTCGTCTACGTGAAACGGGAAGCTTAAATCCAAGACCCCGACATCGTCCTAGAACGCGCACAGATGAACGTGCTGAAGTTGCTGTGCTCGCTACCATAGCTGTGAATCCTCAAATCAGCACACGTCAAATTGAACAGGAAGTTGGTGTGTCGAAATCAAGTGCACAGCGTATTCTTAAACGTCATAAATTTCATCCTTACCATGTTAATTTACATCAGGATCTTCATGCCAATGACTTCCGCAATAGGGTAACATTTTGTCGGTGGTCTCAGCAAAAACTTCTGACTAATCCAAATTTTTTTGCAGATGTTCTCTTTACCTTCGAGACATCATTCTCCAACAAAGGAATTGTCAATATGAGGAATATGCACTATTGTTCCGCAGACAATCCAAAATGGCTCCGTCAGGTAGAGCATCAACGTCCGTGGAAAGTTAATGTTTAGTGTGGGATTACTGGAGATACCATTATCGGGCCTTTCTTTACAAAAGTCATCCAAAATGGCAGACAATACTCCAGATTTATACGACACAATCTTCCTGTTCTCTTGGACACCGTACCTCTGAACCGGAGAATGGTCATGTGGTATCAGCATGACGGATGTCCTGCACATAACGACTTACGAGCACGACGACTTCTGAACCATAAGTTCCCTGGTAGGTGGATTGGACGAGGTGGTCCAGTTAGGTGGCCTGCCCGATCTCCGGACCTTACACCGCTGGATTATTTTCTTTGGGGAGCAGTGAAGGATGATGTTTACCAACATGAACCAACAACACCAGAGGACATGAAGCAACGCACTATTGATGTTTGTACAGTCATCAAAGAGGAAACAGTGGCACGAAGTAGGGCATCCTTCATCCGCAGAGTGACCCTATGTATGCAAGCCAATGGGCATCACTTTAAGCACGAGATGTGAACGCTATGTTTAATATGTAGTGCTGGTATCACAGTGGAAGTTTCTACAAAGCGCCATTTTACCCAGTGATGTTAAGAAACAATTGTTTGCAACAATTTGTCATTTGATGCATTAGATAAACATAACATTGATAATTATGTGATAATAAAACTAATTGCTTAAACATGTTTACATTCATCTTCTATGTCCTACCTGAACTTCCCAAACCAAAACATTTTTACCTAAACAACGGTAAAACTTTTAGTCCACCTGCTCGTTTGACTAAAACCATCAACATGAATTTTACTATTACGAGTGAATGATTAACTGTCACTTGCGCTAGATCTACAGTAAAGTAAAGTTTTAACGCTGAACGGCATTGCCTTTTCAGTAACGGATTAACGATAAGCGAAGTTAACTTTGTGACTAACGTTGCAGTACACAGATATGTTGCAGGACCGCATCCCCCCTAGCCTATGGGATAAATACCTGCTGGAATGTACGACGTTAATGCAGGATGGCAGCAGACCGTATTATTCGTTTCGGACCTATTGATAAGTATGGAAGTTTGATTACGCATGTCAATCACATCGCGATTACGGGCAGCATGGGGTTCACGCCTGAGCCTCAGGAGGTGCGCTACCAGCGCATGTCGGGTGTTTCAAGCGTCAACTTCGCGTCTCAATATCTCGGGATGTAATGGGAATATTGTGAAGCAATTAACGCCATTGTGTATGTGCTTTGTCATGCTATGGATTGCTGAAGAAAAAATATAGGAGGCCCATTTAAAAAACCATAAGTTTGTGTTAAAAAACACATGTGCTTTCGTTTTACAATGTTTCCAAATATGTACATTCATGGGCCCCAGCCCTACATTGATATCGGTGAAAGTCGTTTGCCAATAGCTGTTATTGTTCCAAAGATATTTTGGGTGGAAAAGATAGCTGGGACACTCTGTATTTCAAAACTCCCAGCTTGGCATACTTCCCTATTATCAGCAGCTTCAGTTTATGGTCTCCACTTGCATTCGATGCAGCAAGAACTGTTAACCTCTCTTTACGTTTTTTGTAGCCCAGGGCAGCCTTTTCTTCTTTTGATGGTGGTTAGTGTTTAACGTCCCGTCGACAACGAGGTCATTAGAGATGGAGTGCAAGCTCGGGTTAGGGAAGGATTGGGAAGGAAATCTACCATCCCCTTTCAAAGGAACCATCCCAGCATTTGCCTGAAACGATTTAGAGAAATCACAAAAAACCTAAATCAGGATGGCTGGAGATGGGATTGAACCGTCGTCCTCCTGAATGCGAGCCCAGTGTGCTAACCACTGCGAGAACCTCGCTCGGTTTTCTTCTTTTGAAGCTAGTGTTTTAGATAGAAGCATTTTACAATTTAACACTATTTCATCACATTCATACAGTTGATCATGAGCAAGATTTTCTTCCTGTATAATTTTTCTTAATTTCTCACAAAATTGTGTAACAATTTCAGAATCCAAAAAAAGATTTCCACCGCAAATTTCAAGTTGCCTTACGCCACATCGCTTCTTTCACCTATACAAATCATCCTGAACTTGCAATAAAATCGTCCTCATCTTCTTTTAACTAATTTCTAAGTCTTTTCTTGCAGAATACGCCATGAAATTGGATTTCTTTTTTGTCTCTGTTGAGTAAACCAGACAAACAAAGCTTCACTCATTTTTTCATACAGTACACTGTACATACATACAACACTTTAAAATTAACATGACACAGGTGGGCTCACTACAATACAGATGTTACTACACAACCAACCACAGTACAGACTACAATGGTCAGACAATGTTGTAAAAAGAGTCATGTATTGTTACTGAGGCGTACTGTATTTTAATGACCACTGTTGCTGATTAGGCACAACAATAGAGGTAAATTAAGTATGGTATGCACTGTACAACTGACTACCAGGCAGTCCCAATAAGGGAAAGGTCGACAAAGAAAGAGCAAGTGCACGCTGCAGAACCTTGTGGTACCTGTTCATATGTAGAAATGCATTAGAAGTCTGAGACCAAGGTTATTTCTGTACCCTAAGTGGGACAGTTTTACCTGCATTGTACATGGAAAATTGAAAGAAAGTTCAAAATGTAACACATTCGAAAGTGCGTAAAACGTACATGCGAACAATGTATGGAAACAGGTTTTTGTTCTAGTTTATGTAAAATTTTCTTGAGACCATCTCAAATTTCACAGAACCTATAATTACAAGAGCTCGAATTACTGGGACTCTACTGTGTGACTATATGAGTTAGAAACGTAATACAAGAAGTTAATTGAAACAATTATAAACCTACATGAAGTAATTCTGAAGTCATATATTATAAATACATAACGAGTTTTGAGCTATCCAGAATTAATCAGGGATGACATTAAAAAAAAGACATCCTCAGTAACACTAATGGAGGACAATGGATATCAGTTGCTGCGAATAATTGATTTAGATGTTTTCATGTCAGATAGCATATTGAGCTATGTTTTAAATGTTCCTGTATTAGAGCACAATAAATTCAATCTCTAAAAGGCACTACGTTTACAACAAGAAATAGGGTCTAAACAGAAAATACACTCCTGGAAATGGAAAAAAGAACACATTGACACCGGTGTGTCAGACCCACCATACTTGCTCCGGACACTGCGAGAGGGCTGTACAAGCAATGATCACACGCACGGCACAGCGGACACACCAGGAACCGCGGTGTTGGCCGTCGAATGGCGCTAGCTGCGCAGCATTTGTGCACCGCCGCCGTCAGTGTCAGCCAGTTTGCCGTGGCATACGGAGCTCCATCGCAGTCTTTAACACTGGTAGCATGCCGCGACAGCGTGGATGTGAACCGTATGTGCAGTTGACGGACTTTGAGCGAGGGCGTATAGTGGGCATGCGGGAGGCCGGGTGGACGTACCGCCGAATTGCTCAACACGTGGGGCGTGAGGTCTCCACAGTACATCGATGTTGTCGCCAGTGGTCGGCGGAAGGTGCACGTGCCCGTCGACCTGGGACCGGACCGCAGCGACGCACGGATGCACGCCAAAACCGTAGGATCCTACGCAGTGCCGTAGGGGACCGCACCGCCACTTCCCAGCAAATTAGGGACACTGTTGCTCCTGGAGTATCGGCGAGGACTATTCGCAACCGTCTCCATGAAGCTGGGCTACGGTCCCGCACACCGTTAGGCCGTCTTCCGCTCACGCCCCAACATCGTGCAGCCCGCCTCGAGTGGTGTCGCGCCAGGCGTGAATGGAGGGACGAATGGAGACGTGTCGTCTTCAGCGATGAGAGTCGCTTCTGCCTTGGTGCCAATGATGGTCGTATGCGTGTTTGGCGCCGTGCAGGTGAGCGCCACAATCAGGACTGCATACGACCGAGGCACACAGGGCCAACACCCGGCATCATGGTGTGGGGAGCGATCTCCTACACTTGCCGTACACGTCTGGTGATCGTCGAGGGGACACTGAATAGTGCATGGTACATCCAAACCGTCATCGAAACCATCGTTCTACCATTCCTAGACCGGCAAGGGAACTTGCTGTTCCAACAGGACAATGCACGTCCGCATGTATCCCGTGCCACCCAACGTGCTCTAGAAGGTGTAAGTCAACTACCCTGGCCAGCAAGATCTCCGGATCTGTCCCCCATTGAGCATGTTTGGGACTGGATGAAGCGTTGTCTCACGCGGTCTGCACGTCCAGCACGAACGCTGGTCCAACTGAGGCGCCAGGTGGAAATGGCATGGCAAGCTGTTCCACAGGACTACATCCAGCATCTCTACGATCGTCTCCATGGGAGAATAGCAGCCTGCATTGCTGCGAGAGGTGGATATACACTGTACTAGTGCCGACATTGTGCATGCTCTGTTGCCTGTGTCTATGTGCCTGTGGTTCTGTCAGTGTGATCATCTGATGTATCTGACCCCAGGAATGTGTCAATAAAGTTTCCCCTTCCTGGGACAATGAATTCACGGTGTTCTTATTTCAATTTACAGGAGTGTATATATGTATACTGTTCCAGAGAAAGACACACTCTTAACTAACAATGAAAAAAGACAGTATGCAAAACTGAGCATTGGTAAACTGACCTTTGTGCTTCTGTCAACCCACGATCATGAGGCTTATTAGGCTACGTTGTTACATCCAGTCTGTGACACATGTAACGATTGTAACAAGAAAGTAATTAGACTTAATGATAATATATAGACCCAAATTTGCAGTAAGAGATGGTTATTCTTCGATTCCCAGGAAGGAGGGTTTACAGTTTCACGTAAAAATGAAAAGTCCACAGATATTCTGATAAAGGGCAC
This sequence comes from Schistocerca gregaria, assembly GCF_023897955.1. Taxonomy (NCBI): domain Eukaryota; kingdom Metazoa; phylum Arthropoda; class Insecta; order Orthoptera; family Acrididae; genus Schistocerca; species Schistocerca gregaria. The sequence goes on from NC_064924.1 coordinate 52,616,424, forward strand.
AAGTAAACTGAAATTTTATCATACTGTTGGGGTTATGGTGCCCAAAAATTTAATTCAATAGTAAAATGTAATAATGACTAATATTTTAAAAAATGACAACACTGTTCCCGCTCACCAGTTCAACATTGATTGTTGTAGGATTAATAATTAAGAATTGAAAAATTGATTTAACCAAATTAAAGCTAGATATGCTCCAAATTAAAGGAGTTAGAGGAAGAAAAAGATTTCCAAGAGACAACTTCCCTACCATGATCATCATTAGTGTTCTCCCAAAAGGGAGGCTGCCGGCCGCGGTGGTCTCGCGGTTCTAGGCGCGCAGTCCGGAACCGTGCGACTGCTACGGTCGCAGGTTCGAATCCTGCCTCAGGCATGGATGTGTGTGATGTCCTTAGGTTAGTTAGGTTTAAGTAGTTCTAAGTTCTAGGGGACTAATGACCACAGCAGTTGAGTCCCATAGTGCTCAGAGCCATTTGAGCCAAAAGGGAGGGTCTCACTTGGTAATTATCCAGGCTGTCTGGTCTTCTACCATCCTCTTCAGGCCTGCATAATTTCCTCTTCCTTTTATATAGTCTATCATCTTGTATCTCCTTCTTCCTCTCAGTCTTCTCCAATAAACCAGTCCTTCCAAAGCACTCTGCTAACAAGCACTCCCTTCTTAGTGAATGTCCCTGCCAGTTCTTTTTCCTTTCTCTTATAACTTCCAGCAGACATCTTCACTCACCAACCCTTTCCAATGCTCTTTCATTACTCACTCTTTCCATCCACTTATTCTCTCCATTCTCCTCCACATACACATCTCAAATGCTTCTAACCTTTTTTCATCCTCTCGTCTCAGCGTCCATGTTTCTGCCCACACAGTTCCACACTCCAGACAAAACATTTGCCAAGTCTTTTCCTTAGACCTTTATCTAATTTGCCACATAACAGTCTCTTCTTTCTGTTGAATGCCTCCTTCGCTACAACAATTCGAGTTTTCACCTCCTGGTGACATCTCAAGTCTTCGGTTATTGTGCTTCCTGGATATTTAGATGCACTTTCTTGGCTAATGGTAGTGTGTCCTATTTTAATATTGGACAGTCTGCGTCTTGTTCTGATGACCATACTCTTCAAGCGATTTAAACAAATTTTTAATGCAGAAATGTTTTAGTTACTTAAGTCTCAAATTCCTCAGCATTACGTCACAATGAAAACAAGCAGTCAAAGTGAACAAGCCTGTCAGTTCGAAACACGTAACGATATTTATGTACTCATAAACAAATACCATTATAAAAAGTGCTGTTGTTTTCTCTGCGGGAATAAACCTGTGTTCTGTAAAGTGATTTCTTTTATCATTGTTTTGCTACAGAAAGCAATACCAAGTCATCACAATATGAGAAAATGTAATGTCAATGGAAATTGTTGTGTACATAGTTCCGCATAGTCAGCGTGTACACAACTTTCCCACTAGAGAGCACCCCAAGAAAGCACAACAGCGCAGGAGTCGTCTATCTCCGCACTACGAGATGGCGCTGCCATAGAGATGGACCAAATTCTGCTTTCGCTGATCTGTGTATTAATATGTAACGCAGCCAATGAGATTGCTGCTAACGTAGAACCTTTTACACCTAATAAGATTACCATATTCCTGTACATAGCCATGAAGATAAATGTATAGACACTTTTGTCAAGTTGTTGTTGTTGTGGTCTTCAGTCCTGAGACTAGTTTGATGCAGCTCTCCATGCTACTCTATCCTGTGCAAGCTTCTTCATCTCCCAGTACCTACTGCAACCTACATCCTTCTGAATCTGCTTAGTGTAGTCATCTCTTGGTCTCCCTCTATGATTTTTACTCCCTACGCTGCCCTCCAATACGAAATTGGTGATCCCTTGATGCCTCAGAACATGTCCTACCAACCGATCCCTTCTTCTGGTCAAGTTGTGCCACAAACTTCTCTTCTCCCCAATCCGATTCAATACTTCCTCATTAGTTATGTGATCTACCCATCTAATCTTCAGCATTCTTCTGTAGCACCACATTTCGAAAGCTTCTATTCTCTTCTTGTCCAAACTATTTATCGTCCATGATTCACTTCCATACATGGCTACACTCCATACAAATACTTTCAGAAATGACTTCCTGACACTTAAATCTATACTCGATGTTAACAAATTTCTCTTCTTCAGAAACGCTTTCCTTGCCATTGCCAGTCTACATTTTATATCCTCTCTACTTCGACCATCATCAGTTATTTTGCTCCCCAAATAGCAAAACTCCTTTACTATTTTAAGTGTCTCACTTCCTAATCTAATTCCCTCGGCATCACCCGACTTAATTCGACTACATTCCATTCTCCTCGTTTTGTTTTTGTTGATGATCCTCTTATATTCTCCTTTCAAGACACTATCCATTCCGTTCAACTGCTCTTCCAAGTCCTTTGCTGTCTCTGACACAATTACAATGTCATCGGCGAACCTCAAAGTTTTTATTTCTTCTCCATGGACTTTAATACCTACTATGAATTTTTCTTATCTTTCCTTCACTGCTTGATCAATATACAGATTTTGTCGAGTATCAGAGATATATGTGAGAATAAGATTAATGTACCAATACCAAAGGAGCTTTTGACTGTCAATTGTAAATAACATCCATAACCAAGTTAAGTAATTTTTATCCTTGTTATTATTCTAATAAATGTGTGTGAAAGTTAATCAAGTTCTGTTAAAGTTAGTCACCGTCAATCTGCTATTCTAAGCATGCAAGTGGCATTGCTATCGTCTGACCTAACGGCAGAAGATAAACACGCCATGACAATGCTGACACTCGGGTGCTTCATTAGAGCGACAAGTCAAATAATCTGATGGTGTGTGTACTGAAGGTCTTACAGTACGCACACCACAGAAATGCCCACTTAGATAGTGTGCTTAATTCAACCTGAGCATTATGAACACGTTCTTTAGGCTTCTTGAAAAATACATACATCAAAAAAAGTTTTGCATCACCACGATTCCGAGAGTTCTGGAACCTGTACCGAAACTTGGAATGGAGATCAACATAACCATTATTTCCACCCTTTTAATTGCGCATGAAAACCACACATTGCCTGTTGTACCACCATACAGCGAGACCTTCAGAGGTGGTGTTCCAGATTGCTGTACACATCGGTACCTCTAATACCCAGTAGCACGTCCACTTGCATTGATGCATGCCTGTATTCGTCGTGTCATACTATCCACAAGTTCATCAAGGCATTGTTGGTCCAGATTGTCCCATTCCTCAACGGCGAATCGGCGTAGATCCCTCAGAGTGGTTCGTGGGTCACGTCGTCCATAAGCAGCCATTTTTAATCTACCCCAGACATGTTCGATGGGGTTCATGTCTGAAGAACATGCTGGCCAGTCTAGTCGAGCGATGTCGTTATCCTGAAGGAAGTCATTCACAAGATGTGCACGATGGTGGCGCGAATTGTCGTCCACGAAGACGAATGCTTCGGCATTATGTTGCCGATATGGTTGCATTATCGGCCGGAGGATGGCATTTCCGTATTGTACAGCAGTTACGGCGCCTTCCATGACCACGAGCGGCGTACGTCGGCCCCACATAATGCCACCACAAAACAGCAAGAACCTCCACCTTGCTGCACTCACTGGACAGTGTGTCTAAGGCGTTCAGCCTCACCAGGTTGCCTCCAAACACGTCTCCGACGATTGTCTGGTTGAAAGCATATCGACACTCATCGGTGAAGAGAACGTGATGCCAATCCTGAGCGGTCCATTCGGCGTTTTGTTGGGCCCATCTGTACCGCGCTGTCTGGTGTCACGGTTGCAAAGATGGACCTCGCCATGGACGTCGAGAGTGAAGTTCCGCATCATGCAGCCTATTGCGCACTGTTTGAGTCGTAACACGACGTCCTGTGGCTGCACAAAAAGCATTATTCAACATGTGGCGTTGCTGTCATTGTTCCTCTGAGCCATAATCCGTAGGCAGCGGTCATCCACTGCAGCAGTAGCCCTAGGACGGCCTGAGCGAGGCATGTCATCGACAGTTCCTGTCTCTCTGTATCTCCTCCATGTCCGAACAACATCGCTTTGGTTCTCTCCGAGACTCCTGGACACTTCCATTGTTGAGACCCCTTCCTGCGACAAAATAACAATGCGGACGAGATAGAACCGCGGTATTGACCGTCTAGGCATGGATGAACTACAGACAACACGAGCCATGTACCTCCTTCTAGGTGGAATGACTGGAAGTGATGGGCTGTCCGACCCCCTCCATGTAAAAGGCACTGCGGGTTTCGTGACATCTATGAATAGTCAAAGGGACTGCATCTGTGATACAGTACCCAAAGTCAACGTCTATCTTCAGGAGTTCTGGAAACTGGGGTGATGCATAACTTTTTTTAATGTGTGTAGAAAATATTTCGGATGCATCCTCACTCTAGGCAATGGAACCTTCTGGATTATGAAATGGCATGCATGATCGTTCTCAGGGGTGGTTCAGCAAGCTGTTCATTGCAAAGAGACCAGCCATCAGCACGAAGCCGGATATTGGGCTTCAGAACTTCATTCAGAATGTGCTTCAGTTGCTGCTGAGTCGCGTTCTTGCACCAAACCGCAACACAAATTAGCTAGTTGAGTTGAAAGTAAATTGCGGAAAAAAGTCTTAGACTGGTTAGATGATTCTGAAGTGGATATACAGACACTTACGGACGAGTTGAGATGTCAAATAAGAAGTGTACTCTGGTGTAAAATTCGACAAGACCTCAAGACAAAGACCGTGATGTTAAAAGTCCAGTTGTAGACAATGACCGCTTTTCTGTCGATAATACATAGCTATGAAAATTGCATCGACTTTGTCCCAGTTTGTTTGATATCCTTGCAGTCATATTTAGATCAAGATGTAAACTTACTGCACTAACAAGTTCACATGACTGGGCACAACATTTCAGAGTTCGGAGAAAGTTTACGGGATGATGAATTGAGCTCTGGCACTAAATACGTGAAATGTATGTTCGTTACATTGCTTTACCACAGAATTAGAAGCATATGTGCGACCAAGATTTGAAAAATTTTATTCAGCAGTGGAGAACAGATGCAAAACATATGGGCTTAGATATTTCAAATGTTCAAATGGATCTGAGCACTATGGGACTTAACATCTGAGGTCATCAGTCCCCTAGAACTTAGAACTACTTAAACCTAACTAACCTAAGGACATTACACACATCCATACCCGAAGCAGGATTCGAACCTGCGGTTCCAGACTGAAGCGCCTAGAACCGCTCGGCCGGCTGAGATAACCCACAGAAGTTGTCAAATAGTGAGCCCTAATACCAATATCTGATCGTTTGGTATTAGAGTGGGACAAATGATTCCCGAAAGTCATTGTGGTTTCCAACCAAAGTGGGACATATACAATAAAGAGGGATTAGCCATGAGCAATCCTGCAATGTTTACAACTGTTGTTGCGATTAAGAGAACACACTCCACTATTTGCTATAGGTTTTGCTATGAACTGTTCTGGGACTCTGTTTATTGAAACAAACCAAAATTATAAGTAAGAGTTACGTAGAATAACCTGAACAGGATTGAAATTCACCTACACAAGAATGTACACTGAAGAGCCAAAGAAACTGGTACACCTGCCTAATATCGTGTAGGGCCCCCGCGAGCACGCAGAAGAGCCGCTACACGACTTGGCATGGACTTCACTATTGTCTAATTGGACCAGACTAACGTCTCAAGTAGTGCTGAGGGAATTGACACCATGCATATTGCAGGTCTGTCCATAAATCCGTAAGAGTTTGGTGGTCAGCGGAAATGTTTAAACTCAGAAGTGTGTTCCGGAGCTATTCTGTAGCAATTCTGGACGTGTGGAGTGTCGCACTGTTCTGCTGGAATTTCCCAAGTCTATCGGAATGCACAATGGACATGAATGGATGCGAACGATCAGACAGGATGCTTACGTACGTGCCACGTGTCAGTGTCGTATCAAGACGTATCAGGTGTGCCATATAACTCCAACTGAACACGCCGTACACTACTGCAGCTTGAACAGTCCTCTCCTGACATACAGGATCCATGGATTCATGAGGTTGTCTCCATACCCGTACATGTCCATCCGCTCGATACTATTTGAAACGAAACTCGTCCGTCCAGGCAACATGTTTCCAGCCAGAAACAGTCGAATGTCGGTGAGACATAAATCTTTATGTCGTGCAGTCATCAAAGGTAAACTAGTGGGCCTTCAGCTCCGAAATACACATCGATGATATTTCATTGACTGGTTCTCACGCTGACACTTGTTGATGGCCCAACATTGAGATCTGCAGCAATTTGTGGAAGGATTGCATTTCTTTCGCGTTGAACGATTCTCTTCAGTCTTCGTTGGTCCCGTTCTTGCAGGATGTTTTTCCGGTCGCAGCGATGTCGGAGATTTGATGTTTTGCCGATACATGATATTCACGGTACATTCGTGAAATGATCATACGGGAAAATCCCCACTTGATCGCTACCTCGGAGATGCTGTGTACCACCGCTCGTGCGCCGACTCTAACACCACGTTCAAACTCAGTTAAATCTTGATAACTTGCCATTGTAGCAGCAGTGACGGATCTAACAACTGCGCCAGACAATTGTTGTCTTATGTAGGCGTTGCCAATTGCAGGGCCGTATTCTGCCGGTTTACAGATCTCTGTAATTAAATGCGCATTCCTATAACAGTTTCTTTTGCGCTTCAGTGTATAACGAATTACACCATCCACATCCGCCTCTGCAAACGTGGCCGACGGTGCACGCCTGTGTGGCGACACTCGACTCAGAGGTACACTGGTTACAAATCCTGGTGGCGGATGAAATTTTCACCCTCAGTATTTGGCCAACAGGGGGAAGAGGGGTCGTGACATAGAATTCCTGATCAGCAGTCTTTGTCGCAATGTCCTGGGTTCAGTTTCCAGTTTCTGTGCAGTGTCACACGAAGTGGGGACATGTGGCATTGTCGGTGGTGATACGTTCGTCTGATGCGGACGTTAAGCTCGCTTGGTGTTATTCGAGAGGAGTAGGCTATGTGCTGACATTGAGTTTCACCCTCCCTCTTCTCTCATCATCATAATCATACGATTCAAACCTATCGCTACACTATACAGGGTGTAACAAAAATGTACGGCACAAATTGCTGGAAACATTCCTCACACATAGACGTAGGAATTATGTTATATGAACATGGGTCTGGAAACACTTTTGTTCCCATGTAACAGCTCATTTTCTCCAACTCATTAATCATAGGAAACATACACGAACAGAATGCACCAGTATACCTCATGCAAGTCTTTCTCACAGGACATGTTCAACGCTAAGAGACAGTCATGTGGTCAACATTCAGTGTTGCCGCTACATGCCTAGTACTCACACTAGGGTCGCCGCCAATTACATGAAGAACTGTCTTTCCTGCTGTGGTGTTCACGTACTTCTAGGCCTCCCCAAGTCGCGAATATCAGCTTAAATGTCCCATGTTCCCTAAGTCGACGATCAATCGCTTCACAAACGTTTCCTTGTCAGGCCACCTTCGCCCTGGAAATCTCTTCCGTTATAAACGCTGAGCGCGAACGTCATTGCTGTGAGCTAATCCATATATTAAATAGGCATCTGCCATCTCAGCATTTGTGTACACTCTCATTGCACGAGGCAAGTTGTGGATTACTCTTCATAGTACCCCTTTTCCTGGTAACTGTCTTACTATAAACAGGCAATGACTTACGTCGCTTGGCAGTAGGGACACGCAAAACAAAACACTGGCAGTGTGCAACGCAACCAGACGTCACCAAGGGTGCATTTTCCCCATGATCCCATCGTTCTGTTCTTGTGTGTTTCCCATGATTAGTGAATTGGAGAAAATGAGCTGTAACGCGGAACAAATAGTTTTCAGACCCAGGTTCATATACTATGTGAACAAAAGTATCAGGACACCCTTAAAAACATACGTTTTCCATATTAGATACACTGTGGTGCCACCTACTGCCAGGTACTACATATCAGCGACCTCAGCAGTCATTATACGAGTATATCGTGAGAGAGCAGAATTGCGCGCTCCACGGAACTCATAGACTTCGAATACGGTCAGGTGATTGGGTGTCACTTGTGTCATATGTCTGTACGCGAGATTTCCACACTCCTAAACATCTCTAGGTCCACTGTTTCCGATGTGATGGTGAAATGGAAACGTGAAAGGACACGTACAGCACAAAAACGTACCAGGCTGTTCTCGTCTGTTGACTGACAGAGATCGCCGACAGTTGAAGAGGGTCGTAATGTGTAATAGGCAGAAATGTATCCAAACACACAGGAATTCCAAACTGCATCACGATCCACTGCAAGTACTATGACAGTTAGGCGGGAGGTGAGAAAAGTTGGATTTCACGGTCGAGCGGCTGCTCATAAGCCACACATCGCGCGGTAAATGCCAAACGACGCCTAGCCTGGTGTAAGAAGCGTAAACATTGGACGATTGAACAGTGGAGAAACGTTGTGTGGAGTGACGAATCACGGTACACAATGTGGCGATCTGATGGTAGGGTGTGCCCGGTGAACGTCATCTGCCAGCGTCTATAGTGCCAACAGCAAAATTCGGTGGCGGTGGTGTTAAGTTCTGGTCGTGTTTTTCACGGAGGGGGCTAACACCCCTTATTGATTTGCGTAGCACTATAACAGCATAGGCCTACATTGATGTTTTAAGTACCTTCTTTCTTCCAACTGTTGAAGAGCAATTCGGGGATGCCGATTGCATCTTTCGACACGATCGAGCACCTGTTCATAAGACACGGCCTGTAGCGGAGTGGTTACACTACAATAATATCCCTGTAATGGACTGGCCTGGACAGAGTCCTGACTTGAATCCTATAGGACTCCGTGAAAAATGGGATGCCATTCCGCAAGAAACCTTCCAGCACCTGATTGGGCGTATGCCTGCGAGAGTGGCAGCTGTCATCAAGACTAAGGGTGGACCAACACCATATTGAATTTCAGCTTTACTGACGGATGGTGCCACGAACTTGTAAGTCATTCTCAGCCAAATGTCCGGATACTTTTGGTCACATAGTGTATAACGTGATTTCTTCGTCTACATGTAATGAATGTGTCGTGCAGTTTGTGCCGTACATTTTTGTTACACCCCATGTATGCGTCCATTACACTTACCTACAGGCTACTCCAGAAACAGACATGCGACAGAACTTTCACACATGGGCAAGGAAACGGGCCAATGCGCACCAAGAAAGAACACTCTTTCCAACAGGCTGCTCAACCCACCGTGTGGGAATTCCAGCCAGGTACACAAATTTTTTTTTCCATAATCTCGACAGACAAACACACACAGAAATGTCACTATATGGTGAAATGAAATAATGATCTACACACCTCGTCGTTGGCTCATGACTGTACCCGAGTTTACATTTCTCTCCTGCATTTCTGTTACTGCATGTGCCTATGATGGCTTAGAAGACCAATCCTGGCATGAAACATGCGCACATTACACATCATAGAAGGTGGAGAGCGTGGCTGGGCTTGGCGAAGTTTGCATATCTTACGTTTTTCGCTTTGCTGCCTCCGTCGTTACTACTCAAAATGGAAGAAAGCAGTTGAAGAAGTTGTACGCCAACGTTTACGATCTTCTGCTGTGGCGCACCTCTTACGTGGGTCAATGTTCAGACTCTTTAGATTCTCCCTATACCGCTTCAGAGGAGCACGACGGAGCCTTCTACCTGTGTTCACTTCACCATATAAAATTTGTTGAGGAAGTCTGTTATTTCTCATCCGCCGGACATGGCCTTCTCAAGAACCGTAGTGTTTGATAAGAAGTCATCTCCATCAAGTGTTCGTAATGTTTCTGAGCTTCTGTTGGCTGAAGCCTCCTAGTTTCTTAAGATCACGGCGATGTAGCGTCCAGGTTTCGCAACCATAGAGTAGGGTAGAAACAACAATTGCACGATACACCATCTGTTTGGTGCATAGTGTGAGATCTTCGTCCAGGAAGACTCGATGTAGGTAGACGTCCGTAAGCAACATGCACGGCATACATCTTGTTCTCCACGTTCTTTCCCGACGAGCAATTAGCTGATAACAGATTTCCCAGATAGAGGAAGTGATCTACCTGTTCCGAAGATGAACTGGAAATAGAGATATTGAGATCCGGAAAGACAGTTTCAGGAGCTGGCTGTACTAATATCTTTGTTTTTTAGATGTTATTGGTCAGGCCAAACCGTCCGTATGCAGTACTGAAACAGTTTACAGAGAGCTCCAGCTCTGTGCGTGTGTGTGCTGCAGAGGCATTGTCGTCAGCGTACTGTAGTTCAGTTACCTGAGTGAGACTTGCGTACCTTTTAGAGTGCAGTCTGGGCTGATTAAATATCCCTCCATCAAATCTGTATTTGTGTTCCACTCCTGAGTTGTTTGCAGACGATATCTCCTAAAGCACGGCTGCTAGGTACAGAGCAAATAATGTTGTCACGAGGGCACATCCTTGTTCGAGCCCAGTAGTGATAGAGAATTTGTCAGATGTTTGATTCTGGTATCGTATTTGCCCAGACGTGTCGTCATGGAAACCTTGGATTAGTTTAACAAAGTGTTCACGGCAGCCAAAATGTTTTAAGACCTTTCATATAGCGTCTCTGGGCACTGTAAAAAAAGGCCTTTTCTCGGTCATAGAACACAAACAGTGGAGGCTTATGTTGTTCCCTTTACTTCTGCTGCAGTTGTCGCGCACAGAAGATCATATCAATATTTCCTCTGGAGGGACAAAATCTGCACCTGTTGAATAGCATTACTTGATCAAAATTTATTTCATTCACAAGAAAATCACGTGTCAAGATGTTAAATGCATAATAGTACTGTGTTGTCATTCCCCTGAGTTCAACATCTTGCTCGTCATTACGGGAGATGCTGGCTGTGTTTTCCAGGTGGTCCGAGGGAAGGACATGAAGAAACACATGGAGCATAGTTGAGTGTTGGCGGCCTGGAGTCAGTTTTCCGAACAGACTGGAGTTACCGCAAGAGCACCAATGGGTGTCCTTAGTTTGTGCAGTGACGAAGAACAGACCTGTGTTTTAAGAGTATATTACAGTTTATCTGAAGCAAGACGGGCGTAAATCGAAGAACTTTGTGCAATAGTGGCCAACCAAATGAGGCAGTGCCGCCGCTGCGACACCAGCCTCACATTTGGGAGGAGAGAGTTTTCTCCATACGACCATCTTGATTTAGATTTTCTGTGGTTTTCATAAATCATTTCAGGCAAATACCTGGACGTTTTTTTCATCAAGGCCATGACTAACTATGTGTCCTGTCGTCATAAAGTATACCTTCATATTCTCTGTGTATTTATATTTTCAGCTATTAATTTTTGTTGTCTTACCATGACTGTTCCTACGTCATTGTGAGATGATCCTTGTATGAATAAAAATAAACCAATAAATAAAATAATATGTACTACCCAAGCCTCACTACTCCAGGAAGGAAGTGGAAGAAGGAGAAGAAAATTTTATATTAGTTGGTATTGAGGAACATGTTGCTGGGAGACGGTCACACAATCTCTACGTGACGTATGTACTTTCCGTATTTTGTCAAAATTGTACTGTCAGTAAAGTAATTTCTGCTGCACTACATTTTTTTTATTCCTTTTTTGTTTTACGAGTTTCCCTGCCAGCAGTGCATGGTCAGACTTGCTTTACTTCATTTAATCCTATGTTTATCTGACCATTTCTTTTTCGGTACTCTAGTGAAAAACTGCTGACTTTGAACGTCTATATTCTCGGATCATTGGTCGTGCTGTTGTAACCTATTAGCACAAATGTTTGCAGACTCACTAGTTGTAGCTTCCAAGCTACGTGAAACATGCATTTGTGTGTAGGGTTCGGCTGTTGACAAGCAGGTCCCCTACCGTGCCGTAGCTGTTCATAACGGAGCCCCCAGCACTATCGATGTTGAATGAATGGCTCTGAGCACTATGGGACTCAACACCTGAGGTCCCAGTCTGCTAGAACTTAGAACTACTTAAACGTAACTAACCTAAGGACATCACACACATCCATGCCCGAGGCAGGTTCCGAACCTGCGACCGTAGCGGTAGCGCGATTCCAGACTGAAGCGCCTAGAACCGCTCGGCCACACCGGCCGGCACTATCGTTGTTCCTTCACCTACTGCGCCGTCTGTACACCTATGGGCCAATTTATTTTGTGCAAATTTTTACACAGGAAAAATGCTTATAGGTACATTCACGCATCAACCTGAATTTCAGTGATATTAGTGTTGTGATCTGTTTTCCTACAATAAAGTCATATTACATGAGGTTCTAAGTCCTCTGCTTAGTCAATGTAGAATCTAAGAAACACCTCAACAGGACAAATCACCTTTCCTCTATTCAACATATCTGAACTGTTTTTCAAGTTTGCCCTCATTTATTTCTATATCTATGGTTTTGGCATCTGTGGGGCAGACGAACGCAGGAAACACGCTGTGATCTTCAGTGAAGCAGTTTCAGAAGACAGAAGTTAGTATTTCGATCTCATTCTTGTCATCTTTCGTTTCGGCGGCATCATAGCCAGTGAAAATTTCGACAGACAGTTTTGTTCCATTGCCATTTTCAACCTTCATTTTGTCATCTTCGGTTTCATTGCCATTATGGTGAATGAGCATTTGGACAGATATTTTTCCCCATTAACTGGTTTTACGTGGGAACAAATCTTTTCAGGGTTTTTGATAACTCTGCAGGGAACAGTCACTTTCAAATTCATTAAAACCATCTCGAGTAGCTGTCCTTACGATTGTTTTGACTTTGTTCATCATTCGTTTGTCATCAGTTGGTTCAGATTCATTTTAGTCTGCCACGCAATCCTGTGTCTGATTTCATAGAAGCATCCTAAAGTTATCCTTCAACCAAGAGGATACATTCCACCCCTCACCAATTTACATAAAACTTAGAACACAATATGTCATAATTTCTGTCAGAGGTTCTTCATATTCTCTTTCGGAGTACTGAATGTTGCTGCTACTGTTCAGAAAGTACCTCGTGATTTTCCTGTTACATTTAGTAAGCAGAAATATCTTTTTAGTTGCAACTTCCTGGAAGATTACAACTATGTGCTAGACCGAAACTCGAACTGGGGACTTTTGCTTTTCGCGGGCAAGTGCTCTACCAACTCGCATGAGAGCTTCCCCGAAGGAAGGTAGGACACGAGGCACTGGCGGAAGTAACGCTGTGAGGATGGGGCCTGAGTCGTGCTCAGGTAGCTCAGATGGCGCCGGCATGGTAGCTCACCGTGTTCGGTCAGAGGGTTAGCTACTTTCTGTATTAAAAAACTGAGTGAACGGATCAACGAAGAACCTGAACGGGTGTCATCGGACGTCCATCCCGAACAAATAGAACAACATAGAACAAAATGAGATCAACCAAAAAAAAAGAAAAATAATAAGGATGGAAGAGCAATTGCCCGCGAAAGGCAAAGATCCTGAGTTCGAGTCTCGGTCCGGCACACAGTTTTAATCTGCCAGGAACTTTTATATCAGCACACACTCCGCTGCAGAGTGAAAATTTCATCCTGAAATCTTTTTACTTTCATTTATGACTGTTTAGGTCTGTTCGTTACCAGCGGAACCAATAGGTTTCTTTCCAAGGTGGACTGTCTCCACAAACTGCTCTAAATAGTTTTCGAAAAATACGTTTAGTACAGCGATACAACATTCTTTGACCTCGTCTCCTATTCTGAATGCAGAATCGACAGATACTTTGGTTTAAATGTTGCATCTAGCTCCAAACTAAAGAATCACAGCTGGTCCAGGGCTAATACTACAAATTCTGAGCGGTGCTTTCTGCCCATCAGCAAAACTAGCAGCTTTGGCTAATGCAGCCAGCTGCCGAAAGGAGCTCAGGATGGCTTCTGATCACAGGTTAACGTTGACATGATCCACAGTTTGCAGCTAGCTGCCTCCCTCGCATGCAGTAGCGGCCAGCAGAGCCTGCGCCATGTACCGGACAAGTCTCTGCCAACAAGCATGCTTCCCAGCTTACTGACACTGCCTTAAAAAGCTTCCATACCTGCTGAACTCTGAGGTTCCAGTAACGACTGACCACTCTCTTTGTGCAACTCCAGACCTTAGAAGTAGGTGAGCTTCGGTCCCTAGAGCTGTGATGACTCTTACCAATCAGTCGTAGTTTCAAAAGTAGGCAAAACCTCATATTTCCTGTTAAGGTGCATAGGGATAGCCGTACAAACAGTACCAGCACAAAACCATGCGTGTAGAGACTGGCACTCTCGCAACTGTTGTCCATTCACAACAAGGAGGGCTCGAACGCGCCAGGTGAAGCACATCAGAAGGTGCAGACACCTCAAGACTTGCAGGCAATGGCGACACCACATCAGGTGCTGCTGCCAATATCTCGGAGCCTCCATCGACCCTGCAGCCAAACGTTTCTAGCTGTTTCCAGATGGTAGCGAACTTCCCTTCCATTCGCACACCACAGATACAACGACCTGCACAGCCAAAATAGACCTGCGACAGTTGAAGTGGGCTTGGCACAGCTGCTTTAAATGTGTGCCATACCCAATCACTTAAGAAATTTAGTTTACATTTCTACAGCATGGCGTTTGTGTTGCCGCAGTTCTAGGCAACTATGGCTATCAGCATGAGTGGAGCGTGCCACTCCTGCCACTATTATCATTTTGCTGCGTTTGACTGTAGTATGCGTTTTGGGATGTGCGTTTGGTTTAGGTCAGGTGTGGGTACTTAATTATTGTGGTGTTTATTAAAAGTAGAATAAAGCAAATACAACAAGTATTACGTTAAGAAGTGACAGCGATACTTTTCTGAGTATTTAAATTTATCTTGGGGAGTGAGGACAGAAACAGTAGTCGAATATAGTAGCACTTACCCGTGTTGCCAGTTTAGGAAGGTAACGAATGGAGGGTGTGGCATCAAACAATGGCAGAGAGCACTTTGGCGACGCCACGAAATACGCTCCGTCCTTTTCTCTTCAAAACTTTTTACTTTTGATGTTAAATTATCCATATTCTCATTCGAGTCCTTCCCTAACTTCCTGTTAAACTCTTTCATGTGTGTGAGCTGTTTACAGTTTTCTGTCACCTGTCAATGTCTGTCCTCCAAAATCAGAAACATGTGTTCTGTCTAATCATTTCAGAATGTTCCCAGTTTTCTTCTTATGCAGCAAATCTACCCGCTTACTGAGCTAATTTAGACCTACCTTTTCCCCACTCTCTGCTATTTGGTTCAGTGTTTGTCTCTGTCACATAGCTAAGCATTCCAACACTGTAAACACTGCACTGAGATAAAAAGAAATGTCTCTGTGAAGAGAATTTAACATTTTGGAGGATTGCTAGCGGCCACAGTTCCCAGTCTACTGACATATTTTTTTTCTTCAGAACACACGTATTAATACTACTACACTTGTTGTCATTGCATTGAAAAATTGTGGTATAAAATGAATATCCGCTTTAATGCAAAATTAATCTTGACTATAAGCCAGTAATTGTAACTTCCTACTCCTTCATTTGCTCATAAAATTAACATTACATACAAGATTAATGTCTTGTATGAACTCAAAAATATTTAATGATGTTTATATGAAATTATTTTTTTTTAGGAAACTGGAAAACTGATTGTAGAACAAAGATTCACCTTCTGAAAAAATTAATTTACAGAGAGAAACATAGTGAATTTATTCATTATTAATTGCATCACATAATTTTAGCAACCACAGTATTATTATCAAACATTTCGTCACAAGATAATCCAGTTCAAATGTTCAACTTTTATTGCACTGCTATTCCCAGTTAACTCTCTCCTTACCACATATCTGCCAGCACATAAGTATACTTGTGACACTCACTGAGACATTGAAATACTTTTCAACACGTCTTCTTTGATGCACGTAATAAGAGTTTTACAATATAAAAAATGATTTTATAATAAAATTTATGAATTTGGATTCATCATAAAATTTTGACAAAACTTATTTTCACTAGGCGCTCACTTTTTGGCAAAGTATCGGGTTAAGTTGCAATGTTTTTGAAATGTTAATAAAATATGAAATTGATAACTTTACATCAACGAAGTACCGCAATTTTTTCAGAAGTATATACATAAACTGTATTTCCCAAAATAAAACATTTTCATCTTCTAGTAAAGCCCATATTATAACGAAACTGTTTCCCTACAAATGTTCGGTTTTCACACGCAAATCATTTGACAGCACAGTTACTCCCTATGAGTGTGTTACAAACATTTTCAAATTAACTTCCTCAATTTACATTAGCAACATTGTCGCAAACGTCGTCTGAGAAACCGAAATATGTAGTTTTTTAGTGGTTGATCTTCTCCATCACTTATCGCTTCATTTATCTCTGTGAGTGATATGTGTATGTGAGAACTGCTAAGTTGCACCATGATATGGTATCTGTGTTAAACTGTAGGTCTCCCTATAGCTATCTGAGTAAGTTAGTTCAAAGGATAGAGCAAGGTAAAAGGTTATCCTCTACAACAGTATTGTTGTTGTTGTTGTTGTGGTCTTCAGTCCTGAGACTAGTTTGATGCAGCTCTCCATGCTACTCTATCCTGTGCAAGCTTCTTCATCTCCCAGTAACTACTGCAGCCTACATCCTTCTGAATCTGCTTAGTGTATTCATCTCTTGGTCTCCCTCTACGATTTTTACCCTCCATCCTGCCCTCCAGTACTAAATTGGTGATCCCTTGATGCCTCAGAACATGTCCTACCAACCGATCACTCCTTCTAGTCAAGTTGTGCCACAAACTCCTCCCCAATTCTATTCAATACCTCCTCATTAGTTATGTGATCTACCCATCTAATCTTCAGCATTCTTCTGTAGCACCACATTTCGAAAGCTTCTATTCTCTTCTTGTCCTAACTATTTATCATCCATGTTTCACTTCCATACTTGGCTACACTCCATACAAATACTTTCAGAGACGACTTCCTGACACTTAAATCTATACTCGATGTTAACAAATTTCTCTTCTTCAGAAATGCTTTTCTTGCCATTGCCAGTCCATATTTTATATCCTCTCTACTTCGACCATCATCAGTTATTTTGCTCCCCAAATAGCAAAACTTCTTTACTACTTGAAGTCTCTCATATCCTAATCTAATTCCCTCAGCATCACCCGATTTAATTCGACTACATTCCATTATCCTCGATTTGGCTTAGTTGATGTTCATCTTACATCCTCCCTTCAAGACACTATCCATTCCGTTCAACTGCTCTTCCAAGTCCTTTGCTGCCTCTGACAGAATTACAATGTATTACGTCTGGTAAAGCACTGCTGTGTTCAAACCAATCTTCGTGTCGAGGGCAGCTTTACCTTTTACTTAACTTACCCTTTTCACTTTACTCCCCTTAGGGTGCATTTATTCTACAACCTCACTGCTCACATCTCGCTCGGTCTGGCTGCCTGCCATGACACTTGAGCAGTGATGGTTGCTCCAAGGTAACGCTTGCAGTACCGTTGTTTAGCGGGCTGCTCCTCGTTTCCACAAATATTTGCACATCGTACAACAACATCTGCATATATATCCATGCTCTCCATACCACCCTGGGGCACATGACAGAGGGTGCTTCCTACTGTATCACGTTTATAATTCTTTCCATTCCATTCGTGCATGATTCCCGCGCCCGGGTTCCCGGGTTCTTTTCCCGGCAGGGTCAGGGATTTTCTCTGCCTCGTGATGACTGGGTGTTGTGTGATGTCCTTATGTTGGTTAGGTTTAAGTAGTTCTAAGTTCTAGTGGACTGATGACGATAGATGTTAAGTCCGATAGTGCTCGGAGCCATTTGAACCACATGAGCCATTCGTGCATGAAGCGCAGGAAAATGACTGCCTCTGTGCAACCTTGTTGTTGGTTTAATTTTGTCTTCCCGATCCCTTCAAGAGAGTTTCGTAGGGGGCTGTAGTATATTTCTACACCCCTGACTTAATGTTTACTTGAAACTTCCTAACAGTCATTCATGAGGCAATTGGTGTCTATCTTCAAACATTTGCCAGCTCAAATATTTCTGTATTTTTGATCGCTCTCCCATGGATCAGACGAACATGTGACCTTTGGTGCTATGTATAGATTCAGTACCTGCTAATAGTCCTATTTGGTATGAATCCGACACACAAGCAATGTTCTACGATGGGTCGCATGACTGTATTGTAAGCAATCGCCTTTGTAGACTGGATGCATTTCCCGGTATCCAACTAATTAAAACATTATATGAAGACAGTTACCCTACTAATGAAAGCATCATACGCAGGCAGTAGTGTCTGTAGTGAGGTTAGGAAATAATTTCAAGAATAAGAACTACAAGTAATGATTTTAAACAGTCCAATGCGCTGCGAGCGGTCGCGGGGCAGAAGCTACACGGGACACGGACGTATCTGCATAAACAGCTGTAGAGCAACTGTCAGTCCACTTCCGCGCACACCAGGAGGAAAACTTGCCTACCAGAAGCCGAACGCTGATTGGCGGACAGCTACCAATCGTTGACGACATGGACATCCACGAATAGCCTCTTTCCTTCCATCTTCCCTTACGTCATGACTAGCCAATCATATTAGAGGGCCAATTAAAAGTTTTACAACAGTGACGTTAGACATCGATAGTCTATAATAAGTAGAAGCACCTATCCCCATGCAAAACCAATCGTGCCCTGAGGAAGGCCGTTGCAATTCGGCCGAAACATCGGTTTTAGTTTATTATTGTTGTTACTTTTTAGCAATGACGCGGCATAATACCCAGAACAATTTTAATCACTAAGACACTTATTTCTGTCATTTTTAGATGCAGCATTATCAGGGGCTGGGAGTGTGAAGATCATAACAACCGCTTCATGATGCACAATATCAGGTGTAACAATTTTTGGAAATTAGTTCCTCTGTTTTACTTAATTTACCTTTTTCTTTATGAAAATCTACAAGTAGCATCTGTAGTACATGAAGCAGATGTATATAAATGCTGGCGGAATATTAACTGATTAGGTATATGAATCGCTTTGATAATGCTGAGTCGAATCATCATAATATTTTTAACTATTCTGATTCAGTAATATTTAAAATAAATTGGAAAACTGGTTGCGACATTCGTAACTGTCTGGAAAAGCCCGATGGGAAGCTTTTGAGCTGCTGTTAGAACAAGTGAAAGTATCTACGATGTTGACGTTCTGCGTTCGAACGGTGCTGCTCATTCCTTCTCTTTTTTCTCCTTGCCAATAACCGTTTTTTTTTGTAGCAACTGTTTTGTCAGGCGGTGCAGAGGATAAATTTTTTGCGTTCGGACCGCTGCAAATAACGCACTCAGCTAGCGATGATGATGTGCACAGCTGCACTGGGAATGCTGACGGCAGGCAGCGAGGCTGCGGCGTAAACGGGTTGAAAGCTCCGTCCTTCCTTGCCATGCAGAAGTCGTGCTCGCTGTGCTGTACTTCAGAAGGGGGATGACGCCCCTTCCTCTCACCTCCCCTCATTCCCCCTCCCCCCTCCCCCCATACAAACCTATTGACAGCCGGAAGGGAGCACATCACACACGCAGCACGAACCCTCCCATATACGTAGTTCCCCCAGTGTATTTGTCGAGCAGGTGTGCTGCGCTGTTACGAACCGCACCATCTCACTGAGTAAGTACACTCGAGCTGTTCCATTCTCGCAACAAGCGAACTCTTCGAGAAGGTTCAGCTCTGGTATGCACGAGTGGCAGGTACCTGCAGGCTGTAGTGTACTTATTAACTTCTGAAATCTGAAGAGTGGACAGCATTAGTGTTACCACAATTTCTGTCTGACAGACTGGGACATTTCTCTTAAAATGACTAAAAATGAACGTAATTTTGGAAGCAGAAACCACGATAACCCGGGATACTTCTCTCAAAATTATTTTAGACGCTTAGTACTGTGTATATGGAGAAGTAATTGAAACGCATAATTACAAATGTTACCACGTCAACATTCATCACGCCAGCGGCTGCCTTTGCAGCATCCTAAGTAAGCGGGGCAGCCAGCCCCTACAAGATTTTCGTTTACTTAACTTCTCTGTTTCGCGAACACGTTGTTTGTACCAGCGCGCTGTACTCCTCCAAAATTAGTATTGGCACAGTTACCGCAAAACTCTATGCGCTTACTTTTATCAGTTTTCTTTTCCTCTAGGACAGTCACCCAATTGTACCAATTACAAAGGCAGTTTCATTTGACAGGGCAGTTAATTTAAGTAATTTTACTCGAACGCCTTTTTTCGGTATAAAATAATGAACAATTATTGCAAATATTTTCTTAGGTTTGTGACTTCTAGCGTCTGTAGCTATACCAAAATAACAGACCGCCAACACTGATCTCTCAACTGCTGTTGATTTTGTTCTGACCAATGTCATATTTTTTTCTGCTTTGGACTCATCACGAAATTTGGAGCCTAGCCTAGAACATTTTATGTTGAACTGGCTGACTTCACATTGCTAATTGAATTGCTGTTACTAATTTTCCCTGGTTAAATGAATATGAAATTTGTCCATTTCTTTTTTCTAAGTGGTTGTATAGTACACATTTGATTTATGCTGTACGCTATCTAAATAATCCTTAACATCTGGTCTTCTCTCATGTGTAATGAAAACATAACACAAATTACACATTCATCTTCGTTTCATGAAGAACTATTTTTCTGGATATTTTTCTTGCAATTAACACTTCCTCATTGGCATTTAGAAATTGTAAATTTGTGGTAAGGCCTTATCGGACCAAACTGCTGAGGTCATCGATCGCTAAGCTTACGCACTACTCAATCTAGCTTAAACTAACTTACGCTAAGGACAACACACACACCCATGCCCGCAGGAGGACTCGACCCTCCGAAGGGGGGAGCCTCGCGAACCGTGACAAGACGCCTTAGACCGCGTGCGGCATTTCGAGTTCACATGAAAATATCAAACACTTAAACAACGAATTAACCGCGGTACGAATCACACAAATAAACAGAGTATCACGCTACTGCAAAGCTTAAACAGAGATGCGATTAGGAACCATAATGGAAACTGAGCAAAGTTACTAGATAATAATATTCCTTAAACGACTCAGTCAGCAGCGATAGCAGAAACTTTCGTTATTTAGGTGGAGTTGAAATATAGATCCGCGGAACAATCTGGAGAAAATATTTATCTGAAATCCGGGACAAACTGCTGTCCCGAAAGTATTTTGCGAGACACCGATTTCTTTCATCTGAAATCTGGAATGTCCAGGAAAACCCGGACTTTGACTACGCTGTAATCATAGAAGAATGTAATGGACTGAAGCACACGATGTGATTTACAAACCTTGAGGAATAAGAGCTTTCATCAACATTAGTAAGTGATATTCATCTTTTGGATCTGCAGCTCTTGTCCTTTCTTTCCGGGTTTGCAGTTAAGTTATAGGATATGGGTGCCGCCTTTTGGAAACCACACTGTTTTTTCTTTTTACCCAAACATGTTTTAGCACCTCTGTGCTCTCATCAGTGAATTTTTGTTCATTGAAAACTGTAAAAAGTGAGCGTATTTTAGATTGTACCTGACTAAACAAAGTGAAGCCTAAAGAAAAATTTTTGTTCGTTTTGCTTCTTACCGTGATTTTAAAAAATGGTTCAAATGGCTCTGAGCACTATGGGACTTAACAGCTATGGTCATCAGTCCCCTAGAACTTAGAACTACTTAAAACTAACTAACCTAAGGACATCACACAACACTCAGTCATCACGAGGCAGAGAAAATCCCTGACGCCGCCGGGAATCGAACCCGGGAACCCGGGCGTGGGAAGCGAGAACGCGACCGCATGACTACGAGCTGCTTACCCGTGATTTTAGATTATATGATTTTGCAGGACCATCTGTATGGTGTCCTGCACTGATAGCTTGTCATCTGCAAACCAAACGATGTAAATGTTTGGAGATGACAAAATATCAGTGCAGAACACCGTACTTTGGACCTGCAAAAATATATAATGTAAAATCATGGTAAAAACAAAACGAACAAAAGCTTTCATTACGCCTCACTTTGTTAAATCAGTTTCAAGCTAAAATATGTTCACTTATTACAGTTTTCAATAAGCGAAAACCCACTGATGTAGGCACAGAGGTGCTGAAACATGTTTGGGTAATAAGAGGAAACAGAGTGTTTGCAAAAAGGTGGCAAACATATCCTATAATTAATGAGCGAGATAAAGATACTGGGTTCGATCCCTCGCTAACTGCCGGCCTGTGTAGCCGAGCGGTTCTAGGCGCTTCAGTCTGGAATCGAGCGACCGCTGCGGTCGCAGGTTCGAATCCTGCCTCGGGCATGAATGTGTGTGATGTCCTTAGGTTAGCTAGGTTTAAGTAGTTCTAAGTTCTAGGCGACTGATGACCTCAGAATTTAAGTCGCATAGTGCTCTGAGCCATTTGAACAGTTTTTGAACCCTAGCTAATTTTATGGGGTCTTGTACAAGTGATGAATACTGATTTGATATATTTTGAATGTAGACTGTCATTGTGCTGGAATGAATTCACTGCCTAAACATTTTAATGTGTATTTACTTCCTTATTTAACTTAGCCGATCTACATGGTCGCCACATTAAGTCAAGAAGAAGATACCATAGCTTCGTGAATACGTCGTTTCTGAGTAATACATGTGGAAGTAGGCAAATTATGTTAAGGACTCGATGATATTAACAGATTGGCAGTATATCACAACTTTGGGCTCACAGATTTGGTTCATATGGTTCAAATGGCTCTGAGAACTATTTAAACCTAACTAACCTAAGGACATCACACACATCCATGCCTGAGGCAGGATTCGAACCTGCGACCGTAGCGGTCGCGCGGTTCCACACTGTAGCGCCTAGAACCGCTCGGCCACCCCGGCCGTCCCGGTGCTATAGACGCTCGTCCGGGATCTTGCAATGCATGACATCTGTGAAATGACGCGAATATCCGCTCTTAACAAGCCACTCAGCTAGTTGACTAGACAGGGTGTATGTGACACATGGGCTACGCAAGGCGACGATTGACGCCGAGGTGTGGCCTACGGCCTTTACAGACCACCAGGCTTACATCTGCACCATCGCTCTGCTACGACAGAAGACAAGGATCAGTAGGGGCCCATGGAAGCTCAACGTTACCCATCTACGGGATGAGAACTGTTTACGGAAGGTTGAAGTCACATGGCGACAATGTCAACGGCGTCAACGTTCGTACGGTTCCAGGCTTAAATGGTGGCTCTGCTGCGTCAAACCGGCTTTACGCAGAACGTTCACACGATATGGCCAAGATGAGTCACATTGCCAACGGGCGACTTCCGAATTTTATTTCACAGGTCTTCGTGAGTTGGCGAAATAACCACCGTCTCCCGACCGCCAGCAGACTGTCCATCGTATCTAAGCACGACTGCTGCGTCTTACGGCAGTGAAGATGGAAGGAGTTAATGTGCGAGGATCCTCGATGGATCACGCAACGAACGGCCGTCATTACACTACATACTGAGAGAAAGAAGGCAGCGGCGACGTACACTTATACGAAATGTCGAAATGGCCAATGGATCGCGGGCCACGGTGCATAAGGATATTGCATGTTTTTTTACTCACCACTATTCCAGTTCTATGCGAAGGACTGGCTGGACAGAGCAGGACGGACAGACGTGCTTAGCGACGAGCATCCCACTGAAGTGGACGGCCTTATGGCTGAAATCACCGTAGATTATCTGGACGCTGCCCTAAAGTGTGGTGCGTTAAACTGATCCCCTTGACCGGATGGGCTCCGTCTTGAGTTCTATCGCACCTTTGCTCCTCTGATGGGACCGACGTGAGTAGAGATGTACAATGAACTCTTAACACCTACCGTACGCATCCCTAGCGAGTTCACAGAGGGTATCATGATACCTGTTCCAAAACCGAGTGGTGGTCTTACACCACAAAACTACTGGCCTTTGACATTATTGAATGGCGACTACAAAATCTTTGCACATATCCTCCGTGCTTGCATTCAAGCGGCGATAAAGGACAAAATACATTTATAATGAAATGAACACCCTTAGCTGCTTACAGGCGTTGATATACGTCAACGGGGACAGATGAAACTATGTGCCCCGACCGGGACTCGAACCCTGGATCTCCTGCTTACATGGCAGATGCTCTATCCATCTATTTTTTTTAAATCTCATTTTGTTCGCTTTTGTTCGTTGCATCTGCTCGGGGCGGACGTCGTAAGACAACCGTTTAAGTTCGTTATTGATCGATGAACTCAGTTTTTTTTTATTACAGAGGGCACGTAACCCTCTGACCGAACACGCTGAGCTACCCTGCCGGCAAATCCATCTGAGCCACCGAGTACACAGAGGATACCGCGACTGCAGGGATTTATCTCTGGCACGCCTCCCGCGAAACATTCTCAACGTATTGTCCCGCACTACATTCGTAGTGCCCCACCCATTATACTCATTACACGCTGCTCGCTTCCGATTCCCATAAGAGTGAGTTCGGGCACTGTTTTTGCATTCGCACAGAAGAAGATAGTCAAGTGGCCGGTGAGCCTTATATATGGTATCTGTTCTTTCGGACATGTCCGAAGGAACAATCTCAGTATATAAAATACATTTAGATCAAACATGTGTAGGTGGGAGGTGCAATTACACACAGTGGTAGGGGCATAGAGGGATGTCATAGCATTGATGTCGGCATTTCGATTACACACTTTCGACCGAGTGGACCATGTGTTCCTACGGAGGTCATGGAAGAGGTGATTGATGTTGAATAATGGCGCGAACTCGAGAGTATTGGTGAACACTGTTAGCTCCGAACCTTTCACGATCCAGCACTCTGTTGCCCCGTTTCGGCCATTTTATTTGCAATCGCTCTTGAACCTGCACTACGCGACCTCCGATGACGACCTGAAGGCGTCCAACTACGGACCGCACCCTTCCAATGCTGCGCATACGCCGACGGCGTCGTTCTTTTGGTCAAGTCAGGAGACGAAACCCAGGCGGCAGTCGAATGGCTTCAGCAGTATGGAGAAGTGGCGGGTAGTGTCATGAATCTACGAAAGACCCGATGTATGGAAGTGGGCACTGGACTGCCCACCAGGGACAGCACTGCCCATCACCAAGGACCCGACTCTCAAGTGTTTGGGAGTGGTGTTACATGGAAACATACTAAGTACAGCGGCGGATATTTATCGACGGCTACTGCGACAGATTCGGTCATTAGTACGACAACATGCACTGCGCGTCGTAGATATGTTCCAGAGCGCACATTATGTAAACGTCTATTTGTCAGCGAAAATAAGTCACGTGGCACACATATGGCCGTTGTCCACCACGATCGCGTCAAGACTACAGTCGGCCTTCGGATATTTCGTAAGTGCTGACCTCCTCTTCAAAATCCGCTACGATATCTTGACGCTGCCACCGAGAGGAAGCGGCATCGGACTCGTAAACGTGAATAACAGGGCGCGTGCGCTATATTGGAGAACCGAGCGCCTCATGTTAATGGGCGCTGTGATCAACGAAGTGGCTCCCCATTCACTCTGTCCACCAGTCAATGTAGGCCACATCACGGCACCGCTCGCACACCTTCGGGACTTCTTCGTCGATTACAGTTACGTTCAGGACAGTTTGCCGGAGACCAGGCTGCCCACAATGAAAGACATATATCGAAGCTTCCTTCAGCAACAATCTCGCAATGTGGCCGAATAGAAGTACCCGGCGATACAGTGGCAGAGAATATGGAGACCGGTCCATCTTCCGTCTCTCCCTACAGAGGTGTGCGCATTGTGGTATGTAGCGATGAACGGCAGATTCACGAACCGTCAACGACTCCACTCTGTTCATCTGGTCGACATCCGATATGCCCCGACAGAGCGGTCGTCGACTCCGACGAGCACCATTTGGTTTGTTGCACGGCAATCGACTGTTGTCTACTAACGAGGGAATGCTGACTTATTTACTGCGTACGGCGCACACGTCGGTCAAATCTGACGGCCTACTGTTCCTTGACAAACCATCCTTTCCCACCGCCAGGACAAATGCCGTAAACTGGATAAAGGGGATGGCGACGTATTACTTGTTCCGCACCGATGACAAGGACGTCATAGACGTCTGGTACATATTGCAAGAGCAACATAATATCTTAGGGCGACACGTGAAATATAGAACATGTTTTTCCAATTACTTCGGTTCGGTATTCACGGACCCTCCGGCTAGTTGGGGTGTTCCGGGTATGAGAAGTGAAATGAAAGCTCAACGTTCAGGAACTAAGGTTCATTCCTGATGTATTCAGACAAATCCATATCGTTTTTAAGTTAGCGAGAAGCCGACCTGGATACATGCTAACAGGATCGTTGCAGGGTCCCGTTTTCTTTTCTTTCTTTTTCTAGTCAACTCTTTAAAATCTAGACAGCGTTAGGAGCCGTTTTTACGGAGTTGAATGACACCTTTAGTTTCTGTATGTTGTGTTTAGCACCTATGAAAGACAATAAAAAATAAATAGACACAAAAAACACTTCAAACGAAAATTTGAAAAAAATAAAAGAAATAAAAATGTCCCTTTCATACCTTAGACCACATCCCCAGAAAAGGAAGGGTGGAGAGACATTGTGGCCAGGCCGCGGGTTGCGACCCCTGCCCACCCTGCCTCCGCCAGCCCGTGACTGATCCTCCTACCCTCAAAAATAAAAAATAAAAGTAAAAAAAGTGTTTAGCATTTGAGCATCATAAGATGAACGTGTGTCAGGCGACGGTTCAACTCCGGCTAAATTATTCATTTTTGTAGTAAAAGTGTAAATTATGTGATATTGAAAAAGAATTACACCTATACTATTCGTCGTTGATACATTACCAACGTCTCACCGCTATGCAGGTTAACTGCCAAATGGGGCCTGCGTCTGTGTCAGCACCTCGAAGCGTCCAGGTGCAAAGTAGTTCCGGGTACCTTGCCAGATTGCATGTATAAGGGATTTCGCAAATCCTGACAAGTAGGCATTGTCATGAAATATGCGTTTCTTCATTTACTTATCGATAGTTACAAATATGTTTGTTCTAATAATCAAATTTAATTAAAATTAGTAAGTAGTCAAATAACATGAAACTCACTAAAACTTCGTGCAAGTAAATGTGCTTTTTTAAAAAATTATATTACCTCTAAAATGTCGGATAAATTAAATAATATGACCAGTGATGAAAAAAATAGATTAAAAATTATGTTTAAGCGGGAATGGAAACGTCGCCACCCACACGTTCGTCTTCCGAAATTTGGACGCTGACCACTTGGTCTCAACTAACTTAGCACAC
This sequence comes from Schistocerca gregaria, assembly GCF_023897955.1. Classification (NCBI taxonomy): domain Eukaryota; kingdom Metazoa; phylum Arthropoda; class Insecta; order Orthoptera; family Acrididae; genus Schistocerca; species Schistocerca gregaria. Next base: position 52,643,728 of record NC_064924.1, read on the forward strand.
TCGTCACCCAGCTCAAATATGTCCATCACGTACTAGACGCGTGAAACTTCTCTTGCGATTTTCTCGGAATGTGACAGAGTAGTGCACCTTATTATTTGCACATGATGTTGTTTTATTGGCCTAAAAAATGTGTACAAAGTTTAAGTCAATCTGTGATCCCAACGTCGTGGCCGATGAATGATCACGTCGTCTTCTTCACGTGCTGCGGGCTAGGTTCCAGGCAGGGAGTGCGGGTAAGAGCAGAGCCCGGAGCGCCAGAATAAGGCGACTGATTTGGCTATCGAAATATCATGCAAGAAAAGTGAATCAACAATTGGCTGGACTTTCAAAGGCGCACTATTAATCAATAGAGGCGAGAATATCTGAGAGATCAACATTAGTACCGTGATTTCGGCAGGAGCCGAATACATACGCTTCACTAGTCTCATTTAAAACAGATTCTCAAAGTCACGTTTCAAAAAGGACTGATGTATTTCTTCTTCACAACTCTTTCTATTCCATGAGCGACTTTTATACTCACAGTTGTGTTTATATTACGAGGATCATTTCAAAAGTCCTGCACACAGCGCATACTCTACTTTTACGGTGCCGTGATGAAGCTGAAATTCGTCTCAGTTCTGAGCAATGTGGTGCGCATACACACATCAAAGAAAGTTTTGAATCACCTCGGTTCCGAGAGTTCCGGAATATGTACACAAAACTGGGATAGAGATCAACATAAACATCATTTCCGCCCTTTCTATTGCTCATGAGAACCACACATTGCATTTTGAACCACCATACAGCGAGACGTTCAGAGATGGTGGTCCACATTTCCGTACACACTAATATCCAGTAGCCCGTCCTCTTGCATCGATGCATGTCTGTATTCGTCGTGGCATACTATCCACAAGTTCATCAAGGCACTTTTGGTTCAGAATCTCCCACCCTCAACGGCGATTCGGCGTAGATCCCTCAGAGCGAAGCCTTCCCGTCTCCTCTATATGTCTTTTGTTACGCAACTTTCCCTTTTACAATAACCTATCAAACCTCCTCTTAGGATTTCTATCTCTTGCGTAATAATAACAAATGAAATCTTCCCTTTGGAATTTATTCTCTTTTTCATTCTTTGCATATAAATTTAATTGCTGCTTATTGAAAGTGATTTTCTGGTTATTTCGACGAAACGTAGAATGTGTCGTCGTCGTGGCCCTCAGCCGTTACCTGCAATAACCCAGAACTGTTCCTTACCTTTTTTACTGTTACTGGATCGCCATCTGACTGCTGCATCGAACTGCGACATCGATATACTTACTCTGGTTTACTATACTCTATTAGCTGCTGATGGGCTCTCATAATAAGTGGTCGTATTTATTTCCAAAGCTGACGTTATTCTTTAATAGCAAAGCTGACGTTATTCTTCAATTAATTTGACTGAAGTTTCGTAATCCATAGTTAAACTTTTTCTTAAAAACAAAAAATTTTGCGAAGTTTTACATTGATGGTTTTTGAGATGGATCATAATCAGTAAAGCAGTATTGCTGGCAAAAATTAATTATATTCTGAATGAAATGATTTTACAAACGTTCAAATGGGACTTACTTTTTACAATAATCTTACAACTAGCAATGCGCAAACACACCTTCAGTAGTCTTGAGTTTCTCAAAAAATTAATTCAATAGTATTAGTTCCTCTTATGATAATAGTAAGCTGATGTCTCTGTACATCCGTCTATAATTTCTTGTAAATCATAATTAGTAGCTGGCAGGCACACCGCTCCTCTCAACCTCTCGCTTCAGACCTGCTACCGACTCGCTTCACATCTCGCTTACTACTGACTTCCTACGAACGCTAAAGTGCGGTCTCTGATGCCAACAATGCTTTCTGGTGCAGACAATCGTGCTACCATTACAAAATGTATCAATGCGCGGTCTTTCCCGCTCTTTTCTTAAAATGTAACCATACGCTGTCTCTCCCGCCCTTTTTAAAATTATGTCAATGTGCGGTCTCTCTTGCCAACAATACTTTGGTGCAGACCCTGCTACCACAATTATTTCCAACATGACAAATATTAATTATTCATACTTAATCCTATAAATAAAATATAAACATCTTTTATAAATTGTGGTTTGACAATAGTCTTACAAGAGCGGTTGGCATGTCGTCCATAAACAGCTCTTTTCAATCTATTCCGGGCATGTTCGATAGGGTTCATGTCTAGAGAACATGCTGGCCACTCTTGTCGAGCGACGTCGCTATCCTGGAGGAAGTCATTCACATGATGTGCACGATGGGTGCGCGAATTGTCGTCTATGAATACGAATGCCTCGCCAGTATGCTGCCGATATGGTTACACTCTGGGTCGGAGGATGGCATTCACGTATCGTACAACCGTCACGGCGCCTTCCATGACCACCAGCGGCGTACGTCGGGCTCACATAATGCCACCCCAAACAGTAGGGAGCCTCCACCTTGCTGCACTCGCTGGACCGTGTGTCTAAGGCGTTCAGCCTGACCGGGTTGCCTCCAAACACGTCTCCGACAGTTTTCTGCTTGAAGGCATATGCGACACTCATCGGTGAATAGAACGTGATGCCAATCCTGAGCGGTCCATTCGGCATGTTGCTGGGCCCATCTGTTCCGCGCTGCATGGTGTCATGGTTGCAAAGATGGACCTTGCCATGGACGGCGGGAGTGCAATTGCGCTTCATGCACCCTATTGCGCACTGTTTGAGTCATAAGGCGACGTCCTGAGGCTGCACGGAAAGCATTATTCAACATGGTGACGTTGCTGTCAGGGTTTCTCCGAGCCATAATCCGTAGGTAGCGGTCATTCACTGCAGTAGTAGCCCTAAGGCGACCCGAGCGAGGCATGTCATCGAGAGTTCCTGTCTCTCTGTATTTCCTCCATGTCCGAACAACATCGCTTTGGTTTAGTCCGAGACGCCTGGACACTTTCCTTATTGAGAGCCCTTCCTGGCACAAAGTAACAATGCGCACGCGATCGAACCGCGGTATTTACCGTGTAGGCATGGTTGAACTACAGACAACACGATCCGTGTACCTCCTTCCTGGTGGAATAACTGGAACTCATTGGCTGTCGGACCCCGTCCGTCTAATAGGCGCTGTTGGTTGTTTACATTTTTCGGCGGGTTTAGCGACGTATCTGAACAGTCAAAGGGACTGTGTCTGTCATACAATATCCCAGTCAACGTCTGTCTTCAGGAGTTCTGGGAACTGGGTGACGAAAAACTTTTTTTGATATCTGTATATGTGTTTGCTGATTCGCGAGGCTGTGTTGTGAGTAATTCAGTTTTAAAATGGAAGGTGAAACAGAGTCAGATCGGATTATACATAGTGACATCTACATGTACATCTACATCTACATGGATACTCTGCAAATCACATTTAAGTGCCTTCATCCAACCATCTTCACAATTCTCTATTGTTACAATCTCGTACAGCGCGCGGAAAGGTCAAACACCTATATCTTTGCGTACGAGCTCTGATTAACCTTATTTTATCGTGGTGATCGTTTCTCCCCATGTAGATCGGTGTCAACAAAATATTTTCGCATCCGGAAGAGAAAGCTGGTGATTAAAATTTCGTGAGAAGATTCCGTCGCAACGAAAAACGCCTTTCTTTTAATGATGTCCAGTAAATCCTGTATCATTTCTGTGACACTCTCTCTCTCGCGATAAAGCAAAACGTGCTGCCCTTCTTTGAACGTTTTTGATATACTCTGTCAGCCCCATCTGGTAAGGATCCGACACTGCGCAGCAGTATTCTAAAAGAGGACGGACAAGCCTAAACGCAGTCTTCGGTTAGACTTCCCCACAACACTTTCTACGTGTTCCTTCCAACTGAACTGGTTCGTAATTGTAATACCCAGGTATTTAGTTGAATTTACGGCTTTTAGGTTAGACTGATTCATCGTGTAACCGAAGTTTAACGAATTCCTTTTAGCACTTATGTGGATGACCTCACACTTTTCGTTATTTAGCGTCAACTGCAAATTATCGCACCATTCGGATATCTTTTCTAAATAGTTTTGCAATTTGTTTTGATCTTCTGAAGGAAAATTAAAGATACCTTGTATGAATATCAAGAGCTCAGATGGAAACCCAGTTCTAAGCAAAAGAAGGGGTAGCAGAAAGGTGGAAGGAGTATATAGAGTGTCTATACAAGGGCGATGTTCGTGAGAGCAATGTTATAGAAATAGGTGTAGATGAAGATGAAATGGGAGATATGATACTGCGTGAAGGGTTTGACAGAGCACTGAAAGTCAAATCAACGCCTCGGGAGTAGACAACATTCCATTAGAACTAGTGACAGCCTTGGGAGCGCCAGTCCTGACAAAACTCTACCATCTGGTGAGCAAAATGTATGAGACGGGTGAAATACCCTCAGACTTAAAGAAGAATATAATAATTTCAATCCCAAAGAAAGCAGATGATGACAGATGTGAAAAACTATCAGTTTAATAAGTCACGGCTGCAAAATACTAACTCGAATTCTTTACAGACGAATGGAAAAACTGGTAGAAGCCGACCTCGGGGAAGATCAGTTTCTATTCCGTAGAAATATTGGAACACGTGAGGCAATACTGACCCTATGACTTATCTTAGAAGCTAGATTAAGGAAAGGCATACCTACGTTTCTAGCATTTGTAGACTTAGAGAAAGCTTTTGACAATGTTGACTGGAATACTCTCTTTCAAATTCTAAAGGTGGCAGGGGTAAAATACAGGGAGCGAAAGGCTATTTACAATTTGTACCGAAACCAGATGGCAGTTATAAGAGTCGAGGGACATGAGATGGAAGCAGTGGTTGGGAAGGGAGTAAGACAAGGTTGTAGCCTCTCCCCGATGTTATTCAATCTGTATATTGAGCAAGCAATAAAGGAAACAAAAGAAAAAATAGGAGTAGGTATTAAAATCCAAGGAGAATAAATAAAAACTTTAAGGTTCGCCAAGAACATTGTAATTCTGTCACAGACAGCAAGGGACTTGGAAGAGCAGTTGAACGGAATGGACAGTGTCTTGAAAGGAGGATATAATATGAACATCAACAAAAGCAGAACGAGGATAATGGAATGTAGTCGAGTTAACTCGGGTGCTGCTGAGGGAATTAGAATAGGGAATGAGACACTTAAAGTAGTAAAGGAGTTCTGCTATTTGGGGAGCAAAATAACGGATGATGGTTGAAGTAGAGAGGATATAACATGATTTAAACTGTCAATGGCAAGGAAAGCGTTTCTGAAGAAGAGAAATTTGTTAACATCGAGTTTAGATTTAAGTGTCAGGAAGTCATTTCTGAGAGTATTTGTATGCAGTGAAGCCATGTATGGAAGTGAAACATGAACGATAAATAGTTCGGACAATAATAGAAGCTTTCGAAATGTGGTGCTACAGAAGAATGCTCAAGATTAGATGGGTAGATCACATAACTAATGAGGAGGTATTGAATAGAATTAGGGAGAAGAGGAGTTTGTGGCACAACGTGGCTAGAAGTAGGGATCGGTTGGTAGGACATGTTCTGAGGCATCAAGGGGTCACCAATTTAGAATTGGAGGGCAGCATTGAGTTTAAAAATCGTAGAGGGAGACCGAGAGATGAATACACGAAGCAGATTCAGAAGGATGTAGGCTGCAGTACGTACCGGGAGATGAAGAAGCTTGCAGAGGATAGAGTTGCATGGAGGGCTGCATGAAACCAGTCTCAGGACTGAAGACCACAACAACAACATCGAGGGTAAATTAAAGCCACCACCAACTATTATCGTATGAGTCGGGTATGCGTTTGAAATCAAACTCAAGTTTTCTTTGAATCTTTCTGCAACTGTATCATCTGAATTGGGAGGTCGGTAAAAGGATCGAATTATTATTTTATTCCTGTTTTATTGCTCTTCCCATACAAACTCACAAGAAGTATCTACTTCAATTTCGCGACAAGTTAAACCACTTCTAACAGCACCAAAAAAAGCCACCGCCAACCGTGTTTAGCCTATCCTTTCGGAACACCGTTAGGTTCTTCGCAAAAATTTCGGCTGAGTTTATATCCGGCTTCAGCCAGTTTTCAGTGCCTATAACGATTTGAGCATCATTGCTTTCTATTAGCGCTTGGAGCTCTGGTACCTTCCTAACACAGCTACGACAATTTACAACTGTTATACCAGTGGTTCCTGTATCTACTTTCTTCCTGTGTTCAGCCTGCACCCTTTGTGACTGAAGCCCTTCTTGTGTTTTCCCGAGACCCTTTAAGCTAAAAAACCGCCCAGTCCACGCCACAGAGCCCCTGCTATCCGTGTAGCCGCCTGCTGCGTATAATGGACACCTGACCTATTCAGCGGAACCCGAAACCCCACCACCCTTTGACCCAAGTCGAAGGATCTGCAGACTACACGGTCGCAGAACCGTCTGAGCCTCTGATTCAGACGCTCCACTCGGCTCTGTACCAGAGGTCCGCGATCGATCTTGACGACTATGCTGCAAATGGTCAGCTCTGCTTTCATCTTGCAAGCAAGACTGGCAGCCTTTACCACTTCTGTTAGCCGCTCTAAACCAGAGAGAATCTCTTCTGATCCAAACTGACACAAATCACTGGTACCGACGTGAGCAACCACCTGCAGTTCCTGTATCAAAAATGAAACCCAACGCGGAAAGACCCCAATTGAAATTTACAACCTTTGAGAGAAGTGTGTGGGAATAGCGTAGAGGATGGTAACACAGTTTCAAGATGGACAGCTCATTTCCATGAAGGTCGGATAAGCACTGAGGACAACCCAAGAAGTGGAAGGCCATCAACTGCAATAGACTACTCCTTTGAGTTGTTAATGACATGTTGAGAGAGGACCGACGTTGAGGAAACTGCATATGAAGCCAGAATCTCTCACTCAAATTTACAGAATCTTAAATGAAACGATAAGTATGGGAAAACATGATTTAAAAAATCCGCCCCCAACAATCAAAGTTGAAACTGATGAGGATCTTTGCGTATGACATGAACGGAGTCATAGGTACAAAGAGTGTGCCCAAGGGGACATCCTTAGCAGACCGTTTCTGCGAAATTTTGTGTGCCCGAAAATTCGTTACAGAAGACCTGGCATTCTTGCAGCTGATGTCCTCATTTTGTACGGTAATGCAAGGCCGCGTATTGCTCTATCAGCCAGAAACCCTCCACAAATGTGGATAGGAAATACTTCCTCACCCACCATAAAGTCCTGATATGAGACCATCACTCTCTGATTTGTTTCCCAAACTGAAGGAACAGCTCTGTGGAAAACATTTTGATACCTCTGATAAAGCTTTCAGTGAGCTGAGCCGAGTAATAAGACAGCTTAATAATGTGCTCCATCCTGAATACAAAAGTTGCCAAAACGTTGAGAAGTTGTCATAACCGGGAATGGAAATAGTACTGAAGGCCAATAAAGTTATTTTGTAAAAATAAATAATTTTCTTCAGTGCTACCTTACAGTATGCAGAAGTTTTGAAATGGCCCTTGTAGTTCTTATTCATTTTCCGTTTGCACATATTTTGCACTGTCCTTACATACTACATCATTCTTTGACGTTGCAGGCACAATTCATACTTCTCACAATAAACTGAAATGATCGAGATTAATTTCAGAATAATTAGTAATAAACTTTTTAATAATGCTAAAGCAGTGCCGTAACATTTGTTGATAAAGGGACAATTGTGTTTGGTATAACGCTAACCCAACCTTACAACACATTAGTATGAAGAAAAAGGAAGGTAAATCAGATTTCAACGATACTGATATGTAAATGCGGCAAAATTATGGCTACTAAACAAGGGTTATAGTGAAACAGAACTGCATACATGCTTGCTATTGTAAAACAGCAATATTTTTCACGTTTGCGTCTGCATTTCTGTCAGTGTGCAGCGTGTTCCCAGATATAAAAATTAATTGTGATATTGATCTATGAGCTTGTTTTTTCCGTATCTTAAAACGTGTTTTGCAAATGATCTATAGAAAATATGACGAAATCTCTTTTTAAAATAATGTTTTGATCCCTCAACTAACTTCAAAGAAGCCTTGTAATGTCTTGAGTCCTTATCCCACTTCAAAGAAGCCACGCTGCTTAAATCAACATCACACAACGTGGAATAATCTACATCTACATCTACATCCATACTCCGCAAGCCACCTGACGGTGTGTGGCGGAGGTACTTGAGTACCTCTATCGGTTCTCCCTTCTATTCCACTCTCGTATTGTTCGTGGAAAGAAGGATTGTCGGTATGCGTCTGTGTGGGCTCTAATCTCTCTGATTTTATCCTCATGGTCTCTTCGCGAGATATACGTAGGAGGGAGTAATATACTGCTTGACTCCTCAGTGAAGGTACGTTCTCGAAACTTCAATAAAAGCCCCTACCGAGCTACTGAGCGTCTCTCCTGCAGAGTCTTCCACTGGAGTTTATCTATCATCTCCGTAACGCTTTCGCGATTACTAATTGATCCCGTAACGAAGCGCGCTGCTCTCCGTTGGATCTTCTCTATCTCTTCTATCAACCCCATCTGGCACGGATCCCACACCGCTGAACAGTATTCAAGCAGTGGGCGAACAAGCGTACTGTAACCTTCTTCCTTTGTTTTCGGATTGCATTTCCTTAGGATTCCTCCAATTAATCTCAGTCTGGCATCTGCTTTACCGACGATCAACTTTATACGATCATTCCATTTTAAATCACTCCTAATGCGTACTACCAGATAATGTATGGAATAAACTGCTTCCAGTTGCTGACCTGCTATATTGTAGCTAAATTATAAAGGATCATTTTTTCTATGTATTCGCAGCACATTACACTTGTCTACATTGAGATCCAATTGCCATTCCGTGCACGATGCGTCATTCCGCTGCAGATCCTCCTGCATTTCAGTACAATTTTCCATTGTTACAACCTCTCGATATACCACAGCATCATCCGCAAAAAGCCTCAGTGAACTTCTTATGTCATCCACATGGTCATTTATGTATATTGTGAATAGGAACGGTCCTACTACACTCCCCTGCGGCACACCTGAAATCACTCTTACCTCGGAAGACTTCTCTCCATTGAGAATGAGATGCTGTATTCTGTTATACCAATATTAAAAGTGTGCAAGGTGTAATGCTTCCGAATACGCCAACGTCTTGGGACTACGTCTTCCCGTTATTGAGACACACGTCTCTATGTAGTGTAGTTGCTACACTGCACATCACTTTGGACCCGGTGTTAACATCCAACGTCGGTCGGAACCTTGGCCGCGCGCATGCGCGGAGCTCGTAGCTTCCTGAGGCCAGCGAACTGTGCCGGTCGACGTCACGCGAGTTGTGTTTGTTTTTGTGTTGCGACGCAAACAGCGCTTCACCCCACTGTCTTCCGTTGATGCAGGCAGCAGTGCAGAACGGAAGCGGGACTCGAGGTCGAGTATTAAAAGTAGCTTCTCGCGGTAAGTAGCCTCTGGGAAATCTGCTTATATCGATGTCATAGAAAATTTCTATAGCTTATCTGACGCTATACGAAGCTATAATCTGACCGTAAAAATACCTTCTGCTTTTCAGTCTGTCCGTAGATCATGATCTCCCGAATAATCTAGTGTACAAATCTGTTATGAAGTCTGCTTCATTCACTGAAACTTCCTGGCAGGTTAAAACTGTGTGCCGGACCGAGACTCGAACTCGGGACCTTTGCCGTTCGCGGGCAAGTGCTCTGCCAACTGAGCTACCCAAGCACGACTCACGCCCTGTCCTCACAGCTCGCCGTTTGATTGTAATCGTTTTCGAAATAAGGCAACTGCAAGCACCAATTCCGCAGACATTCTGACAAATCCCCTTGGCGTTTTAAACAGAAGATCGCTTTTGGACTTCGATAACTCCGAGGGCGTGGAAAACCATAGCAACAAAATGTAGGCGAGTTTTTACCGATTAGTACCACAAGCCACTGAGTACACATTCAAGGTTGGTGGCTTACATTAAATACATCAGCTAGCTGCTTTTCCTACACGCACGAGATGAGAAAGTAAACTAGTCGTAAGATCAATTTGGGCTCAGAATAAATGCAGGAAGACAGAAGGCAATACTGATCCTGAAGGTAGACTTAAGAAAGACAACATCTACGTTTACAGCATTTGTAAATTTAAGAAAAACTTTTGACAGGGTTATTGAAATATACTCTTTGAAATTACAGTGGTAGCAGGGATAAAATGTAGGGAACGGTAGCCTATTTACAATTGTTGCTGGAAACAGACAGCAGTTTTAAGTGCAGAATGGCCTGAAAGGGAAGCAGTGGTCGAGAAGGGCTTGAGATAGTTGTAGCCTATCCCAGCGTTATTCAATCTGTACATTGAGAAAGCCGTAACAGTAAAGCAAGCCAAGGAGAAATTCAGTTAAAATTTATGGAGAAGGAATGGAAACTTTGAGGTATGTCGGTGGCATTGTTATCCTGTCAGAGACTGCAAAAGCCTTGGAAGAGCAGTTGAATGGAGTGTTTGGAGTAAAACAAGGGCAATGGAATGTATTGGTTTTAAATCAAGCGGTACTGTTGGAATTAGATTAGGAAATGACACTCAGAAAGGTGTATATGAGTTGCGCTATTCGAACAGTAACTCGGCTGGCGATCGTCGACGTAGAGAAGCTATAAAATGCAAACTGGCAATAGCAACGAAAGCGTATTTGTAAAAGAGAAATATTTAAACATCTCATAAAAATTTAAGTGTTAGAAAATCTCTTCTGGAAGCACAGGGAGTGGCAAATAAAAGTGTCCCAGACGAGTAGAAACGATTCAACGTGTATGTATGCGGATAACCACCTTCAGAAACTTGCTGCTCAGGACGCAAAACTGTCAAGAGATGAATTGTGGTCGCTTTCAACATCTGCTATAGTGAGGTTTTTACTGCATTTCCTTTCCACTGCTGTGTTTCTTTGTACCCTGGAACTCTGTTCTCGGGACCACTTTTATTTGCCCCTCCCCATATTTGACTGGAGTATAGCCATGTATGCAAGTGAAACATGGTCAACTGAAACTACAAATCACTGTGGTTCATAGTTTTAGTTGATACACATCTACATCTACATCCATACTCCGCAAGCCACCTGACTGTGTGTGGCGGAGGGTACACTGAGTACCTCTATCGGTTCTACCTTCTATTCCAGTCTCGTATTGCTCGTGGAAAGAAGGATTCTCGGTATGCGTCTGTGTGGGCTCTAATCTCTCTGATTTTATCCTCATGGTCTCTTCGCGAGATATACGTAGGAGGTAGCAATATACTGCTTGACTCCTCGGTGAAGGTATGTTCTCGAAACTTCAACAAAAGCCCCTACCGAGCTACTGAGCGTCTCTCCTGCAGAGTCTTCCACTGGAGTTTATCTATCATCTCCGGAACGCTTTCGCGATTACTAAATGATCCTGCAACGAAGCGCGCTGCTCTCCGTTGGATCTTCTCTATCTCTTCTATCAACCCCATCTGGCACGGATCCCACACTGCTGAGCAGTATTCAAGCAGTGGGCGAACAAGCGTACTGTAACCTACTTCCTTTGTTTACTCATCTCGTGCGCGTAGGAAAAGCAGCTAGCTGTGTGTTTAGTGTAAGCCACCAACCTTGAATGCGTACTCAGCGGCTTCTGGTACTAATCGGTAAAAACTCGCCTAAATTTAGTTGCTATTTCCTTAGGATTCTTCCAATGAATCTCAGTCTGGCATTTGCTTTACTGATAATAAACTTTATATGATCATTCCATTTTAATCACTCCTAATGCGTACTCCTAGATAATTTATGGAATTAACTGCTTCCAATTGCTGACCTGCTATTTTGTAGCTAAATGATAAGGGATCTATCTTTCTATGTATTCGCAGCACATTACACTTGTCTACACTGAGATTCAATTGCCACTACCTGCACCATGCGTCAATTCGCTGCAGATCCTCCTGCATTTCAGTATAATTTTCCATTGTTACAACCTCCCTATACACCACAGCATAACCTGCAAAAAGCCTCAGTGAACTTCCGATGTCATCCACAAGGTCACTTATGTATATTGTGAATAGCAACGGTCCTATGACACTCTCCTGCGGCACACCTGAAATCACTCTTACTTCGGAAGACTTCTGTCCATTGACAATGACATGCTGCGTAATGACGTCAAGAGTCAAACCTAATCGAAATTTTCTCATTCAGAGTGAAACTAAGTTAATAAACAGTCCAGAAGAGAAGAGCTAAGGCTTTTAAAATGTGGTGCTAGAGAAGAATGCTGACGATTAGATGAGCAGGTCGGATATCTAATGAAGATGTGCTGAAATGAATTGGGGAGAAAAGAAATGCATGTCACAACTCGACTAAAAAACGGATCGGTCTATGGGAGACATCCTGCGGTGTCATGGATGGAAGTGTGAAGGCTAAAAAATGGTAGAGAGAAACCAAGACTTGACTACATTAAGAAGGTTCAACATAATGTAGGATGCAGTAGTTATGCAGTGGTGAAGAGGTTTGCGTAGGAGATTTACAGGGTGATTACAATTAAACTTTCGCTACTTTAGAGGACCCCCATTAAAAACGAGTGATCGCAGCACAATGAAACTTTGTGGAAACATATGTAAGGACATGAGAACATGTGGAAGAGATATAACAGAGGGTTCAAATCTGGTGAGCTTGGTGGTTGCACAGGTTGGAACGATCGGGCAATGATTCGGTTTGCTCCTGGAAGAGACACTTGGCCAACTGCGCCACAAATTGCTGAAGAAGTTACTGTTGTCATGGCTGAGATTGCTGGATACAATGTGCGGTCTTCAAGCTCTGCACGAGCCGTGTCGCGAAGGCTGAACATTCCATGGTCCATCCTTCGAAAAGTGCTGCACGATTGTGACATGGTGTCCGTACGAACATCACGTTACTCACCAACGTTTGCCACATGAAGCAGACATTCGAGTAGACTTTGCTCTTTCTTGCAAGGGTTGAAGTTGATGACGTGTATCGTTGGAACGTTTTGTGGAGTGATGAAGCTCAATTTACGCTCACTGGGGAAGTGAAGACCCACAGTTGCATATGGAAACCGTCACCGCCAACGAGTGTTCACTAAGTTGTCCTGCGTAGTGAACGCGTCACTGTAAGGTGTAGCTTCCCGACACAGTTCAAGATTGGTCTATTATTCTTTGATGAACTCCGATCCCACGTACAAGGACATGCGGTATGAAGAGCACTGGAGACTGATCTGCTCCGCCAACATGTGATCCCTGCTGTATGGGAGAGAGGCTCTTTAAACTCCATTGTTTTGATGCCGCTGGAGCTCCACCTCACATCGCTCGTGACGTCACTAGGTTACTCAGTAACACATTTGGAGAAAACCGAATCACTGACCGATCATTCCAAACTGCGTAACCACCAAGATCGCCAGATGTGAACCCTCTGATGTGGAAATTAAAATATACTTCTTTCAGTGCCTTATTCATTAATTCTCTTCCGCGTGTCCTTAACAAATGTTTCCTCAAACTTTCATTGTCCTTCGATCACTCGTTTTCCACGGAGGCCCTCTCAAGTAGTGAAAGCTTAATTATAACCAGCTTGTACATCTGACTGAAGATCACCACAATAACAACATTGTACTTTGAGCTTGGGAATACATGGTGTTGTACTGGTAAAACTTCTTTCTTCATGCAGAAAGGCAACAGCACTTCGCGAGCTTGGATCACTAAACACGAGGGTTGGAATTTAAATAGTGGCAACTATTTATTCACAGCTCATAGAAAATAGATACATGACTTCCTGGCAGATTGAAACTGTGTGCCAGACCGAGACTCGAACTCAGGACCTTTACCTTTCGCAGGCAAGTGCTCTACCAGGTCCCGAGACAAAGGTCCCGAGTTCGAGTCTCGGTCTGGCACACAGTTTTAATCTGCCAGGAAGTTTCATATCAGCGCACACTCCGCTGCAGAGTGAATATCTCATTCTGGAAAATAGATACGAGTTTCAAAGTTTTACTGACCTTCAAAGTAGTCACCAGCATTGTGTACAACCCGTTGCCAGCGATGTGGAAGACATAAGATACTCTTAGCAGTGCCAGTTGTGTTGACAGTTCGAGCAGCGCGACGAGTTTGTAGCAGTTCTGAAGCGAATGCCGTGAAATGTTTCCTTCAGTTAAGAAATCGAACTTATGAGGGCTTAAGTCAGGGAAGTGTAGCAGGTGGTATAGCACTTAGCAGCCCCATCAATCAAACAAATCAGTAAGAGCTTGCACTGTACGTGCTTGAGCATTGTACATGCAAAATGATGGTCAGGTCCTGCAGAAAGTGTCATCACTTCTGTCGCTAAGCTGGCCGTAGTTTTTGTTCCAAAAATGAACAGCGTAGAGACAGAAGTGATGACACTTTCTGCGGGACCTGACCATCATTTTGCAGGACAATGCACAAGCACGTAAAGTGCAAGCTTTGTGGTAGTGCTATACCACCTACTGCACTCCCCTGACTTAAGCCCCCGTGAGTTCAACTCGATTTCTTAACTGAAGGAAACACTTCACGCATTTCGCTTCGGAACTGTTAAGAGTATCCTACGACTTCCACGTCGCTGGCAACGGATTATACAAAATGCTGGTGACTACTTTGAAGGTCAGTAAAACTTTGAAAAACGTATCTTTTTATACGAGTTGTAAATAAATGGTTGCCACTATTAAAGTTCCAACCCTCGTATTTACAGTGTAGTTGAATTGTGAGAATGTCTGTTGCTCGACCAGTCTTTAAGAAGCGTCACTGGAAAGATCAGTAGAATTATGGAGCATAAGAGTATTTTCTACTCTCGTACGAGGTCTTTTTTTTTTAGAGTAACCAACTCGCATGGAGGGCGGCTGTCAGAGGTAGTCAGTTAAACGCATTTTTTCTCGCGCGAAAAGGAAGTGTTACTGGGGTTAACGAATTCTTCGACGGCAATCTCAGAGTCGTATTATTTCTGCTACGTCAGTGCGGCGATGGTGTAAACACTTTTGTAATGCCTATATTATTAAAGAAAAGAATGCACTGAAAGTCGACTGTAAGTCTAACTGTAAGCTGACAGTTACTGTTTGTAACATCTGCCTCATGGAAGATTCTACGTTACAGATTACAGTGAAGCACCGTAATGACCTTCTGAAAAGGCGGACGATATATGAGGATTTTAGGTTCGTTGCAGTTAATGATCAAAATGAGCCGAAATGAATAGAACAGAGTAATGAAGTGACATTTAAATTATGTGGAAAGGAGAATAGGTACATGTACATGGATGAGGATCCTAGAATCTTTTACTGTTATTGAAACGTAACGTGGCAGCATAAAAGCATACACGTTTTCTGACGTGGAAAGGTGAATATGCAATATAAACATAAACGAGGATCCGAGAAACTTCTAGTGTTATTAAGGTGTAACGTGACAGCCTAAAAGCACATGTTTTCTGCTGTTTCGTAGTTACAAACGATTGCTCCAGTTTTGTCTTCGACGAGAGCACTTGGATATGATGGAGCACTAGTTTATGCTACTGGAAGTCATGACCGAGAAGAAGGCATAGGTATTTGGTTTTCAACTAGAGGGCACTGCATCACAAGACAGGGTGAGTCAGGAGGAAAGGTACGTGCTTTGAGGGGTGATAGCTTTAGTAATTCTGAACAAAAAACTTCATATGGACATATGCCGCATTCCGTATGGTTTTCGAGACAGAACACATTCAATGTACACTGTTATTTATTTTCTGTGTTATACAAACGTTATCATTGTTTACAACGAATGACAGTAGTGTAGATGAAATTGAGGGAACAATTTGATACACGACACTTGTGGTCTGTCAAACCACGAAACTACCTTAAACTGGCCTACAAATACAAGTCACAGCTCATGAACGTCGCGCGAGATTTTCAATGTTCTCGCGCTTTCTTCATGCAAATTATCAGTCCTTGAGAAAAAAAATGAATGCAACGTTTTTTGTATGAATGTGTACTTTAATTTTGTACGTTGACACGTTTTCGCTGGAGGATGCGGTTATCGAGATATTCAAGAAAAAACGTACGAAAGTGATTATAAATATGTTCTATTTCGGAAACCATTGGGAATAGGACATACGTCCATATGAAGTTTCTTGTCCAGAATCACAAATAGCCCCTCCCGCCGGAGGTTCGAGTCCGCCCTCGGGTATGGATATGAGTGATTTTAGCATAAGTTAGTTTAAGTAGTGTGTAAGCCTAGGGACCGACGACCTCGACAGTTTGGTCCCATAAGAATTCATACTCAGTTGAACATTTTGAATCACAAATACTGTCACCCCTCAAAACATGTACCTTTCCTCATGACTCACTTCGTGTACGAACATCCGAGAAATCCAAAATCACAAAACTGCTTAAATTGCATTGTACACTCTTCGTTACCACATTCACTTTTACATTTATTCAGAGTGCAGTTACTGAGTGTGCACATTTGGGGAACTTTCTAACAGATTTTCTAAATGGAAAATTGCCATTTGCAGTCAATGTTCTTAGCGACTGACTCACCCACGCATGATTCATGAGCTGTCCTACAATTCTGCCAGACGTGTTCTACTATCACTATTGCAACTCTCTCTCCCCCCCCCCCCCCCCCCTACACCTTCACCCAGGGACCTTTCCGAGATACGGTGGCTTGCGCGCCTTAGGTGCAACCACACTTAAGGGGTATCTGTGGAAAGGCCAGACAAACTGCATTTCCTGAGGAGGGACAAGAGCACATTCAGTAGTTGATGGGCAACGGTCTGGATGGCTCACTATTCTAGCCCTGTGCTAGTTCTGCGAACAGCTGAAAGCAAGGTGACACTGTAGTCGTTATTTTTCCCGAGGCCACGCAGCTCCACTGTAAGGTTAAAACACCGATTGCATTCTCTTGCGGAAAACATTCTACAGCTAAAACAGTCCTTTATTCGGATCTATGTTCGGGAACACAGGAGGATGTTTTCATCAGGATAAACAAAACGGGTTGCAGTTTGGAATGTTAGATCCCTCAATCACGAAGGTAGGTTAGAGAATTTAAAAAGGGAAATGATTAGGATGAAGTTAGATATAATAGGAATTTGCGAAGTTCGGTGACATGAAGAACGGGACATCCGATCACGTCGTTACAGGGCTGCAAATACAAAATCAAACTGTAATAGTAGGGCTAGTAATGAATAAAAATAGGGCTAGTAATGAATAAAAACATAGGAATGTAGATAAACAGCGCAGTGATCTCATTATCATAGCCAAGATAGACTCAAGGCCAACACGTAAGACAGAACTACAAGTTTATATGCCAACAAATTTCGCAGATGATCCTGAGATTGAAAGAATGTATGAGAGATAAATGAAATTATTCGGAGAGTTAAGGGCGGCGAAAATTTAATTGTTATGGGGGACCGGAATACGACAGCAGGAAAAGAAAGAGAAGAAATAATGGTAGGTGCATGCTGACGAGAGGAAAGTAATGAAAGACGAAGCACCCTGATAGAACTTTGCACATAACATAATCTAATCATTGCTATCACTTGGTTGAAAAATTATGTGAGGAAGTTGTATACGTGGAAGAGACCTGAAGACATTGGAAGGTTTCATACAAATTACATAAAGGTACGCCAGAGATTTCAAAACTGCAATGGCTGATATGGACCCAGACCATAATTTATTGGTTATTAATTGGAGATTAAAAGTGAATAAATTGTAAAAAGGTAGGACTTTAAGTAGATAGAAAAATTAAAAGCTCTAGAGGTTGCAGAGAGTTTCAGATGGAGCATCAGGCAACGTATGACTGACACTGCAGAAAGGAATACAACAGAAGAAGAATGCGTAGATTTGAGAGAAGAAATAACGGAGGCAGCGTAGGATCAAATATATTTTGAACATGGCTGCACTACAGAAACCGTTACAGAACAACAGGTGTAATAGACAGCCAACCAGCTGCAACAAATGGTTTAGACGGATTTAAGCCTGTCTTCCTCAGAAGGACAATCTGTTTTTACTATTTTCAATTTGATGTTCATATATTTGGAAACAGCTTTCGATACCTCGGCAGGCAGGAACTTCAATATTTTGAACACGGCTGCACTACAGCATCGGTTACAGAACAGGAAGTGCAATAGACAGCCAACGATTACGTCTGAGGAAGACGGGTGTAAATCCGTCGAAACCATGGTGACGGTTATTTGAAAACCACAATTTATTGCAACTGGTGGGCTGTCTATTACACCTGCTGTTCTGTAATCGTTTCTGTAGCGCAGCCATGTTCAGAATATTGAAGTTCCTTCCTGCCAAGGTATCTAAGACTGTTCCCAAATAAATGGACATCAGATTGAAAATAATGAAAAGAGGGTGTCTTCCTGAGGAAGACGGGGTTAAATGCGTCGAAACCACGGTAAAGGTCATCTGAAAACCACAATTTATTGCAACTGGTGGGCTGTCTATTACACCTGCTGCTCTAAAAAGACAAGGCATAATAGAAAAAAATGGCTCTGAGCACCACGGGACTTAGCTTCAGAGGTCATCAGTCCCCTAGAACTTATAACTGCTTAAGCCTAACTAACCTAAGGACATCACACACATTCATGCCCAAGGCAGCATTCGAACCTGCGACCGTAGTGGTCACGCGGTTCCAGACTGAAGCGCCTAGAATCGCACGGCCACACCGGCCGGCAAGCATGCAAACTAGGGGATAGAAGCTGCCTATAAAACAGTTAAAGTGAACCTTAGAGAAAAGAGAAACAGCTGCATGAATATCATCAGCTCACATTTCAAGCCAGTATTTCTGGGGTTTCAGAGGACTGTGTGAAAACTACAACAGACAGAAAATTACACATATCAGTAACTTCCTATTCGTGATCTGCACCGCGCTACAGTTGCAGAATGCACCACAATGGGGCAGACATGTTACAACATGTGGGCAAAATATATATTCCATATCGTCGCATCGAATTGGTTCTCGCCTGCATATAGTCAACACAATGAACCGATTTTCAATACGTCGTGGCTACAAAATACTGATACGAGTTATTTACAAAAGAATGGAAGAACTCCTAGACATCATCCTCAGGGAAGATCAATATACGTCTCGGAAAAATGTAGAAATATGAGAAGCAATAGTTGCCACTCGACATTTGTTGGAAGATAGGTTAAAGAAAAGCAAACCTACGTTTATAGCATTTCGAAGTTTGGAGAAAGCTTTGGACAATTTTGACTGGAATACACTGTTTGAAATTCTTAAGGTAGCAAGAATGAAAGATTATTTACAACTTGTATGAAAAGCAGAAAGCAGTTATAAAAGTGTAAGGATGTGAAAAGGAAACAGCAGTTGAGGAGGCAGTGAATCAATGCTGTAGCCTATTGCGGTGTCATGAAATCTGTACATTGAGCAAGAAATTCGAAATGGGAATTTAATTTCACGAAGAAGCAATAAAAAGTTGGAGATCTGTTAGAGACGGTAAAGGATTTGAAAGAGCAGTTGAATGGAGTGGATGAAGAAATGTTATAAGATGACCATCAGTTAAAGTAAAACAAGAGTAATGGAGTTTAGTCCAATTAAATCAGACGATGCTGAGATAAAGGGATCAGAAAATGAGATACGAAAAGTAGTAAATGTGTTGTGGTATTTGAACAGCAAAATACATGATGATGGCCGAAATAGAGAGCATATGAAACGCAGATTGGCTGTAGCAACATTTGCGTTTCTGAGAGAGGAATTTTGTTAAATTGAAGTGTTAGGAAGTCTTTTTTTAACTTACTTGTCTGGAAGTAGCCTTAGACGGAAGTGAAAAGTGGACGATTAGCAGTTCGGATAGAAAGAAAGTAGCGGATTTTAAAGTGAGATGCCATAGAAAAATGATGAAAATTTGCTGGGCAGACCGAGTAACTAATAACGAGGTGCTGAATCAAATTTTGGAGAATGGTATTTAGAGCACAATTCGAGTAAAAGAAGGGATCAGCTGAAAAGACACGTCCAGATGCATCAAGGAATCATGACGTTAGTATCGGAGATAAGTGTTGAGAATAAAAATTATAGAGGGAGACCAAGGTACGTGTATGTTACAGACATTGTGTGAAATTCTGCTGTTCTATAGAATGCCTAGGTAATGTATGGAGTGTTTGATGGTTTTAGGTAAACTATAAAATATAACTTCCCGTGAAAATCTTACATACTATTCCTAGGCCCTCTATATAATACCTAGGCATTATACAGAGTGACCAGTATCATTTACGCAAAGTGTTATAGGTGCACAAGATGAGAAGGCTTTATTAATTAACACGTATTTGAAACTGAAGGAACCAAACTACGAAATAAAGCACTGAATATTCTTATCGGTAAACAATGAAAGCAGAACTGAAATTCAAATACTCGTGCCCGCATCTCGTGGTCGTGCGGTAGCGTTCTCGCTTCCCGCGCCCGGGTTCGATTCCCGTGCGGGGTCAGGGATTTTCTCTGCCTCGTGATGACTGGGTGTTGTGTGTTGTCCTTAGGTTAGTTAGGTTTAAGTAGTTCTGAGTTATAGGGGACTGATGACCATAGATGTTAGGTCCCATAGTGCTCAGAGCCAAATACTCGTAACAGTAAGTATTGACTTTTCTTATTCACAAAAAACGCATCATATTTTGGTAATTTGATCTTGTACATACATTTCACGACTTAAAAAAAGAATGCGAACAGAATACTGTTACTGGCATAGCCTACTTGCTGCAGAAGATAAGGATAGAGTGACATTTAGAATTGCATTTAATTTTCTTTTTGACACAAAGGCACCTCATACGTCGATATTTCGTGTTGCACATACACCTGACGAATCCTCGGCCGCTTGCTGTGGACTGAGAAGTAGCTGCGGATCAGAGAGGTATTTCGTGGTCGGTAACGTCTTCAATTCTCATTAATATCTTTGGACATACTCTCAGTTCTGATATTGGATAGAGCTGCTTCAATATTCCTTCTGCAGTTCCAAGTCAGTAAAAGCCATTTTCCGTCACGTTGATAACAACTGCCAACGGATTGCGTGAGCCACCCCGCCCTTTGCCGACGTCGGGCGTCGAAACACGCACAGTGGCACCCGAAGGCACAGGAGGAATTTTTTTGTCAGCATCCGTTTTCATTTCTTTGGTCTGAATCTCAAAGTTCCATTTCAATTCCGTTTCAATTTGGATAGCTTTCCCAGCCCTGAAGCAAACGCTGCACAAAATGCTAACCTCATTACCTTCTACTTCGTCACAATCATCGTCTTAATGAGAATGCCCACAGATGGCGTAAAATTCTCGGTCACACTTTTGAAAAGAATGAGCAGCGCTGGTTTCTTTTAAGCAGACGCAACAGATACCAGAAAAAGAAGGATTTTCAGTGAGGTAGAAATGGAAGACTCTTCGTTAACCATGGCTTCATCACTGTTTTGGTTTCCTCCACCACGGATTGCACTCTGATCTATGTCTTCTGTAGGGGGCTGTGCTTCTTTCATTTATTCATCTCGTCCTTCTTTCCCCTGTTGGCTGTTTGCACGCTTTCTACTATTTCCTCCAGCCCTTTCTCAGTCTCCACGTCTTGTAAAACGTCGCCAGGCAGGGACGACGTCGAGGGACCTACTCTAACTTTGCAGCCGAACAGAGCTTTGTCTGACGACCTGTTAATCCCAGAATGAAAAGCTGTGTTTTTCGTAAGTGGGACGAACCGCATTCCCTCACGTCAGCTGCTTGGTTTTTCATCTAGCATCCAAGCACGCAGCACATTTTCAATGTCCTGATTTGCTCTCTAGACGTTCCTCTGACTTCGTGAGTGACGCGGCCTACCGTGGACTATCTTCTAGGTGGTCCAGTATTCGTTTAGGCTACTTGCCACAATTTTTTGCACATTCTATGCCGTTATCGGACTGTAGAATCTTTGGAGGACCAAGCGACATAAATTTGTCAATGGGGTTATAGGCTGCTTCTTCCTCTTTCTTTGATTTCAGAGCCCCGAGAATCACAAACTTAGTGGGATGATCTTGGTAGACCATAGTTCTCTCTACCAGGATGGGACTGTAAATTGATGAGATCGACCTGACAACATGAAATGAATCCTGAAAATGCCATTGGCTTGATCACAATGGCTTTTTTAAATATTGTAGAGGCACAACAGTTTAAGATAGGAAAGCCAGATTTGGTGCAATATTTCAGAGCGCACAAATTACAGCCCAGTGAAGGCCAGATTGCAGTAAGTTATGCTGACCAGCGGTTGCAAAGTAGAATGGAGGCCGTAGGGTCATCGAACCGCTGAAAAGAGTAAATGCAGCGGTTTGCATGTCGCAAGTTACAGGAAGAAGGGGCCCACTGGTGCAACCTAGATGTTGTGTGCACGTGACTCAGAGCGATGCATTGGGAAAACAGAGGCGCACAGCAAAGTATAAATAGGTGCCGTTTTCTAACGAGATTCATTCAAGTGTGGCAGCTCTCGTGGAGGCGCGGCTCATCATACTACTGGGCTACACGCAGCAACAGATGGGGTGCCAGCGTCCCAGTCCACGGCGGGTCATTGGTTTGACCCTCTGAGGCCAACGCAGGGTCTACAGCCAGCCATCGGCGGGCCACTCTTGGGCTCGCTACCGCGGGCAGTCGTCTTGGCTCTTGACACTCGCCGGAGACTTCCTGAGGAGAGGGCCATAGATTCGGACGCCGGATAGCGGGCACTTGTTCGTTGACACGAGGTCATCCAAGCCGATGGGGAGACGGATGCAGCTGGCCCCCCGCAGCTCACACCGAGCAGTGCTGAGTCGGCTGCTGGTGCAGCCATCCTGACATCGACGGATCTCAGCGGGCCGGCCAAGGCTGGCACGACACAGTGTTGTGTTGCATAGGCTGCTGGGCTGCTTCCTCAGCATTGAGGGGCCTTGTGACGCAGACCAAGGTGAACAGAGCACTGTAGTGGAAGCAAATAAATAATTCGGAAAGTTTTTGCCAAGTTTTAATATGGCAACTCCTGCCACCCACCCACTACATTTGGTGTCTTCCGGCCATATTTGGTCATCCTGATACATTTGGTGGCAGACGTCGCCATTACAGAATCTTCTGCGTCTTCTGGCAAGGTTCACAAATATGAATGTACAGCTCGGTATCATCATGGGTAATGTTCTTCTACTTAGGTGAAAGTTCTTTCTACATCTTGTCACGCCCTCCATGACCAATAGCCAAATGGGCCTTACTGATTATGTCAAAGAACTCGGAGTCCGAGGCGTATAATTGAACAGCACTCTTACTTTTTTTAACAGGATAGATGGATTTTGTCTGATCCTCGACCATCATAACGTCATAGTGTTTCAGCAGCCAGTGCTACCATGATACCTTCTTCATAGTCGTCTTAATCCATTTCACATCGTTGACTATCTTTTGGTAACTGGTTTCTGTTAGGGAAACACTGTTTTTAGTATCATTGGCTCGGTTTATTGCAGAACCATAGCTGCATGTCAGCATGGCGCGATGCCTGTCTTGGCACTACACTTCCTTCCGGAGTGGTGATACAAGAACAACGGGAAAGGAAGACGGGAGAGCGTCTGTGGAACCCAGCTCGTTGCTGTCTAGTGGAGAACTATTATGGCGATATCCGTGGCGTGATAGCTGAACGACATAAAAATAATATGCTGCCTTCGCAACCATTAAAAAAAGAACCGGACGCCACCACAAGCAGTAGAGGTGGTAAAAATGGCGAAATTAGCCAGCAGAAAATCCGGCAAAGTACACAATGCTTAGGCGATGTACGAAATATCAACCTTGTCATATTTGACGTTCGATTTTAGGCATCCTGTACATTACCTAAGCATTCTATAGAACGTCGGATTTCAAACAATGCCATTAACATATATAGTAAGCAGGTTCAAATGGATATAGGTTGCAGCAGTGATGAGATGCATCAAACCAGCCTTCAGACTAAAGTCCATAACCACGGCAATAAGAACAACGACAACATCCTACTTTCCACAATTTGCACGTTCTGCATACTAGCAGATATCGCGAAGAAACGGTATAGCCAAAGCAAGGGCCTTGCTTCTGCAACAAATTTCCCACTGTTCTGCTAGAAGAGACACGTGCAGCGAAAAACGTACAGGCCGCTATAGTCTGTTGACTGACAGAGACCGTCGACAGTTGAAGAAGGTCATAATGTGTAATAGGTAGACATCTATCCAGACCATCACACAGGAACGTCAAACTGCATCAGGATCCACTGCAAGTACTATGACAGTTAGGCGGGAGGTGATAAAACTTGGATTTCAGGGTCGAGCGGCTGCTCATAAGCCACACATCAAGCCGGTAATTGCCAAACGACGCCTCGCTTGGTGTAAGGAGCGTAAACATTGGACGATTGAACAGTGGAAAAACGTTTTGTGGAGTGTCGAATCACAGTACACAGTGTGACGATCCGATGGCAGGGTGTGGGTAGGGCTAATGCCCGGTGAACTTCATCTGCCAGCGTGTGTAGTGCCAACAGTAAAATTCCGAGGTGGTGGTGTTATGGTGTGGTCATGTTTTTTATGGAGGGGGCTTGCACCCGTTGTTGTTTTGCGTGGCACTGTCACAGCAGAGCTCTACACTGATGTTTTAAGCACCTTGTTGCTTCCCACTGTTGAAGAGCAATTCGGAGATGGCGATTGTGTCTTTCAACACGATCGAGCACGGCCTGTGGTTGAGTGGTTACACGACAGTAACATCCCTGTAATGGACTTATCTGCACAGGGTCCTGACGTGAATCCGATAGAACACCTTGGGATGTTTTGGAACGCCGTCTTCGTGCCAGGCCTCACCGACCGATATCGATATCTCTCCTCAGTGCAGCGCTCCGTGAAGAACAGGCTGCCATTTCGCAAGAAACCTTCGAGCACCTGAATGACCATATGCTTGCGAGAGTGGAAGCTGTCATCAAGGCTAAGGGTGGACCAACACCATATTGAATTCCAGCATTACCGATCGAGGGCGTCACGAACTTTTAAGCCATTTTCAGCCAGTTGTCCAGATACTTTCGATCACATAGTGTAGATAGTGGTTTTTACTCGCTATGTTTGCGAATGGAAATATCTAGCAGTGGTAGTAGGTACCTCCGCCACGCATCGTACGGCGGCTTGCGGAGTATCTATGTAGATGCAGACGTAGATGTACAGATGGACAGAGACATGCGGAAGGAGGAGAGGGGATTGCACTGCGGGGCGCAGCTAGTGTGCCATATTTCTTTTCCTATTTCCAGCCACAGTGACGAGTCACTGTTGAGCACTTACAACTTGTAAAAGATCCGCTGTGCCACCAACTAGTTCTGATCAGTTCGACATATTTTGACAATATTCGTAGCACGGCGACGTAGCATCTCCAGGCAGCGCCTCTCTAGCGAGCTTTCACCAACCAGTCCTGTGTCGCCGCTGCCAAACGTCTGCGATACTGCAATTCTGGTTCCGGCGGAGGTTCGAGTCCTCCCTCGGGCTTGTGTGTGTGTGTTTGTCCTTAGGATAATTTTGGTTAAATAGTGTGTAAGCTTCGGGACTGATGACCTAAGCAGTTAAGTCCCATAAGATTTCATACACATTTGAACATTTTTGAACTGCAACTCTGTGTGCACTGCGCCCTGTAGACATGTCTAAAATAAACTCTTGACCATAGCAAAGGAAAAATGTGTACGGGAAGCCTCTCTTATGGGTCGTCAGGAGCATGTTCTCTTCTGTTGGTTTTTTTCAGATATTTACAATCTGGCAGTTTGTAGCTGGAGTCAGCCACAACAAATACTGGTCACAGCGTCTTTCATGTGACGCCCAGCGGCGATGGAAGCGTCGGTTTGATTCCTGTCACAAATAACATTATTTTTAAAGCGTGATTTCACTTGCTAATTCGACACAGCCGTCCCATATTAGGCTAGGGCGGATATTACTTTTATCGATATGCATTAACAGGGACAGTAAAACAGGAAGAAAATCTAGTATTACAGCAGCGACTGAACACTGCTGCTGCATGGCGGTAGCAGTCAGCAAGAGCCAGGCGGTCCTTTCGCTGCCGGAGTACTAACTTTTATACGCAGCATTTAACGGTATATGCTGTTCACCAAACCGATCAACAAACAATCGCTGACATGTCTCAGTGGAACCGGTAATCCAATATTGTCTCACAAGAAACAAGCGCTTTCCGGCAATATAGCGATACATTGTCACTAAACAAAGAGCTCCAACCAGAGCTACGCGTGGAAAAATACAGTTGCGTCAAACGATGTTCAAGAGTGCAGTGTTGCCAGGTTAAACGTCACAAATTAATCAGTGCATTTTCTGTGGAATTACTATACATGTTTGTGGATCCTCTTTCGAGTGGAACACCCTCGAGAAAGGACTTGCCAGACGCCACAGGGTGTCGCTGCACACGTCGACGCAGAGTACGCGTCACCTTACTGCCTGCTATCGTGATTGGTCTGCGCGTCCTTTTAAGCCGCCGAACTCAGAATTCCGCCTCGAGGCGAAAGGACGTGTTTAGGCACGCCCGAGGCAGCTGCCCCGTCTGCACCCGTGGAGGTAAGAAAAGAAGGGAGGTGGCATTACGTCATAAACTTGAAGCCGATACCCACCATCTTAACTCACGCAAAAGACTCATACCCCCTTAGTTCACCGCGGTGATATTTCCCCGTGACGTCACTCTGGCCGTGCCGTATTAATACAACAAATACGCATTCAAGAACAGAAAAACGTTCCAAATTGCCTTCCTGACACTACGTTATTGATGAAAGCTCTGTATTTTTTAGTATTTAAAACAGTGTTGCGCCCACACCACAGAAATAATGAACAAGAAGTACTCCTAAACAGTAGTCTGCCAATGATTTGGGCCACTTAAAATGGCGGCAGGCCCCACCCGCTCTGGCTTCAAAACAACGCACAGCGTAAGTCTATAGTGCCACCTTCGTTCGTTTTCTGCCTCCACGTCTGCACCGGAGCCGACCGGGCGCTGTCCACCGAGGTCAGCCCCACTGGCCACTATTCTTAAGACGACCGTGACTACGGAGGCATGACTGGGTGTCGTGTCATGTCCTCAGGTTAGTTAGGTTTAAGTAGTTCCAAGTTCCCATAGTGCTCAGAGCCATTTGAACCATATTTTTTAACTACGGAGGCAGGAAAACCGAGTACGACGGACCATGCAGCGTACATGGGCTACCAGAGACCATGTAATACATAATTTGAGGACTTTTTCTACAAAACTCGTTTATGCAAAAAATGAAATTTTACAGCAGACACATTTATTTACAAAAGATGCAACTGGAAAGGGAAAACTGTTTTACAATTAGCAAATTTCGTGACTTTGCATATACACAAAGTTTTCGATAGTTTCTCAACTGCTGGGAACAGGAACACAACATCCTTTTTCAAAATTCGCTTAATGCTCAAACTAGAAGTAAAAATACAGTTTTCATTCTGCATGTGTGAAAGTTTAACAGTGTGTAGATACATCCTTTCCCCTCGTTTTCAAACTTAGTTCAACCTGTTCCCGTGTGTGGCGCCGTTACAGCATGTCTTCAAGATGGCTGCTACACTGGGCGTTCATCAGAAGCAACGTGCTGTCATAGAATTCCTGTGCTGTGAAAACGAGACAGTGGGCAACATCCACAAGAGGTTGAAAAAGGTTTATGGAGATGCTGCTGTCGATCGCAGTACAGTTAGTCGGTGGGCAAGCACGTTACGTGGTGAAAGCGGGCACGACAATATTGATGATTGTCCTCGCAGCGGCAGGCCTCGTACTGCACACACTCCAGACAATGTGCACAGAGTTAACGAATTGGTGACTGCTGACAGGCGCATCACAGTGAACGGATTGTCACGCTACGTTGGGATTTGGGAAGGAAATGTTTTCAGAATACTGAAAGTGTTGGCGTTAAAAAAGGTTTGTGCCATGTGGGTTCCCACACTCGTTCGTCCTCTGTTAGAATATTGCTGCGCGGTGTGGGATCCTTACCAGGTGGGATTGACGGAGGACATCGAAAGGGTGCAAAAAAGGGCAGCTCGTTTTGTATTATCGCGTTATAGGGGAGAGAGTGTGGCAGATATGATACACGAGTTGGGATGGAAGTCATTACAGCATAGACGTTTTTCGTCGCGGCGAGACCTTCTTACGAAATTTCAGTCACCAACTTTCTCTTCCGAATGCGAAAATACTTTGTTGAGCCCAACCTACATAGGTAGGAATGATCATCAAAATAAAATAAGAGAAATCAGAGCTCGAACAGAAAGGTTTAGGTGTTCGTTTTTCCCGCTCGCTGTTCGGGAGTGGAATAGTAGAGAGATAGTATGATTGTGGTTCGATGAACCCTCTGCCAAGCACTTAAATGTGAATTGCAGAGTAGTCATGTAGATGTAGATGTAGATGTCGACAGTGGCTCACAAAGAAACAAGAAAAACGGTATGCAGAGAACTTTTGGAACAGTGCGAGAATGGTGGAGATGAATTTCTTGGAAGAATTTTGTCAGGTGATGAAACATGGCTCCATCATTTTTGACCATAGACGAAGAGTCAAACAATGCAGTGGCACCATGCAAATTCACCCAAGAAAAAAAAATCAAAACCACACCTTCTGCTGGAAAAGTTATGGCTACGGATTTTTTCGATTCCAAAGGACTCTTGCTTGTGGACATCATGCCAAGTGGAACCATCATAAATTCTGATGCATACGTGACGACAGTGAAGAAACTTCAAGCTCGTCTGAGTCGTGTTCGACCACATCGGCAAAAGCAGGATGTTTTGCTGTTGCTCGACAATGCACGGCCACACATCAGTCAAAAAACCATGGAATAGATCACAAAACTCGGATGGGAAACACTGTAACACCCGCATTACAGTCCTGACCTGGCTCCATGTGACTATCATCTCTTTAGGAAACTGAAAGACTCTCTTCGTGGAACAAGGTTTGATGATGGTGACTGCCTTGTGCGCGCTGCCAAACAGTGGCTCCAACAGGTTGGTCCAGGATTCTACCGTGCGGGTGTACAGGCGGTGCTTCAAAGATGGCGTAAGGCACCTGAGAGGGATGGAAATTATGTAGAGAAATGAAAATATTGTTCCTAAAGAATGTATATACACACTATAAAACTTTAAAACATGTAGAATAAAAGATGGATTTAAAAAAAATAGTGTGCACTTCTTTTGGGGTGACCCTCTTATTTCTTTTTTGTCTTCTACACAAATTCAGGGAAGCCCTCGTCCTCATAAATTGTCTGCGATCTGCCACGATCTTGATACTCCTCACCATTTGCAGAGAGTGTATCACTGTCGAAACTTGCTAAATTCTTAGGAATGGTAAAGAAACCCATGAGCTTCATTACAACCTTCTTGTTTTATGCGCTCACATGGTATATCTTGAGAATAATTGCAGCATGTTTCATGACGTTGTATGAGGGAATATTCTTCTCGAAACATCATAGCTGACTTCTGATCTAGATAAATACGTCGCTTTAACAGCACATTGAATCTTACCATTCTCTCTGAGTAATTGCTTGTACATTTATCATTTTGAAAGGCAAGGCTGGCCTTAATATTTCCTTAGAAATCCATTAGAAGCCGTAGGAAAAGCAGTCTTTTCCCACACCAGCATCTTTCCAAACTTCGCTAGAATATTCCTGTAATCACAATGTGATGTGATCTGTCTTCCGATATTCCTTTTCGACTATACCGAATACATGATTGCAAGAAACACTGTCTGCGAATAGGAAAATACCGGATAAGTTTAGAGAACACTTTAGTGCGTTCCATAAAATGTGCCAGCATACAGAGCATTACAGAATTCTGTTCTAGTTGGTGCACTAGCCTGAAAAAAAAAAATGTCAATCCTCTCTTAGCAATACCTCTAAACCTTTTTTCCAAACAATGTAGGAGAAAATATTCCAGTGGAGATTTTATTTCATTTGTATCTCTTCCAGCTTCTGTTTCACAACAGGTATATTGAGAAATGTTATCAGTATCTTGTTTTGCTTTAAGTATCACCACACTCAGGTTATAGAACCATACCTGCTGCGCGTAAAACACTTTTCCATTAGAGAGCTTCGTCCGAGATCGATTTGTTGTCTGTCAAAGAACTTTTACAGTGTCTTCAGAGTACACATTCAGGAATACCTCTAACGACTTCGGCAAGCTAAGTAGCGTAAATTGAGATTTGAAAATACCCCTACATATGCATGAGGCAAGTTTTGCAAACACGGACTGTTTTTCTCTGTTCTGTAAGTGTGAAATAAAGCTTGTAGAGGAAGCTGAACAGTATTTATTGAGAAAACTATTTAAAAAAATCTTAAAGCGAGTTTTGTAAAAACAGTCCCCATTTTTCAGCGAAGAGGAAATTTAATTCGAGCGTTCTGCGCCTGTGAAGACCTAGGGCGAAAAACAAAAGATGATAGCACCAAGCCAGGCGACAGACAACAAACCACTGTCGCTCATGAAGAAGGCTTCCCTAACCCGCTGAAGAAGAGGCAAGCGAAACAGCAACAGATATGAAGCAGTTCAGGAAAATAATCTATGGCAACTGGAAGAAGAAAGGGCGAGAGAGAGATTTACGTGCATATAATAAACTTTCCTCTAAAATTTCTCTCCTTCGTACCTCCTCTGTGTTACCACAGAAGACATGTCACTGACCTCATTTGTACTACGGCGGCAGTAGACGCGAGGCGCCTATTTGCCTCCACCGCCCTGAGTGGAATGCATAAGTTCTAATTAATGTTCAACAATCTGCAGTCTTCTATAGTTGTTTTCCCCAGAACAGAAAACAGCACGTAGGTCGTGAATCAGTTATCAGGAGGCGGTAATAAACTCTTAGCGAGGAATTGACATTGTATAGATAATTAAATCTTCAATTAGTTTGTTTGAATGGGATAGTGCCCTTTTTTTAATTACTAGACCAAGAGATACTGCAGAATTACAATCCATTTTGTGAATCACAAGTCATCTCCATTCTTCACACTTTCGTAGAAAATAAACACATCAATGAACAGTGTATTTGCGTAGTTGCTATCAAGTTGTTCTCTGGTTAGAGACTGTTAATTAAATTATTAACCGATAAAAACCAAGACAGACAACATGTCTGTCTTCCGAGACTGCAAACCAGGTCTGATTTTACAACCGAACCACTTCAACCACCATGCAAGTTAAGTGTGATTCGAAGAACTCTGAAGTGCTTCGTTTGCCCTTTCGTTTAGCAGATATTTATTATTCTGCAGGTTATTAACAATTTTGAAATAATATATTGAGAGACGCTTTTACATGAAAGGCAAGCAAATTCACTGTTTAGTTTTTCTAACAAGTAACGGAAGTTATCACTTTTGCGTGCTACTGCAGGACGCAGCAGCCTATCGTGGAGGAGGACCACAATTTAGGCGATACCCGTACCGAACAAACCATCTTGAGAGGCACCCACATGCCTTGCTCGTACTGTGGCATCAAGCAGTCAGGCCTGCAAGATGAGTGGTCTGCCAAGCGAGTGGATTTATTCTTATTTCTCGAGTAACATCAATGACTGATTATGAGCTCCAGTACCCACAATTAAGCTACAAATGATTCTCCTGTTTGAATACTACGCAACGGAAATGGATAACGCACATCTGACTATTAGAAATTTACACAACTCTAATTGTTCACTACGCTCTGGCATACCACATTTTCTTGCATACCCAACAGCTTTGATCAACACGTGGCCATTACACTGAATATGAATGGCGCACACATTATAAATTCTGGATATCATGACTACACACTATTCGAAGAACAAGGCCACCAACCTTTTTCTTTTCACTATCTTTTTTATTCCGATAAATTCTATTATGTTTCAAAGATAACCTAAACACACCATTACATTTTATACAACAATTACACATGAGAAACTCCGCCCAGTGGGCATGGCTTTACATTGGTGATTCTCTATCTTATGGTCTCGTAATTATCTAACGCTACAGTGCACTTTCTGGATAGGATGGTGGATCTTTTCCTATATCTCATACTTCGACTCTCACACCCATCATCACAAAAATGTACTCCAGACCGTGCATAACCCACTGCCTCTGAACCTATCTTGTTACTCTCCCATGCAAACCACACATACTTAAATTACATGAAATACATCACACTGGCAACATAGAATACACCACACAGAATAGTCACAACGTTAGAATCACTTCACTTTCAGCTTTCCCACTGCATTTAGTATTCATCCCAGTTTCACACGACACTGCCCCACTTCGTAACTTTTCTTTCCTACTGCGAACTGGAGGATACATGCACGTCTTCCTGTGCAATGCAAGCCAAGTGGCGTTGCTGGATAAAAGGCTGACTCACCTTGCTTCTCTCTCAGAGTATTAGAGTTTGAATCTAGCGGCCCACGGAAACATAAGACGCAAAGTAATATTAAGATCATATTCGTCACACACGCGAGTCCTGAAGTGATACCATGGACGAGTACTTCACTTTATCCTTTGTCTCATACACAGATTGAGACTCACACAGTACACACCACATGGAAGTGCTCATCTCTAATTTTAAGTCCTGCACACGCCATTTCTTAAATATTTCCAACTTATAGTACACACGCCAGTAATTCAGCTTAACTTTAGTACTCGGAAGTATTTCAACTTAGTACTTCAGCTTATTGCTACACGTGGTTTCATTGTGACCGTTGGTCACTTCCGAAGTTTACTACGATCCCCTTAATATTACCTGCCTGTCATTTAATTTTCCCCCCAAAAGTTCCTGAAATAGAGAAATATTTATTCCAAACTATTCTTAGGTATTTCACATGCATACCAATTCTCCACTCTTTTGTCTTTACGGAGCACACCTAAGACAGGTCTTACCAACACAAGATACAGCGCCAGACTGCTGAAACATGGCCGTTCTTCAGGTCATCTCACACCTCCGCCAAGGTGGGGGAGCACCATGCTACCGTATTGGTCAGCCACATTTCAGGCGCTCAGAGCTCAGGTAATCATATATTGCACATTCAGTATCTGCAGTTAGCAAACGACCGTACATTCATTCATTTCACATATCTCACCAAATTGGATGCAGGGATTTATTTTGTGGGAGTGCACATGTGATCAATAAAAATAAATAAATTGACCTTCTTTCCTACACTGGTATCGAGCTTCAGTGTATTAAGTGAAGTTGAGTTATTATTACAAAAAATATGTTGTTCTGACAAGAATAACGAAGAATGTTGTACCTATTTTCAATGTCGGGCGGTACGGTACCCTTTCAAACTGTCACCGCTACCTCACACCACATTACATCGTCTTCCCACTGCTGCCTTCGCAACTGCCCTAAGAAGAGCTTATTGTAGCTGAATATGATGGCCATCAAGCCGGAAATATTACAACTCAAGCAAATCAAGGGCCACAGTCTGAGCAACAGAAGATCCTGTGCTGCAGTATCCAGAGACGTACAAACAGCTATATGAGTGGTTAAAGAATAATTGCAAATGTCTCTCTACCTTGTGTACACGATACTACCGCCATCTCTGTATATGCATATCGCTAACCCATGATTCTTGTCTGCTCCGACTATAGCGAATATGTTGTAAATAAACACATCTATCTTTTAATCCCTCCATAGTATTTGATTTGTTGTACGGAGTTCATGCACCTCGTTGCACCAACGGACACAAAAGTCTGCTCTATTACTATTCAAGGTGGAGGTGGTGTAATTACACGTCGTTGTGTAAGGGCTGTACACACCGTATGTTCGACAACACCCGGACACGCTTATGTATTGCGGAATTGACCTCAAGACTTCACGAGAGACGGACTTGGCAGTATGAAAGGAGACGGGGGGTAGCCTATTGTGTTGTTAGTTGAAATTAGTAAAAGCGGAGTTGATCGTACAGAAGAGCTCAGTGACTTCAAACGTGGACGAGTCATTGTATGTCAGCTTGTGTCCCGATGCTTTTGATCATACAGTGTATTTAATAGTTGTTTCTGTTTTCCGTTTATATCTTGTATAGTTATTGATAACTGTGTTGGATGGTACAGCGGAACTTCCTGTGAAAAACCAATAATACACTCCTGGAAATGGAAAAAGAACACATTGACACCGGTGTGTCAGACCCACCATACTTGCTCCGGACACTGCGAGAGGGCTGTACAAGCAATGATCACACGCACGGCACAGCGGACACACCAGGAACCGCGGTGTTGGCCGTCGAATGGCGCTAGCTGCGCAGCATTTGTGCACCGCCGCCGTCAGTGTCAGCCAGTTTACCGTGGCATACGGAGCTCCATCGCAGTCTTTAACACTGGTAGCATGCCGCGACAGCGTGGACGTGAACCGTATGTGCAGTTGACGGACTTTGAGCGAGGGCGTATAGTGGGCATGCGGGAGGCCGGGTGGACGTACCGACGAATTGCTCAACACGTGGGGCGTGAGGTCTCCACGGTACATCGATGTTGTCGCCAGTGGTCGGCGGAAGGTGCACGTGCCCGTCGACCTGGGACCGGACCGCAGCGACGCACGGATGCACGCCAAGACCGTAGGATCCTACGCAGTGCCGTAGGGGACCGCACCGCCACTTCCAAGCAAATTAGGGACACTGTTGCTCCTGGGGTATCGGCGAGGACCATTCGCAACCGTCTCCATGAAGCTGGGCTACGGTCCCGCACACCGTTAGGCCGTCTTCCGCTCACGCCCCAACATCGTGCAGCCCGCCTCGAGTGGTGTCGCGACAGGCGTGAATGGAGGGGCGAATGGAGACCTGTCGTCTTCAGCGATGAGAGTCGCTTCTGTCTTGGTGCCAATGATGGTCGTATGCGTGTTTGGCGCCGTGCAGGTGAGCGCCACAATCAGGACTGCATACGACCGAGGCACACAGGGCCGACACCCGGCATCATGGTGTGGGGAGCGATCTCCTACACTGGCCGTACACCTCTGGTGATCGTCGAGGGGACACTGAATAGTGCACGGTACATCCAAACCGTCATCGAACCCATCGTTCTACCATTCCTAGACCGGCAAGGGAACTTGCTGTTCCAACAGGACAATGCACGTCCGCATGTATCCCGATCCACCCAACGTACTCTAGAAGGTGTAAGTCAACTACCCTGGCCAGCAAGATCTCCGGATCTGTACCCCATTTAGCATGTTTGGGACTGGATGACGTGTCGTCTCACGCGGTCTGCACGTCCAGCACGAACGCTGGTCCAACTGAGGCGCCAGGTGGAAATGGCATGGCAAGCCGTTCCACAGGACTACATCCAGCATGTCTACGATCGTCTCCATGGGAGAATAGCAGCCTGCATTGCTGTGAAAGGTGGATATACACTGTACTAGTGCCGACATTGTGCATGCTCTGTTGCCTGTGTCGATGTGCCTGTGGTTCTGTCAGTGTGATCATGTGATGTAACTGACCCCAGGAATGTGTCAATAAAGTTTCCCCTTCCTGGGACAATGAATTCACGGTGTTCTTATTTCAATTTCCAGGAGTGTATAATGCAAAAAATTTCCCGAAGTTACATTCCTTCCTAGCAAGGTTTACCTCGATGTTTCGCTTTTCATTCAGTTTTCTTCGTATTGACATCTGATGTGACTGAACGAGTTATAAATGGCACAAAATACAGATGGTTCACACCATGGGTGGTGGCGGGGTTAAGGGAATATTTTAGCTGTCGTGGAGAGGGGAGACATGAACGAGGAAATTCCGACGTAATCCACGATCGGTGTTGCCAACAGAACTTGCAACATTTAGCTTCACCGAGCAATTACGATACAGCTACTGCTAGGTTGCAGCAGTGACGGAAAAACAAGACAGTCGACGCGAAGTGTTCCGTACCGAGCTAGTACGCGACGAAGGGACCCAACTACCACCTTTTCTTGTGCCACTTATAACTCAGTCTCTACTTTTTGAACGTATTTTAGATGTACTATATTCAGCAATAGTATGAATCGTCAACCTTTTAAGTTTAAACACCTAGTCTCAAAGAATATGTTCGGTTATAATCAATGTACCGTCACCAATTTTCAGCTAGTGAAGTGCTATTCGCTACCGACTTATTAAGTAGCCCAACAGTCAGCGCAGCCACCACACAACACCAACACCCGTAAAATGAGCTCGCCTACTGGGTGTGTGGACAGGGGGAGTGGCGGGAGTGCAGGTAGGGATGAAAGCATTTTGTGAAGTGCTGAAAATATACTTTTCGTGCAGATGATGTGAAATGACAGATGTCATGTCGTGTTCAGATCTGATATGATACAGTAGCAACAACTACATACACTACTCATGTATATACTTTGTACCACGCACTGTACATCGTAAAGATTGATAGCAGTGATAGAGGGCATGAATCTGAACCGGAGCACCTGAACCTTCCTTCAAATTTTTATTTTACACAGTGCACAGAAATTCACTGGGCCGACTTGTAATGACCTTCAGTAGAGGAAGTAACCTCCTCCTCGTCCCAGTTTCTGTGATTAAGCCTAAAATAATGCTTTAACGGCGGTCAGTATGTGAAGTGCAGCA
Source organism: Schistocerca gregaria (assembly GCF_023897955.1). Taxonomy (NCBI): domain Eukaryota; kingdom Metazoa; phylum Arthropoda; class Insecta; order Orthoptera; family Acrididae; genus Schistocerca; species Schistocerca gregaria. Next base: position 52,680,140 of record NC_064924.1, read on the forward strand.
CATAAGAGAAGCATTATACAATAATATCAATGGTGACAAAGTTTGTCATTAAGCAGATGTCTGAATTTATGAATATGTTTTACTCACTTAGCTGCTGTGATGTTTTTGGTTTAATTCAATGTGTTGATCAGTTTTTTCTTTTTCCTGTGTGAGCACAAAGGATGATCTCTCAAAAACGCGTGTTTTCAGCGTACAATTTGTAGTTGTAACATATCGGAAAATAGCCCGATTACCGGGTTACCTTGTACCCAGATAACAATTTCAGTTTTTTGCTGAGTTTTTATTTGCTGTTACACATCTGTATTTTTTTAAGAACTGATGAAATTAACTACCACTAATTATTGCATGAACATTGTATTATACATGTACAGGGTGTTTCAAAAATGACCGGTATATTTGAAACGGCAATAAAAACTAAACGAGCAGCGATAGAAATACACCGTTTGTTGCAATGTGCTTGGGACAACAGTACATTTTCAGGCGGACAAAGTTTCGAAATTACAGTTGTTACAATTTTCAACAACAGATGGCGCTGCAAGTGATGTGAAAGATATAGAAGACAACGCAGTGCGATTTCCTGAATGAATATTTCGACGATCGTGTTATTGCTTTGGGCTATCCGAAACATACAGGAGGCGGCGTGGATTGGTCTCCCTATTCGCCAGACATGAACCCCTGTGACTTCTTTCTGTGGGGACACTTGAAAGGCCAGGTGTACCGCCAGAATCCAGAAACAATTCAACAGCTGAAGCAGTACATCTCATCTGCATGTGAAGCCATTCCGCCAGACACGTCGTCAAAGGTTTCGGGTAATTTCATTCAGAGACTACGCCATATTATTGTTACGCATGGTGGACATGTGGAAAATATCGTACTATAGAGTTTCCCAGACCGCAGCGCCATCTGTTGTTGACAATTGTAGCTACTGTAATTTCGAAAGTTTGTCTGCTGAAAATGTACTGTTGTCCCAAGCATATTGCAACAAACGGTGTATTTCTATCGCTGCTCGTTTAGTTTGTATTGCCGTTTCAAATATACCGGTCATTTTTGAAACACCCTGTAACTTCCTTCTCTTGCACAGATTTAATGCAAAATATTGGACAGGATTGCAATTTTTAATCATGTATGCCGATTACATGTATTTTTGCTCGTGTTTTGGGGGGTGTTAACATTTTCCTCGGTGTTGCATTTTCCTCAATTTTTCGTTTTTTAAATCTGGACCGAGCGAAAACGTAAAATAGGGATTTCACTGTATTTTTATTCTTAGTACAGGCATACTGTCTATCATGGAACTCAACTAACAAACCACAGCGGACATGGCAATCCGAATCCTACCAACACCCACAAAACCATTGGGCATAATTTAGAAAAAATAACGATAGTATCGGTGCAAATTTGGTAATTAGTTGTTCAGAAAATTCCAGAACATTCGAAATTTTGCACCAATGGAGTGTGGGGCGAAATTTGGTTGGCATCCCTACACGCACTGTGTCTAATGTGCTACTGCTGGAACTTTCATTGTTTTATATGTCTGTTAGTTATTGAAAGTACTGTGTTGAGTAGAACGTTGTGTCGCACATTTTGCGAAGTTCGAGATGGCAAAGTTAGAGGAGCATTAAATTTTGCGTGAAACACAAGAAAACCTTTAAAGAGACACACCATATGATGCAAGATGCTTATGGTGATGAGTGCTTAAGCCGCACGCGGTGTTACAAATGGTCATACGGTTTAAAAATATCGCGACGGAAGTTAAAGGTGACCATCGTTCAGGACGCCCTTCGACATCTACCGAAGGATTAGTTCATCATGACTTCGTACCACAGGGACAAACTGTTAACCGATGGTACTATTGGGACGTGTTGCGACGCCTGCGAGAAAATGTGAGAAGAAAACGGCGTGAAATGTGGCGAGACAGTTCATGGCTCGCCCATCATGATAACGCACCCACACATTCATCCTTGTTGGTGTGTGAGTAGTGCACAAGAAACGAAAACACTGTGCTGCCCGACCTGGCCCCTGCGGACTTTATTTTATTTCTTAAGTTGAAAACCTCGTTGAAAGGACGAAGACTTGCAACGACAGACGAGATAAAAGAAAGTTCGCAGACGGCACTTCGCACGATCGAACAAGAGGCGTACCTAGACTGCTCCCGAAGTGGAAACGGCCTTGGAAGCGGTGTATCAGTTGTGGAAGAGGGTATTTCGAAGGAGACCATGCACAATAAGTAAAAGGCAAGCGAAGAAAAATTTTGTGGACGAAGTTCCGGAATTTTTTGAACAGACTTCGTATATATATATATTTCGTTGTTGAGCCATATCTTTGAGATTTGATCTTATTGTATTTTACTTTGATTTGTAGTCGACGATTTAAACGCGATTTACAGAACTACTGCCTGCAGTTAGTGTCAAACACAATAATTTATAGTACAAATAATGAGTGCCTGATATACGTCGGATATCATAACTTGTTTGTACAGTATGTCTGCAACATTTCTCGCGTGGAACCTGGCAGAAATACGTAGATGGAGATAAAAAAGAGGAGCTGAGATTTTATAGACTCTTGGTTAGGTGTAAGCCAGTCACTTGGTATTTCAGGCTTAGAACTAAAGCAAAATGCAAAAATAAAGAATCACTTTCAGTTTTTTTTCCTAGTTACATAATGAACGGGACATTCACAAGGGAACTGCACCCATTACTTCATATAGCACTTACGTGTGCATTGTCTTATAAGTTTCCTAATTCCAAGGCACATAGAAACGTTCACAAATACAAACTTTTTTTTCAGTTACCACTGTTTCGCGAAAGATGTAGTCTTGGTTAACTTGGTTAACTTGGTTAACTTAATTAATTTACACGGCGTAACAGTGTGGTAGCAGAATCAAACACCTCGAATATTAAAGTATATTTTCACGCGATGAATTACAGAGAAACTGTATTTACTTCACTTACGCAATTTTAACAACTTAAAATGACAGTTCGGAACTTACGTACGCCGACAATATTTGTCTTGACCGGTAGATGTAAGAGTAAGACACTTTAACATAAATCACAAAAGAAATTGCTTGTCTAAAATTAGAAAACTGGAGGGTATTGATCACTAACAAAAAAAGTAGGTTGGTGCATTTGATTACCGACATGTCAATGAGATATTTGAACAGATTTTTTTTTACATTCATTATCCGAGATTACATGCCTTCACCATAGGTCGTTGCGTTGGTATGCCTCTGTCCAAACGAAGACGAAACGCGCCATCTCCTGATCCCAGTAAGGCGCCCTAACTGCTAAGTATGAGCCATGTTGTATTTTCACCGTAAGGACAACGCATTGTAAATTCCTGTATTCGCCAATGACCGTAAGGACAACGTATTGTAGATTCCCATATTCGTCACCAGCAATTAGCGCCACTCAACACTTAATGCCACTGTACAGTGCGGCCCACGGTAGCTATCAGAGGGAACACGCGATAGTGGGAGTAAACATCTCTTCGTTTACTCAAGTGAGAGGCACAGAGCATTATCTCCCACGGTCTTGTTAGTGCCGCGCTCTAGTAAGTGACTTGTGCGTTATCAGGTGAGTGTCACCGTTTCTTTCCTCAAAATTTCTTGTTCGTGGCGTTCTATTTTCAAAAATACGTAACATTCTGACACTGTTGTAGCATCAGGGGAATGCACTGACAATCGATATTGCTGAGCATCGTTTATGTCGGCGCTAATACCTTAATATAATCTTTCACATTTAACGACATCGATTTGCTACTGAAAGTAATTTGAGTGGTCTTACTCTGGCATTCGTAAGATGGTTACGCTGAATTTGTGTGCTGCGACTACCCTTTGTTGTAGTAGTACAGGAAGCTAGTCTACCAGACAGTACGAAAACGTGTTTGTTCACTCTACTGAGTAGATGTATGTTAGGCATATACACGGAGGTGACAAGGGACATGCGATACCACCTAATATCACGGCGGATCTCCTTTCTCCAGGCGTATTGCAGCAGATCGACGTGGTATAGACTCAGCAAGTCGCTGCAACTCCCCTTCATAAATATTGAGCCATGCTGCCTCTACTGCCGTCCATAACAACGAATGTGTTGCCGTAGGAGTTTGTGTGCGAACTGAACTCTCGATTACATCCCATAAATGTTCGATGGGATTCATGTCGGGCGATCTGGGTAGCAACATCATTCGCTCCAATGTATGCTGGAATAAAACTTCCTGGCAGATTAAAACTGTGTGCTCGACCGAGACTCGAACTCGGGACCTTTGCCTTTCGCGGGCAAGTGCTCTACCATCTGAGCTACCGAAGCACGACTTACGCCCGGTACTCTCAGCTTTATTTCTGCCAGTATCTCGTCTCTTACCTTCCAAACTTTACAGAAGCTCTTCTGCGAACCTTGCAGAACTAGCACTCCTGAAAGAAAGGATACAGCGGAGACATGGCTTAGCCACAGTATCATCAGCAAACAGCCGCACATTGCTATCCACCCTATCCAAAAGATCATTTATGTAGATACAAAACAACACCACTCCAGATGATACCCTCACCTCCGATGAACACTGACCATCGAGGACAACGTACTGGGTTCTATTACTTAAGAAATGTCCTGACGGATAAATTCGTTGTACGTCCCACATTGATTTCTGCAGTTATTTCATGCAATGTTGCTTGTCTCTACGCAAACGAAGCTGCTCTCGGTCGTTAATGCAAGGCCACTGCGTTGTCCATAATGAGAGGTTTTGCCTGAAATTTGGTTTTCTCTGTACACTCTTGACACTGTTGATGCCGGAATATTGAATTGCCTAACGGTTTCCACAACGGAATGTCCCTTGCTTCTAGTTCCAACTACCATTCCGCGTTCAACATATGTTTATTCCTGTCGTGCAGAGTTAAAGCTCATTTTGTTTCTGCTAGCAAATTGGATTTACGCATGGAGGTCGATGTAAGGAGCTTTCTCCCATTTTTAAAACGAGAGAAGATCTCGGTTACACAGCTACTTCATCAAGTTTTCATTGACACCCTGTTGTCGATGATCTGTCTCATTAATCAAAACGGATGTTACGTCTGCGATGTTGTGGGAACGCTTGGAAGGAATGTAGCTACTATCTGGCGAACATCAAACGACGTACAGATAGTGCTGAACGGATTAGAAAAGTTCTCTACCATTTTTCATGCAAACCAATATTTATCCAGTTATCGTCATTTTTAAGTAGGTCCATTACAAGTGGAAAGTAACATACCACTAATCTACATACAAGGTGTCCCTCCTAAGGTTGCTCATTTTCTCTGGGTTTAGTCAGATACTTCTAATTTAGTTTCGGTTGTGTGTAGCTGCAGTCAGCTCGCTCATCAAGTCTTTCATGTGATGCCAATGTCGACGGAAGTGTCGGCTTTTTATGTGTTGCAAACAAAATTACCTTTAAAGAGAAATTTTACTTGCCCATTCGATAGAGCGGTCCCAGATTAGTCTAGAGCGATATTCGTTTTATTTACATCTGTCAACAGGGACATTAAAAGACGAAAAAGAAGCGACTGAGCAGCCCCACTGTACGGTGGTAACAGCATGGAACAGTATGGTGCTGTCGCTGCTAGATACTGGCTATTTTTCAAGTGCCTTTGTCACTGTTAATAGATATCTATAGAACGAATGTCTCAGTAGATTAATTTGGGACCACTGTATGAATTGACGCGTAGAATTACACTTTAAAAGTAATTTTGTTTGTGACGGGAAACAAACTGGCGCTTTTCGTCGACATTGAGCGTGACACAAAAGACACGATGAGCAGATTTTTTTTGGACTGACTCCAGCTACGCATTGCAAAAACAAAACTTCAAACGTGTCCGAAACAACAGAGAAAACGCACCTGACGACTCTTAGGAGCGCAACCGGTATGAGCACTGATGGAAAGAAATCGCAACACCAAAAAATAATTAATGTAGAGTAATGATATTTCGCGAATATATTTGTCTAGGTGGTGATGATGAGATCCCATACTCCGAGGAGCGTAGGGAAGATGCGGGAGATCATCATTGCCGACTAGGCAAGGTCCTAGCGGAGGTGGTTTGCATGCGAAGTTCAGAAAAACGCGAAATCCCGAAGATGGGCTAAAATTTACAGACGCGCGAAATTTGGCACGTACTTCGATGCGAGATGCCTTTAATAGGTTCCACAACGAAACATTGTCTCGAAATTTGGTAGAAAATCCGAAGAAATTCTGGACGTATGTAAAGTACACAAGCGGCAAGACGCAGTCAATACCTTCGCTGCGCAGTGCCGATGATACTGTTATCGACGACTGTGCCACTAAAGCAGAGTTATTGAACGCAGTTTTCCGAAATTCCTTCACCAGGGAAGACGAATGGAATATTCTAGAATTTGAAACACGAACATCTGCTAGCATGAGTTTCTTAGAAGTAGATACCTTAGGGGTTGCGAAGCAACTCAAATCGCTTGATACGGGCAAGTCTTCAGGTCCAGATTGTATACCGATTAGGTTCCTTTCAGATTACGCTGATACTATAGCTCCCTACTTAGCACTCATATACAACCGCTCGCTCACCGATAGATCTGTACCTACAGATTGGAAAATTGCGCAGGTCGCACCAGTGTTCAAGAAGGGTAGTAGGAGTAATCCATTTAACTACAGACCTATATCATTGACGTCGGTTTGCAGTAGGGTTTTGGAGCATATACTGTATTCAAACATTATGAATCACCTCGAAGGGAACGATCTATTGACACGTAATCAGCATGGCTTCAGAAAACATCGCTCTTGTGCAACGCAGCTAGCTCTTTATTCGCACGAAGTAATGGCCGCTATCGACAGGGGATCTCAAATTGATTCCGTATTTCTAGATTTCCGGAAAGCTTTTGACACCGTTCCTCACAAGCGACTTCTAATCAAGCTGCAGAGCTATGGGGTATCGTCTCAGTTGTGCGACTGGATTCGTGATTTCCTGTCAGGAAGGTCGCAGTTCGTAGTAATAGACGGCAAATCATCGAGTAAAACTGAAGTGATATCAGGTGTTCCCCAGGGAAGCGTCCTGGGACCTCTACTGTTCCTGATCTATATAAATGACCTGGGTGACAATCTGAGCAGTTCTCTTAGACTGTTCGCAGATGATGCTGTAATTTACCATCTAGTAAGGTCATCCGAAGACCAGTATCAGTTGCAAAGCGATTTAGAAAAGATTGCTGTATGGTGTGTCAGGTGGCAGTTGACGCTAAATAAAGAAAAGTGTGAGATGATCCACATGAGTTCCAAAAGAAATCCGTTGGAATTCGATTACTCGATAAATAGTACAATTCTCAAGGCTGTCAATTCAACTAAGTACCTGGGTGTTAAAATTACGAACAACTTCAGTTGGAAGGACCACATAGATAATATTGTCGGGAAGGCGAGCCAAAGGTTGCGTTTCATTGGCAGGACACTTAGAAGATGCAACAAGTCCACTAAAGAGACAGCTTACACTACACTCGTTCGTCCCCTGTTAGAATATTGCTGCGCGGTGTGGGATCCTTACCAGGTGGGATTGACGGAGGACATCGAAAGGGTGCAAAAAAGGGCAGCTCGTTTTGTATTATCGCGTTATAGGGAAGAGAGTGTGGCACATATGATACACGAGTTGGGATGGAAGTCATTACAGCATAGACGTTTTTCGTCGCGGCGAGACCTTTTTACGAAATTTCAGTCACCAACTTTCTCTTCCGAATGCGAAAATATTTTGTTGAGCCCAACCTACATAGGTAGGAATGATCATCAAAATAAAATAAGAGAAATCAGAGCTCGAACAGAAAGGTTTAGGTGTTCGTTTTTCCCGCTCGCTGTTCGGGAGTGGAATAGTAGAGAGATAGTATGATTGTGGTTCGATGAACCCTCTGCCAAGCACTTAAATGTGAATTGCAGAGTAGTCATGTAGATGCAGATGTAGATGTCTACGTAACACATTCAAATGATTATTATCGCAAGATCACAGGTTAATGCAAGCGCGAGATAAGCTGTTGCAAATGTGAAGTGCTTGTACATTAATAATCGGCGTAACCGCCAGAATATTGGATGTAATCATGCAAACGTGCATGCATCGTGTTTTACACGTGTTAGACTTCAGTTAGCGGGATGGAGTTCCATTCCTGTTGCACTTTGTCGGTCAACAAAGTGACGGTTAATGCTGGTTGTAGGTGGCACTGAGATTGTCGTCCGATGATGTCTTATATGTGCTGGATTCGAGACAGATCTGGTCTTCGAGCATCCTAAGGAAACATGTCGACACTTAGTAGAGGATGTTGGGTAACAACAATGGTATATGGGCGAACGTTATCCTGTTGGTAAACACTCCTTAGAGTACTAATCACGAATGGCAGCACAATAAATCAAATCACCAGATTGACGTACATATTTGGAGTTACCACGAGAGTGCTGCTGGCATACGAAATCGCACCCCAGACCAAAATTGCAGGTGGAGCTCCAGTGCTGCGAGTGTAGGTCCAGTGTGTTTAGCAGGCAGAGAGGTTGGTTGTAAGCCCTCAACTGGCCTCTTTCTACCCAAATCACGGCCATCATTAGCACCGACGGAGAACCAACTTTCATCAGGAAACACAACAGACCTCCACCCTGCCCTCCAGTGAGCTCTCACTGGACACCACTGAAGTTACAAATGGCGGGGTTTGGCATGAGGAGAATGAAAGTATGGGCGTCTGACGAGGAGCTGTCTTAGAAGTAACCGATTTGTAGCAGTTGGTTGTGTCACTGTGGTTCCAACCGCTGGTTGGTTCTGCAGATGCAGTAAGATGCGGCAGAGCCATACGCTGAACACGATGGTCATCCCTCTCGCTAGTGCCATGTGACCGTCCGGAGCCGCGTCTTCTTGTGACCGTACATTCCCGTGATCACCGCTGCCAACAATCGTATACAGGATGTTACAAAAAGATACGGCCAAACTTTCAGGAAACACTCCTCAGACACAAAGAAAGAAGATATGTTATGTGGACATGTGTCCGGAAACGCCTAATTTCCATGTTAGAGCTCATTTTAGTTTCGTCAGTATGTACTGAACTTCCTCGATTCACCGCCAGTGAAGGAAGGAAGGTAATGTTGACGTCGGTGCCTGTGTTGACATGCGACTCATTGCTCTAAGTACTAGCATCAAGCACATCAGTACGTAGCATCAACAGGTTAGTGTTCATCACGAACGTGGTTTTGCAGTCAGTGCAATGCTTACAAATGCAGAGTTGGCAGATGCCCATTTGATGTATGGATTAGCACGGGGCAATAGCCGTGGTGCGATATTTTTGTATCGAGACAGATTTCCAGAACGAAGGTGTCCCGACAGGAAGACGTTCGAAGCAATTGATCGGTGTCTTAGGGAGCACGGAACATTCCAGCCTATGACTAGCGACTGGGGAAGACCTAGAACGACGGCGACACCTGCAATGGACGAGGCAATTCTTCGTGCAGTTCATGATAACCCTAATGTCAGCGTCAGAGAAGTTGCTGCTGTACAAGGTAACGTTGACCACGTCACTGTATGGAGAGTGCTACGGGGCTGCGTCAGCGCATCAGGGATTCCATGCGACGGAGGGTGGATGCATGTATCCTCGCTAACGGAGGACATTTTGAACGTTTCCTGTAACAAAGTGTTTGAAGTCACGGTGGTAGGTTCTGATGCTGTGTGTTTCCATTCCATGATTAATGTGATTTGAAAAGAAGTAATAAAGTGAACTCTAACATGGAAAGTAAGTGTTTCCGGACACATGTCCACATAACATATTTTCTTTCTTTGTGTGTGAGGAATGTTTCCTGAAAGTTTGGCCGTACCTTTTTGTAACACCCTGTATAGTAACCAGCTACATTCCTGCCGAGTCTTCCTGCAAGATCGCAGAAGTTACATCCATCTTCTTGTAGCCCTATGCTCGATCTCATTCAAACTCAGTGAGTCGTTTTACAATGGCGCCTTTGTCACCTTAAAGGCATTCTTGACTGACATCAGCTCACGAGGTCCAGTCTCAAAGGTAACTGACGCTCACCACCAGCATAGCGTGTATTTAAAGCAAACCTGGTTTTCATCACTCATAGTGACGGTACTAGCCCGACTCTTATGCGACTGGCGTGAAATTTAAATAGACATCATCACTCTGAGCACTATGGGACTTAACATCTGAGGTCATCACTCCCCTAGAACATAGAACTACTTGAACGTAACTAACCTAAGGACATCACACACATCCATGCCCGAGGCAGGATTCGAACCTGCGACCGTAGCGGTCGCGCGGTTCCAGACTGTGAAGCGCCTAGAACCGCTCGGTCACCACGGCCTGCTAATAGACATCATCACTCAGATGTAGAAACACACGTACCGACTTTCGGTTATGTCACACAACTCCTTGTTGTTGCAATTTTTCCGTCAGTGTTTAAATTAAAATCTTCTCCTGCAATTTCTTCTGTAAGTTTAGGTTACTCTCTGAATTGATGTATGAATTTTGTTACAGTTTTCGCTTTTAGATTGACTGATTGATGGAGATACGTTTGTGGGCGCAAAAGATAGGTAGAAGGCCACCTGTCTATAGCGCCAGATTGGCCTATTATGACTGTCAGTTATGTAACCTGGCCACCAGTTGACAAAGGTTATTACAAAACCGGTACTGACAGTACAAGCTTTTATACTTTAAAGAGAACATTGTTTCTTTATACCAAAGTGCCGTTTGTATCATATGAGCAAATTTATCCTAAAAATAACAGGCGCGGTAGTGGAGGTTTCTACTAGGCCAGTGTATTTCATATACACTACTGGCCATTAAAATTGCTACACCAAAAAGAAATGCAGATGATAAACAGGTATTCATTGGACAAATATATTAGACTAGAAGTGACATGTGATCACATTTTCACGCAGTTTGGGTGCATAGATCCTGAGAAATCAGTCCCCACAACAACCACCTCTGGCCGTAATAACGGCCTTGATACGCCTGGACATTGAGTCAGACAGAGCTTGAAAGGTAACGTCCACTGTTCAAAGTCCTGTCAATGCGAACAATAGGTGACCGAAACGTGTAACCAATGGCATCCCATACCATCACGCCGGGTGATACGCCAGTATGGCGATGACGAATACACGCTTCCAATGTGCGTACACAGCGATGTCGCCAAGCACGGACGCGACCATCATGTTGCTCTAAACAGAACCTGGATTCATCCGAAAAAATGACGTTTTGCCATTCGTGCACCCAGGTTCGTCGTTGACTACAACATCGCAGGCGCTCCTGTCTATGATGCAGATTCAAGGGTAGCCGCAGCCATGGTCTCCGAGCTGATAGTCGATGCTGCTGCAAACGTCGTCGAACTGTTCGGGCAGTCGGTTGTTGTCTTGCAAACGTCCCCATCTGTTGACTTAGGGATCCAGACGTTGCAGCACGATCCGTTACAGCCACGCGGATAAGATGCCTTTCATCTCGATTGCTACTGATACGAGGCCGTTGGGATCCAGCACGACGTTCCGTGTCAACTGGTGGGTTCACCACCAGTTGATTTCACCAGGCAACGCCGGTCAATTGGTGTTTGTGTATGAGAAATCGGTTGCAAACTTTCCTCATGTCAATACGTTGTAGGTGTCGCCACCGGCGCCAACCTTGTGTGAATGCTCTGAAAAACTAATCATTTGCATATCACAGCATCTTCTTCTTGCCGATTAAATTTCGCGTCTGTAGCACATCATCTTCGTGGTGTAGCAATTTTAATGGCCAGTAGTGTACTTGTGTCTCTAGCCAACTTATCCCTATTTCTTTGCAATTTGTAACAGTAGTTCTTACTGATGAGTGCGCTAAACGATCTCTGCATCCACAATGTGCTTTTATATCATTCTGCTTTTTATAATTACGAAGATTTTTGTAATTTAGCGTCAGAAACAGTTATAACGTGTTAACATGTCCAAACGGGACGAATGAGATGTGTGTACCATCATGTCGTTAAATATGATAAAAAATTATTAGTCTGCACCCTAAACAAAATATATAAAGAATATTGTGTTTCATGACATTTTGACCTGTTAAATAGTGGAATATTTTGTACAGTCACCACTATTTATGTATTTGACGTCTTGGTTTTAACGTAATGTTTTACATAAACTCAGAATTTAGCACCTCTGACTTCCCACGCCAGATGGCGGTTACTGTGCTTCACAAAATTCTGTTATATTTGATGTCATGTTATTTGTATATTTTTGTTTTTTGATAGTCCTGTAATCTGACACGTTATAATTTGACCAGTTGATATTTATTCTTGCACGTTTTTTAAGTTGTTTTGAAAATTACACGTCAGTGTATGTTGGCAAGATGTGCATTTCCCCTTCCTATGCGTTTTTAATGTACAATTTTAAACATCCAATTAATAATTTGCAAGTGTACCTCTGGTATTTTGTGGTAATCTCTTGCCAAATAAAGCAATGTTGAGTCTTCACGTGACACATGTCACATAGAGGGCGTTCCAAGCCCCTGTCACACCGAGGTCTGCTGTATAGGTTAATGTAAACAGCGGCTTCAGTTATTGTGATCGTTTCAAAGCTTGTGTTACTGCTAATAAGTAGACACCAGTGTCTACGAGCTGTAATTTGTACCCTGAAGGTATGTTCTTACCAACAGTTGGTCTATACTCAGGTGCATTTGTGGTCTTTTGTTTCTTATTCACTGATCGCTGTGTGAAACGTTTAATTTCCAGCTCTGAAGATGATCATTATGTGATCGAAAATCTATTTTGCTGTTAATAAATTGTCAAAATAATGGCCAATGCAGACCTTACTTCTAATTTTATTTATCATATGTTCGTTGTCCGCACAGCACTCTATGGTGTAGCCAATCAATGTTAGGAACTGTTAATACTTGCGGTTATTTAGAGTGCCACCAATGGAAAAAGGGCACCAATAGTGCTGTTCTTTCAAATCTCGCACCACAATTTGACTGTCTGAGAACGTTGTTTATCCGCTTGTTTCGGCTAGTGTAAATTCTGAACTGAACAGTAATGCACACTGCGGAGATACCTTTGCCATGTTTGTAAACGACTGTTCATCCGTAAACAGAATTCTACAGCGAAACCCCGCATCAGCTACATATTCCGTAGACACAATTTAGAGAACTGTAGCCAATTTTGAAAGCCATCGCCATGAAACTGTAGATAGCCCGAAATGTGGAAACGATGAAGTGCGTTGGAAGACAACATTCGCAGGACACTCGTTTTCTGACCCCACTTGCATATTCGAGCTGCCTCATAGTGACCTATGGATTGTGTGGTACCGCCACTATAATATCTGTTGTCTTTCGCTCTTCAGTTGCTGTTTTTTTAGAAGGCGTATTTAACGCTTGACATTTCCATTGCTCTAACAGTTTGGCACCATTCGTCATAAACGAAAAATGTATCCACTTTCTTCGTCTCTCGGAAACATTGATTAAATCTGAATACCGACACGAGCTAGTTTTGTTATCGCTATAGCAGCAGACTGATGGGCTTCAAGCGCACAAGCACACACACGAGCCGTACCTCAGATATATTTGCTTACGTTTGCTACAGTAGGATACTCTTTTTTTAATCTCTTCTTACGGTGAAACAGTGGCTTCCGGCGGTCGTATCTTGTTATTATTTTATTTGATCAGGCTCGATACATGTTACGCCGATGAAGTCCTCTTGGAAGGTTCTCTCCAATGCCAAGCACAAAATTATATGCACTGAGATGACAAAAGTCATGGGGTGGGGATGTTCACATGTACAGATAGTGGTAGTATCGCATGCACAAAGTACAAAATGGCAGTACGTTGGCGGAGCAGTAATTTGTTGCTAAGTGATTCATGGACAAAGGTGTCCGACGTGATCGTGGTCACACGGCGGGAATTGACAGACTTCGAACGCGGAATGGTAATTGGAGATAGACGCATGGGACATTCCATTTCGAAAATCGTTAGGCAACAATATTCCGAGATCCACAGCGTCAAGAGTGTCTCTAGAATACCAAATTCCGGGCATTACCTCTCACCACGGACAACGCAGTGGCCGACGGCCTTGACTTAACGACCGAGAGCAGAGACGTTTGCGTAGACATGTCAGTGTTAAAAGACAAGCAATACTGAGTGAAATAACGACACATATCAATGTGGGACTTACGAAGAACGCATTCGTTAGAACAATCGGAGAAATTTGTCATTAATGGACTATGGCAGCAGAAGATCGACGCGAGTGCCTTTGCTAACAGCACGACATCGCCTGCAGCGCCTCTCTTGGACTCGTGACCATATCTGTCTGACCCTACACGATTGGGAAACCATGACCTGGTCGGATGAGTGCCGAGTTCAGTTGGTAAGAGCTGGTGGCAGAGTTCGAGAAGGGCGCATATGCCAGGAAGTCATGTACCTTAGTTGTCAATAAGGCTCTACGGTAAACTGGAAGTTTCTATATAATGGAGTCGGCCGTGTTTATGTGGAATGGACTGGCTCCTCTGGTCCAACTGAACCAGTCGCTCACTGGAAATGCTTATGTTAGGCTCCTTAGAGACCGAAACTTCCTTGCAGATTAACACTATGTTCCGGACCGAGACTCGAACTCGGGACCTTTGCTTTTCGCGGGCAAGTGCTCTACCAACTGAGCTACCCAAGCACGACTCATCATGCCCCGTCCTCACAGTTTTACTTCTGCCACTACCTCGTCTCCTACCTTCCAAACTTTACAGAAGCTCTCCTGCGAAACTTGCAGAACTAGCACTCCTGGAAGAAAGGATATTGCTTGATGGAACACTTGCCCGCGAAAGGCAAAGGTCACGAGTTCGAGTCTCGGTTCGGCGCACAGTTTTTTCTTCTAGGAAGTTTCATATCAGCGCACACTCCGCTGCAGAGTGAAAATCTCATTCTGTCTACTTAAAGACTATTTGCAGCCATTCATGGACTCCATGTTCCCAAACAACGACGGAATTTTTATGGATGTCAGTGGGCTATGTCACTGGGCCACAACTGTTCGCGTTTGATTTGAAGAACATTCTGAATAGTTCGAACGAATGTTGTGGTCATCCAAATCGTCCGACATGAATTCCATCGAACAATTATGTGACATAATTGAGAGGTAAGTTCGCACACAAAATCCTACGGCAACACTTTCTCAGTTATGGACGGCTGTAGAGGCAGCATGGCTCAGTATTTCTGCAGGGGCTACCAACCAATTCTTGAGTCCATGGCACGCTGAGATGCTGCATAACACCGGAAAAAAGGAGACCCAACACGATATTAGGAGCTATCCCATGAATTTGTCATCTCAGTGTAATGGCACTTTGAAAAAAGAGGAAACAGTAATACGTAGTCGTAATATAGCACCTATAAACGTTAAAAATTACTTGCATATATCAGAAACTTACAGAGAACCACACCTCGATATATTTACTCTTTTTCGTTATATTTGTGATGGCTAGTCTTGGCTTCATCACCGTATAGATACAGATTCTCTCCCCTCACTTAAGCATTAATGGTAAAGAACACTACTTTAATACAAACTTAGCAGACCCTCTCAAAAGGAATCTACATCACACAGCTACATTTACCACTCAAAGGATCTGCGTAGTTTTCCCCCGTCGGGAAATCGGCAAGGAGGAACGTTATATACTTGACAGTGACGCTGTATGTGTTTTACTGAGCTTAAATTCCATATGATAGGACATCCCATGTGTTTTTACATCGACGTGTCTTCGCTATAAGTATACTGACCTTCCGTTCCAGCCGAATGACAGATTGACGAAATGGAATTTCGGAGTTAGTCAGGTGGTGGAAATCGAGGGTATTAGCAGCTGGATGCTGTATCACTAGACAAAAAATGGGAGGGGAAACTCGATGTTGTCGTCTTGAAGGAATCGTTCCGTCGTTCACCTAGAAAACCGCGGAAAGCGTCTATAAGAATGGACCAACAGGGGTATGAACCCATCCATATTGACCGTATCTTTAACGGCTGCGCTACCACCAACCGAGAGAGAGAGAGAGAGAGAGAGAGAGAGAGAGAGAGAGAGAGATAGGAGGGAGGAATGGGCAAGAAGGTCAATGAACTATAATTGCTATCTCTCAAGACAAGTCCAGGGAGCAGTTCATATTTAGCTTAGTATTATCTATACACTTGACGATAATTAGACGCCAAATCGAAAGCTCTTTAAAAAGACGTGTACTTTAAATTCTTTTTCACACCCATATACACCACAGACGATAGCAGTTCTCCGTGTATTATGGGTCGTTGCATATGACTTTAATCACAGTACCAGTTTGCTGATTCCATGTTTTCTTCTTTATCCTTACCGATATTCACATGAAGTGTTTCGTTTCATTGTGTTCCTTGTCCATTTGTTATTCCGTGTGTTTCACATTTGTCTCATACGGAAACATAGTTTACTGATTGATCGCAGTTATGACAACAGCGTCATGTGCCGGCACCAATAGAGTTCCTATGGGACCAAACTGCTGAGGTCATCGGTCCCTGGACTTACACATTACTTAATCAAACTAACTCACGCTAAGGACAACACACACGCCCATGCCCGAGGGAGGACTCGAACCTCCAACGGGGGGGGGGGAGCTGATATGTCGAAGGATGTAAATTTCAAAAACCAAAAACCATAGAAATAAAGGAAAATAAAAAAACAATACAACACAGCTCACAAG
The DNA here is from genome assembly GCF_023897955.1 of Schistocerca gregaria. NCBI lineage: Eukaryota > Metazoa > Arthropoda > Insecta > Orthoptera > Acrididae > Schistocerca > Schistocerca gregaria. The sequence continues at coordinate 52,696,795 of NC_064924.1, forward strand.
CGACAGAAGTATGATAGATCTTTTGGACATAAGCAGACTGGAATTTCCCTGCAGCGCTATCAGAGAGAGAAAAATATGGTTCAAATGGCTCTGAGCACTATGGGACTTAGCATATGAGATCATCCGTCCCCTAGACTTAGAACTACTTAAATCTAACTAACCTAAGGACATCACACACATCCATGCCCGAGGCAGGATTCGAACCTGCGACCATAGCAGCAGCGCGGTTCCGGACTGAAGCGCCTAGAACTACTCGGCCACAGCGGCCGGCTCAGGGAGACAGATATTAGCATGTACAATGATGCTGCACATCACAAAACACTACAAATATAATCAAGAAGGCTAGTAGAATATTTGTGCCCCGCAGAACGTATGGAGAGTCACTATTATCCTAACTAAATGGACCGGAGTCTTCCGTTCAGTTTTTCGTGGACAAGTCTAATGTCGAAATAGAAGGCAAAAAGAACGATGAGATGTTAAATTTCGCGTTTAAAAATTAATTCGCTCCTGATTCTACTACCACACCATCTTTAACCGATCTACAAACTACCATGCGTTATACTGAATTGCACTGAGGTGACAAAAGTCACGGGATAGCGAGACCGACATACACAGATGGCAGTAGTGTCGCGTACGTACACGAGGTATAAAAGGGCAGTGCAATGGCAGAGCAGTCATTTGTAGTCAGTTGATTCATGTTTTTCAACGTGATTTCCAACGTGATTATGGTCGCAAAGCAGGTATTAAAAGACTTTGAACGTGGAATGGTAGTTGAAGCTAGACTCGTAGGACATGCCACTTCGTAAATCGTTATAGAATTTGATATCCCAAGATCCGCAGTGTCAAAAATTCAGACAATACGTCTCACCAGAAAAAGCGCAATGGCCGACGGCCTTCACTTAACGACAATGAGCAGCGGCGTTTCGTAGAGTTGTCGATGCTAACATACAAGCAACACTGCGTGAAATAAGCGCAGAAATCAATGTGGGACGTACGACGAACGTATCCGATGAGACAATGTGGCGAAATTTGGCGTTAATGGGCTATGACAACAGATAACCGACGCGAGTGCCTTTACCAACAGCACGACATCGGCTGAAGTCTTTCTCCTGAGCTCGCGACCATATCGGTTCGGCTCTAGACGATTGGGAAACTGTGGCCTGGTCGGATGAGTCCCGATTTCAGTTGGTAAGAGCACATGGTAAAGGTCGTATGTGGCGCAGACCCCACGAAGCCATGGATCCAAATTGTGAACAAGACACTGTGCAAGCTGGTGCTGACTCCATAGTGGTGTGGGCTGTGTTTGCATGGAATGGACTGGGTTCTCCGGTCCAAGCGAATCGATCATTGACTGGAAATGGTTATTTTCGGCTACATGGAGACCATTTGCAGCCATTCGTGGACTTCATGTTCCCAAACAACGAAGGAATTTTTATGGATGACAATGCGCCAAGTCACCACAATTCTTCATGACTAGTTTGAAGAACAATGTGGCCACTTCGAGCGAATGATTTGGCCACCCATCGAACATTTATGGGGCATAATCGAGAAGTCAGTTCGTACACAAAATGTTGCATTGTCAACATTTTGGCATTTATAAACGGCTGTAGAGGCAGCATGGCTCAATATTTCTGCAGAGGGCTTCCAATGATCTGTTGAGTCATGCCACATCGAGATGCCTCACTAAGCCAGGCAAAACCAGGTGCGACGCCATATTAGGAGATATCTCATGTCTTTCGTCAGCTCAATGTATACACGAATGGAACACAGGAGTTTCTCATATTGGAAGGAAGGATCCCTTGTGTCGAACTGCTCAGTGCCTTGTAGAGTACATGTAGATATAGACAATCCAACGCAAATACGGGTTCGTTCAAGTCCCTGTTATAGGCTTCTGGAGGTTTTAGAAGGGAGTTTGCAGATAAAGTTTTGACAAGTTTCCCATGTCCGGAAGTGTGCCGCTTGGTTGCAAGATAAGTTTGGTCCTCTGCTTCACGGTACGCACACAGCAGAGACAATGAACTCTGATCTGTGTCCTCTGCAGGATCTGCTACACTCGTCGAGCCAACTGTTGGTTGCACAGGCTGTATCTGGGACACGTGCTTCATCCACGCTGACCACAGACGTTGGTGTGTGTTGAATAATTTCTGCTGCCACCAGAAATCGAGTAAGGAAATCTCCTTCCGACTCTAGAACAGTGTCATACACAAGGCTTTCCAGAAGACCCCACAAGAAAAGGTCGAAGGGGTGTGACGATCATGGTGGCCACGAAATAAGCCCACCTCGACCCATCCACTTTTCACAGTGCTTGTGGTTAAGAAGCTCGCGGACGCCACGTGAAATATGCGTGGGTGCGCCACGATGTTCCAATAACTCCGCCAGTGCCAACTGCGGCGGGTGAAAAAAAAAAAAAAAAAAACGAATCACAACGAAGAACACATTCAAATGTCCAAATGTGTGTGAATTCCTAAGGAACGAAACTGCTTAGATCATCAGTTCCTAGACTTACACACTACTTATGCCAAGAACAACACACACGCCCATGCCCGAGGGAGGACTCGAACCTCCAGCGGGAGTGGTCGCGCAGTCCGTGACATGGCGCCTTAAACCACGCGGCCACTCCGCGCGGCAAGAACACATTACCATGCCCAAAATGGTGTACGAAAATCACTAGCATTCAAAACAGTCAAATAGTTTCGGAATGGATAATTCTTCCTGTAAAATAGTGGGAAGTTCTTGGAGGTGGATAGCAATCATTGACCTCTCTCTCCAAAGCAGACAGCAGAGGCTTAATAATATTGAGATTTGATGACTGTGGACATCAAGGAAGATGTGACAATTCATCCTCGTACTGACAAAACCAGTCCTGGACGGGGTGAGCTGTCTCAACAAGGGCCGTGTCGTCTTGAAAAACAACACCACCATTGGGGGCAAACGTAACATAGTATGGACCTGAGGAGCCAAAATGGCTACGAAATCTTTCGCGGTAATGCGACCTTGCAGAGTACCCATGGGGCTCATGGAATATCACGATACGGCCACCCAAATCAATCCCAAACGGCGCGCCATGTTTCATTATTGGGACGTAAACTCAGCCGGAAGTTGGAAACAGTGTTAAAAAAGACTCGTCCGTCCAAACGATATTCATCCATTGCACCATAGTCCAGATTTTATGGTTTCGGTGACAGGTTTTCCTGTTCCGGGCATTTACATCACTGATCAGTGGTTTTTGGAAAACCAGCTCGCCTTGCGATTCCCTGCATATGGAGCTCACTGCGCGACGTTTGGGTGCTGACAGGGTTCTCGAGTGCGACGTTCAGTTATGCAGTGACTTTTGCGGGTGTCGTCCTCTTGTTTTTTGACACAATCCTCTTCAATAACTCAACATACACTTTAGTCCGCTTTGTGACTTAGCTCGTGACATTTTCCGCTTTCCCTGTAAGCGGTATAAATATTCGATACGGAGCCTCTTGAAACACCAACACTTCGGCTATCATCAATGATACTGGCCCTCACACTCATATCGAACCGTTGCTGAAAGCAACATGAATGCATCACATGAGGAATTTCACCATCGCAAATGTGGCTGTTCGTGTGTGTACCGCGAAACGCAAGGTTTCAAAGTATTCCAGGCTTCAAACTTACTTTATAACCAAGCGGTACAATTCCGGTCTTGGGTTTGCTATCACAACTTCATCTACCAAAAATATCCTCTAAATCCTTAGAAGCCTATAACAGGAATTTTGAAACGCCTGTCTATGTGAATCTTACAACACATTCAGTAACATCTGTCAAATAACTCAAATGGCTCTGAGCACTATGGGACTTAACATCTGAGGTCATCAGTCCCCTAGAACTTAGAACAACTTAAATCTAACTAACCAAAGGACATCACACACATCCATGCCCGAGGCAGGATTCGAACCTGCGACCGTAGCGGTCGCGCGGTTCCAGACTGAAGCGCCTAGAATCGCTCGGTCACGCCAGACGGCCAAGTAACTCATAGGTACATAACAAATTAATGCTGTGTTCTGCCGAGTTTTTATTCCATTTTATGCAGAATGAACAACTCTGAAGAACATCCAAAAACTCATCACTAATCAGTCACGCGGAGAAAACCTGAGAGATAACATAACAAATATTTGCAGAATAAACAGGAGCCTTTATTTTATCTCATTCCGTAATCTGCAGTCATTGACTGGAAACTGAGATTTATCGATTTCAGCAACTGTATGCCTGTCAGTTTATCAACTGGAGCCGTAGCAGAGGGTATCATACCGCAGGTTTGTTTGAAGAATGTCTTCATACGTACACTTTAATTACAAATGTCGTGCTCTTTCGCCACCAAACCATCACTGCATCACTGCAAAGGCGCAGATTTTATGACTGTTTATTGGGAGTCTGATGTCTCCACTACTCATGATGTCAACAGTTGATTATTGCAGCCATGAGTAAACCATACCTAGACGTTAGTTTTATGCACCTACTCTCATGTTTCTTAAAGATATTAAAACAAAGGCGTTTTTCGTTTCGGGGGAAACGTCTCACGAAATTCCAAACTTTCCTTTCCGAATGCGAAAATATTTTGTTGACGCCGACCTACATAAGGAGAAACGATCACTATGATAAAATAAGGGAAATCAAAGCTCGTACGGAAAGATATAGGTGTCCGTTCTTTCCGCCCGCTATACGGAATTGGAATAACAGAGAATTGTGAAAGTGGTTTGATGAACCCTCTGCCAGACACTTAACTGTGATTTGCAGAGTATCCATGTAGATGTAGTTGTGATGATGCAGATTTTGCATTATGGCCAGCATCAAAATGATATATAACCATGAGCAAACAGTATGTAACGTTATGCTGTCGTCTTGCTGGGCTGTGAGGTCGGGAAAATGTTAATTTTGTCAGATGTAATACATCAATACCATAAATGTCCATACGCCGACACACGTTGGAAGACAGAAAATTATTTACAGTCTTTCCAGATTTAGAAGTTCAAATGGTTCAAATGGCTCTGAGCACTATGGGACTTCACATCTGAGGTCATCAGTCCCCTAGACTTAAAACTACTTAAACCTAACTAACCTAAGGACATCACACACATCCATGCCCGAGGCAGGATTCGAACCTGCGACCGTAGCAGCAGCGCGGTTGCAGACTGAAGCGCCTAGAACCGATCGGCCACAAAGCCCTGCTAGATTTAGAAGTAAGTTGATTACCACAGATAGGACAAAGTTCTAGTTTCTGTCTCAAAGTAGATGCGAGGTCTTTGCTATTTGATCTGTATACTACATGTTAATTTGTGTAGTTGCCATCAGATTATACTGTTGAAGCAAAATATTATGAGCACTACCTACTACGAATTTAAATATCACTAGTGATGTTGTGGGCACGTAACGCGGTGGGGAATTTATGTACAATATATTATCAAAAGCATTCGGACACCTGGCTGAAAATGACTTACAAGTTCGTGCGCCCTACATCGCTAATGCTGGAATTCAGTATGGTGTTGACCCATAGGCCTTTATGACAGCTTTCACTCTCGCAGGCATACGTTCAATCACGTGCTGGAAGGTTTCTTGGGGAATGGCACCCCATTCTTCGCGGAGTGCTGCAGAGAGGAGAGGTGTCGATGTCGGTCGGTGAGGCCTGGCACGAAGTCGGCGTTCCAAAACATCGAAAGGTGTTCTATAGGATTCAGGTCAGGACTCTGTGCAGTCTAGTCCACTACAGGGATGTTACTGTCCGCCACAGGACGTGCTTTATGAACAGGTGCTCGATCGTGTTGAAAGAGGCAATCGGCATCCCTGAATTGCTCTTCAACAGTGGGAAGCAACAAGGTGCCTAAAACATGAATGTAGACCTGTGATGTGACTGTCCACGCAAAACAAGAAGGGTTCAAGCCTCCTCCATGAGAAACACGACCACACCATAACACCACCCACTCGGAATTTTACTGTTGGCACTACACACGCTGGCAGACGACGTTCGCCTGGCATTTGCCATACCCACACCCTGCCATCGGAACGCCACATTACGTACCGTGATTCGTCACTTCCCACAACGTCTTTCCACTTTTCAATCGTCCAATGTTTACGCTCCTTACACCGAGCGAGGCGTCGTTTGGCATTTACCAGCGTGATGTGAGGCTTATGAGCAGCCGCTCGACCATGAAATCCAACTTTTCTCACCTCCCGTGTAACTGCCACAGTACTTGCAGTGGATCCTGATGCAGTTTGGAATTCCTGTGTGATGGTCCGGATAGATGTCTGCCTATTCACATTACGACCCTCTTCAACTGTCGGCGGTCTCTGTCAGTCAACAGACGAAGTCGGCCTGTACGCTTTTGTGCTGCACGTGTCCCTTCACGTTTCCACTTCACTATCACATCAGAAACGGTGGACGTAGGTATGTTTAGGAGTGTGGAAATGTCGCGTACAGACGTATGACACGAGTGACACCCAATCACCTGACCACGTTCGACGACTGTGAGTTCCGCGGAGCGCCCCATTCTGCTCTCTCACGATAATGACTACTGAGGTCGCTGATATGGAGTACCTGGCAGTAAGTGGCAGCACAACGCACCTAATATGAAAAAAGTATATTTTTAGGAGTGTCCAGATACTTTTGATCACATAGTGTAAGTAGGGCAGAGGTTAACGGGGAATCATTCTAGCGACAATACGGTCGCAGATGGTAAATCTACTGACTTACGTGATTTTGACAAAGGACAGATTGTTATGGCTTGGTGCATGGAAATGAGGATCTCAATGACAGCGAAATTGGTTGGCTGTTCGAGTGCTGCTGTCGCGAGCATCTGAATGAAGTGTCGCAAGACTGTGAAACCACGAGTAGCCGACGAGGTGTTGGACATCCACGTCTCATCACGGGACGTGGAGGTTGGAGATTTGCCAGCTCTGTAAAGCAGGAGAGCCAGAGATCGGTGGCAGAATGACGACGAAGTACAGTGCTGGTGCTGGTACAAGTATTTCAGAGCACACCGTTCAGATCATTTTCTTGAACATAGATCTCCGTAGCAGGCGACCCTTACCATGTTCCTACGTTCATCCAACGACATCAATTACAACAGTGGGCAAAGGCTCATCGAGATTGGACGATGGATCAGTTTAAAAGCGTCGGCTGGTCGAATGAATCACGTTTCTTATTACACGTTGATGGCGGACATTCACCGGGGTTTCGATGGCCCTTGTGGTAGTAATAGAAGGCAGCATGACGCCTATTGAGTACAAGAACATTATTGCGGACCATCTGCATCCCTTCATGCCTGGTGCCTGTCCCGAGGCGATCGTATCTTCCATTAGGATAACCGAGTCACAAGACCAAAATCGTGTTATAGCGGTTTTAGGAGGATGACAGTAACTCATTCTGATGTCTTGGCCACAACATTCACATGATCTGAACCCGATGTAACACACCTGCGGCGCTACCGCGCGACAGCTCCGCGCCTGCAAACCGTCGGCCCGTTATTTACTGGAACTGCATGACCTGTGTGTAGAACTGTGCTATCACATACCTAATACTTAAAAAGACTTGTCAAGTCTACATCTACATCTACATCCGTACTTCGCAAGCCACCTGACCGTGTGAGCCGGAGCGTACTTTGAGTACATCTATCGGCTCTCCCTTCTATTCCATTCTCGTATTGTTCGTGGAAAGAAAGATTGTCGGTATGCTTCTGTGTGGGCTCTAATCTCTCTGATTTTATCCTCGTGGTCTCTTCGCGAGATATATGTAGCAGGGGCCAATACACTGCTTGACTCCTCGGTGAAGGTATGTTCTCGAAACTTCAACAAATGCCCGTACCGAGCTACTGAGCGTCTCTCCTGCAGAGTCTTCCACTGGGAGTTTATCTATCATCTCCGTAACGCTTTCGCGATTACTAAATGATCTGTAACGAAGCGAGCTGCTCTCCGTTGGATCTTCTCCATCTCTTCTATCAACCCTAGCCGGTCGCGGTGGTCTCGCGGTTAAGGCGCTCAGTCCGGAACCGCGTGACTGCTACGGTCGCAGGTTCGAATCCTGTCTCGGGCATGGATGTGTGTGATGTCCTTAGGTTAGTTAGGTTTAAGTAGTTCTAAGTTCTAGGGGACTGATGACCACTGATGTTAAGTCCCATAGTGCTCAGAGCCATTTGAACCATTTTTTATCAACCCTATCTGGTAAGGATCCCACACCGGTGAGCAGTATTCAAGCAGTGGGCGAACAAGTGTACTGTAAACTACTTCCGTTGTTTTCGGACTGTATTTCCTTAGGATTCTTCCAATGAATTTGTCTGGAATCTGCTTTACCGACGACTAATTTTATATGGTCATTCCATTTTAAATCACTCCTAATGCCTTTTCCCAGATAGTTTATGGAATTAACTGCTTCCAGATGCTGACCTGCTATATTGTAGCTAAACGATAAAGGATCTTTCTTTCTGTTTATTCGAAGCACATTACACTTGTCTACATTGAGATTCAATTGCCATTTCCTATGCCATGCGTCAATTCGTTGTAGATCCTCCTGCATTTCAGTACAATTTTCCGTTGTTACAACCTCTCGATATACCACAGCATCATCCGCAAAAAGCTTCAGTGAACGTCTGATGTTATCCACAAGCCCATTTACATATATTGTGAATAGCAACGGTCCTAAGACACTCCCCTGCGGCACACCTGAAATCACTCTTGTTTCTGAAGACTTCTCTCCATTGAGAAAAGTGCACGCCATACACAATCGCTGCGTTGCAAAGGAGGACCAAAACACTGTGATGCAGGTGGACACTATGTTTCAGGTTATCAGTGTGTTCGAGCCGGCCACTGTGGCCGAGCGGTTCTAGGCGCTTCAGTCCGGGACCGCGCTGCTGGTACTGTCGCAGGTTCGAATCCTGCCTCGTGCATGGATGTGTATGATGTCCTTAGGTTAGTTAGGTTTAAGTAGTTCTAAGTCTAGGGGACTGATGACCTCAGATGTTAAGCCCCATAGCGCTTAGAGCCATTCGAACCAATCAGAGTTTTTTGACGTAGGCTACGTTGGATATTTGTTTGTTGCGAAACAAAAAAACAGTTAGTCACTATAATGTGTTCACACTCGTGAGGGTGAGGCAGCTAAGACAGGTCACCCCAAATCTGTCGAGGCGGCGTAAATACAAAGTGATACTGTTAACCTCTTCTCCTCAGATATGTCCGGAACCATTCACGATATCGTAATTCATTATTCACTTAGATGAACTGCGAAAATATCCTAATTAAACGGCGTAAAGTTTCTTTTCATAGCTATATTAATTACAACGATATCAGCACCAACTTCACTTTTTCAGATGGAACTATAGTTGTAAGGTGTCAGGCAAATCCAACACCTTACATGAAAACCCTGACATGATAAGCAAATCCAGTAGTATGTCACATAGCTCGGAATAAATCGTGACATTAAATTAACCAAAGTAATACGAGTAACGAGTGAGCAAATGGAATACCACAGACTAACACAAGAATGCCTAAATGCATGTCGTACCTTCCCACCGTGAGGCAGACGCTGTTCCGAGGGGAGAAACGAGGACAGAAGCCGAGAGCAGAACCGTGTTAATCTTACGATAACGCTAAAAGGACCACACTAGCTGCAGGTTTTAGCGTGAGACTTTTAGCGTCTCTGTTACGTTGCAAACTTTAAAAACATTGCCCCACCACGAAAAGTATAACGTTTCTCATTGGATAGACAGAATTTTTGTAGGCGGAGCTTAAGGTTAACATTGAGACCCTGATTGGTCAGATGAAAACATAGCCAGATAGTTTTTTTTTAACTAACTTCGGTAAATTGTAGTAAGGAGAAGTTAGAGGAGAGTTGGTTCCGAGACGGCGGGCTGGATGGCTGCTGCGCCGGCCGCTGCCGCCCTGACGCTGCCTAAACACCGACAAGGTAATGAACGCACGCGATGCCGCATTTTTGAGCGCATAAGGCTTCACTCAGAACTGCAGAAGTCTCATCTGTTACACCCCCTTTTTGCGTAATACTAGTGTCGATCGTTAATTAAAACTCATGGTGTTCACATTTGCCACTTGAAATAAAGATCTAAAACGCGATGATTTTTCTATTTTATAGTTATTGAGAAGCCACATCAGCCACTGTAATTTACGACAAGTTAGATAAGTAATTGAAGATAATTGAGGGTCACTGTAGACCATTTTGATAGTTTTCTCTTTTGTGAAACTTAATTTAAACCTAGATTATAGATGTGATATGGCATAGGTCATCCTTCGATCGATTGTAGAACTTGGAAACCCATTTAGGGAATATTCGTTCACATTTTTGTTGAACGCTGTTGGTTTTTACCATCCTGTATTAAAACATTTCCTTTTATCAATATTGCAATTTATAAACGATGTTTTAAGAGTAGAATAAAATTTCCAATGGTAAACTTAACTGCTTTTTCGACGTTATTTTACCAACTAACTAAAAATAGGAAAGCCTTGAACCCTTTCCACTAAATTTAGTTAGTATTAAGATTCTTTTACAGGGAGTGCAGTGGAGCTGACGCTGAGATCATTTAGTACTTGGTTATATCATCGCTAGTCTCACTGAACTCTTCTGAATTCTACATGTCATGTGTGGTCTGGCGTCTCCTTACCAGCAACAGGTCCCAGGTTCAAACTAGTTAATTCCCTAAAAAACACGCTCAGAGCGTCGTTGCGCGAAAGTGGTAGGGAGACACGATATAGTACAAACAGACACCACCATGAATGTTTAGATAGTCATTTATGCTGCTTGTGTCATAGAAGTTCTGAAAGTCATGAGTTCAACAGGATTTCAAAACATGATCACTAGCTGCAATATTAATTACTTACCATTTATCTGTTGAATACGAAATAACTTGCTGTCTTATACGGAAATTAGTAATTTCATACCAAAATAAGGAAATACTACATTTCGAATAAGAAGGAAACAGAGTGATGCACTACAGCAAAACTAATATAAAAGGCGCACGGAGCAAACGTAGCTTTTATTCTGACTGTGTAGATCATGTGTGTCGAGTGCTCGTTAGTTTGAAAAAAAAAAATGAATGTCTTTCACAAACCTGGAGAAACTAGATATGTTACGAGAAATGTAGAAAGAGCACAAATAGAGCAGCTGATATTTAGGCACAAAGGCATCCTGACAGATGGCGTGTGCAAAAGATTGTTGCTGGAAGGACACTGGAATATTACACAAAGTGTGCCAAGCCCGCAAGGAGAGGAACGAAAGAATCTATTACCTCATCAAAGTTCGTCAAACGTTTTTCTACAAGAAAAATCAAAATTTCGCTGTCTAATACCGAAAAAGCTGTTAATACGAATAGTGCCCAAGACTGGTGTGGTTTCTCGATTTGATTACGTCTATTTTGTCACTGTCCGCTACATCAGACGGAATAGGCCTTTCTAATATTGCAGCAATTGTAGCACTCGCCAAATAAGCGAAACTGTTTTGGCACAAATGGTCATTTTTGTGTACCTCATTTACGTAAATAGCACGACAGAATGTAATTCACTAAGTACCAATACAAAATGTTTATTAGGTGTGCAACAAGCAAGTAGTTTTATGTTAGAAAATAGTTTCACATTTCATTCATAGGCTCCAGTTTCTCAAGCATGAGTTCGAAAAGCAGTACTACGAAATTTTTGTATAAATTTGGAATCGTCATATTCTTCCATTTAATTTGTGTGCCAACAGCGTTTCTTCTCCTTCCTCATCTTGTCATCACTAATTCTGTAACTATTCCTGCCATTGTCAAAACTTATTTCCGTTTAACTTCATTAAACCTGCCAGAACCGTCGGTTCAGTTACCCTGCGTTTATTGTCCGGTTAGACGTTATTACGTGTTTATACAACGCGTTTTCCGCCCTATTCCGAGAATAGAACTTCAGCGGATGCTAACCGGGGACTGTACAACTGGCTCTTAGTAGTGTAGCTTTCTGGCGAAAATTTTCTGTCAGAATTTCACTTTCTGTGATGCACCGGGAAGACAACATGTAACTTTCTTACCTGTTATTCGTGGTAGTCGTTTATTTCCACCCTGGTAGCATGCATCTATAGATTTTGTTAATAGTTATACAATGCTGATCATTAGCACATTCAGTAGCCACATAAAAAAAAGCGATTATCATTTACCCATTCGGCTTTATTCGGCCCAGTTCGTATAGCCCTGTCTCCTTTTGTCTGTGAGAAAGTTTTTTATTTCTATGAGGGTCGTTCCAAAAGAAATGCACACTATTTTGTAAAAATACAGTTTTCATTCTGCATGTGTGAAAGTTTTACAGGGTGTAGATACATCCTTCCCCCTCGTTTTCAAACTTAGTTTAACCTGTTCCCGTGAGTGGCGCCATCATAGCATGTCTTCAAGATGGCTGCTACACTTGACGTTCGTCAGAAGCAACGTGCTGTCATAGAATTCCTGTTCTGTGAAAACGAGACAGTGGGAAGCATCCACAAGAGGTTGAAAAAGGTGTATGGAGATGCTGCTGTCGATCGCAGGTTACGTGATGAAAGCGCGCACGGCAATATTGAAGACTGTCCTCGCAGCGGCAGGCGTCGTACCGCACTCACTCCAGACAATGTCCAGAGAGTTAACAAATTCGTGACTGTTGATAGACGCATCACAGTGAACGAATTGTCACGCTACGTTGGGATAGGGGAAGGAAGTGTTTGCAGAATACTGAAAGTGTTGTCGTTAAAAACTATTTGTGCCAGGTGGGTTCCCAGGATGTTGACAGTGGCTCACAAAGACACAAGAAAAACGGTATGCAGCGAACTTTTGAAACAGTACGAGAATGGTGGAGATGAATTTCTTTGAAGAATTGTGACAGGTGAGAAACGCGGCCCCATCATTTTTGACCATAGACGAAGAGTCAAACAATGCAGTGGCATCATGCAAATCCACCCAAGAAAAAATATTCAAACCCATACCTTCTGCTGGAAAAGTTGTGGCTACGGTGTTTTTCAATTCCGAAGGACTCTTGCTAGTAGACATCATGCCAAGTGGAACCACCATAAATTCTGATGCATATGTGACGACAGTGAAGAAATTTCAAGCTCGTCTGAGTCGTGTTTGGCCACATCGGCAAAAGCAGGATGTTTTGCTGTTGTTCGACAATACACGGCCACACGTCAGTCAAAAAACCATGGAAGTGATCACAAAACTCGGATGGACAACACTGAAACACCCACCTTACAGTCCTGACCTGGCTCCATGTGATTATCATCTCTTTAGGAAACTGAAAGACTCTCTTCGTGGAACAAGGTTTGATGACGATGACTGCCTTATGCGCGCTGCCAAACAGTGGCTCCAACAGGTTGGTCCAGAATTTTACTGTGCGGGTATACAGGCGCTGGTTCGAAGATGGCGTTAAGCAGTTATGAGGATGAAAATTATGTGGAGAAATGAAAATATTGTTTCTGAAGGATGTATCTACACACTGTAAAACTTTCAAACATGTAGAATAAAAGATGGATTTAAAAAAAAATAGTGCGCATTACTTTTGGAGCGACCCTCGTAGGTGGAATGGGGATTCCACTGGCAGGAACATCACGTACACTACGCACTAATTCAAAGATAATCTTATCATTCGTTCAGAAATCAACTTGGAATGCGTTTAAAAATGTTAAAAACAAACTGGGATGCGTTTCAAAATTATATGAATAATCGATAGAGCAACGTGCGCCGAAGCAAGATTTTTTCTTCAAGAATATGGATTTGGCGCCCCCTGAAATTGCCGCCCTATGAACAGTGTTTGAAACATTCGTTCTAGGGTACAACTAGGCCCCACAGACCAGTAGCTCTCCTGTTTAACAGTTTCAGTTATTTATTTATTTATTGCGGGCCCGTGGGAAGGTGGATGGACGTGTCGACGGACTGAGGCACGTTTTAGGCATAATGTGCCCGTGGTGCCCCTGCTTTCAACAGTGGTCTGTGGAGCATCCAGACAAGTGTAGACCAGTTTCTGGACATCCGCGTAGTACGGACCCTTATCAAGATCGAAGCATTGTGTGAGCAGTGGTGGCCGACGGAACATCCTCCAGGGACGAAATCCTGACACATGTTACTGTTGCTGTGTCATGAGGGACCATAGCGAACCGTCTGCTTGCAACAGGTCTAAGATATGTGCCTCTATCCGGGCTACCACCTCCACAACGACACCGCCAAGAGTGGCTACTCTTGTGTCATAAAACAGTTGACTGGTGAGTGAAATGGCGCTCTGCTGTCTTCAGTGATAACTGTGTGTCCAATCCTTATGCAACTGGTGGATGTACACTTGTACGGCTCAGACCTGCTGATCTGTCAATGCCAGAGTGCATTCACTCACGATAAACAAGTTACATCCCTGCGCCATATCTTGGGAGGCCATCGGTTACAACTCGCGGTACATTTGGTGTTTCTGCTGGGTTAAGTAGCCAGTGGGCTCTACATTTCATAGGCTGTCATCCTCTTCCTCTTGCCAGTTCTTTGACATGAAGGTGATGTGCTTTTCCACCAGTACAATGCGCGTTCACAAACGGCTGCCACGACGCACTGTGCTCTTAGTGGTATACAGCAATTACACTGGTCAACAAATTCATCAGTTCTCTCGCTAATGGAATACGTGGGAAATGCAACAAGAGGCGCAAGACGCAAGGGGCAATCTGTCGCAAGACGTCATTCTTCATCTTTATGATGGTTTGCGTCCGAGAATACACGCCTACGTTGCCACCAAATGGGGTGCACCGTGTATTGATGCGACTTTTTAGACACCCTTTACTGTGACATTTGTGTTTCATTTGTTCTGAATTTGTTATCGCATACTCCTACAATGATGAACTATCCGTCACCTCAATTGTCAATAAAATGAGCTTGTCCTTGAGCTTGTTAAATTTTTTTCCGGCAGTGTACATTCTGAAAGATGTAGGTGAGAAATGTAGAATACGAATCTGCATTTAGCACAATCACCATGAGATAGTGCGATGAAATAATAAAGAATAGAATAAGTGTGGTGTCGTACTGTAAGACCTTCGGTACACACACCATCAGATTATTTGACTTGTCGCTCTAACGAAGTAGACGAGTGTCAGCAATATGTCTCGTGGTCTTATCGTGGCGTGTTTATCTTCTGTTGTTAGGTCAGACGATAGAAATGCCACGTGCATGCTTAGAGTAGCATATTGACGGTGACCAACTCTAAACAGAACTTGATTAATTTTCACACACATTTATTAAAATAATAAAAAGCATAGAAATTACTAAACTTGAGTCTGGATGCTGTTTACAATTGACAATCTGATACATGACAAAGTGTCTATAGATTTATCTTCATGGCTATGTACAGGAATATGATAATCTTATTAGGCGCAGACTGAGACTTGACTACAGACTAATGCAGACCTATGCAGACTCGTACAGACTAATGCAGACTGACTAATCGGAGGTCTGTACACTCGTTATAATACCTCACGCATTCAGATATCACTGCACGAGTGTGATCAGCGAGGAGAAGAGGTTCTACGTTAGCAGCAATCTCATTGGCTGCATTACATATTAATACGCGGATTGGCGGAAGCAGAATTTGGTCCGTCTCTAAGACAGCGCCATCTCGTAGTGCGGAGACGGACGAGCGCTGCGCCTGCGCTGTTGTGCTTAGCGGAGATATGTACACAACAATAAGCAAATTATGTTTCACTTTATATGTCTGGAAAGAAATCTTGTACAGCTGTGATATGAGTTTCGTAACCTTAATACGCGATAGTAAGAGTATTTATTGTTGATATTATTATAGCACATGTTTTAGAGCCTTTGTTATACAGAAATTCTTAGTAACGGTGTTGAAATCTATTTCATTTGAAACTTTTCTTTCAATTGATGAAATTGACAGATTGGCTAATCGTTCTTCATTCATTATAGAGTGAAGATAATTTTTTATTACGCTCAGTTTAGAAAAACACTTCTCACCTGATTTGACTGAGACAGAATAGGTCAAGAAATACTGGAATTATAAGTGATGTACAGGGAGTCACTGAAGCCCTATTTAGTTATCCACAATCGTATCGGCTGCATGTAGATGCCTGTTTTATTCCTTGCAGCACTTGTTCCTTACCAAACTCATCCTGAATTTCTATCATTTTCTCTAGCGCTAGTGCCAGAGCGTCATTGGGAGCTTCAAGCATAAAATTTTGTGTTAACAATTTGGAAAATTTGTGGTTTCTGTCACGGCTGTGCATCATTAAGCAGTCTATGTATTCAAACACTGACTGACGAACTTAGTCTTCACCAGTAACCCATTGTCATGAGCTAGTTCACTCGGTATTACTTTATTTAACTTCCTTACCCCTCGATGGACATTTTTAGTGTACATATCTCTGCACTTTTTAATGCCAAAAGTAAAAGTACTGCGTATAATTGCAGTAAGTTCCGTCACTGTAAACGCGATCAGAATTTTTAATTTGCCGAGTTCTTTATCTGAAGTCTTTAATATTTTTTTCATAATGTGAGGCCACATTCATAATATATTTTTTTAAAGTCAGTACCGCCATTACACTGATTTTCTATTTTCAGTGTTATATTTACACGATCATTATTTCGGCTTTAAAGTTCTATTGACTGATGACGTCAGATGTTAAGTCCCATAATGCTCAGAGCCATTTGAACCATTTTAAGTGTTATTATCAAGTGTTTTAATGTTATACAGTGCCTAGGATGACATACTGTCGTATTTAAGATACCCTATTAGACCCATTGTCTAAGAGTCAATATTTCTGGTAAAACGAAGCAGTAGGCTTTTGCCAGAAGTATTGACCCTTAGACAATGTGTCTAACAGGGTATTTTAAATACGTCAGTATGCCATCTTAGGCACTGTATAACATTAAAACACTTGATAATGGCACTTTGAAGCCGAAATCATGATCGTGTGAATGTAACACCGCAAATAAAAAACAGTCTAGTGGCGGTACTGACTTTAAAGAAACTGTAGATATTGTTGGGCTCAATGTACTTCCTCCAGTACCGTGTGCCAGAAGTTGATGGGTATCAGGCAATCCCTTCGAACTTTTTCCTGTTTTTTCTGCAAGTAATTTCCACCTATATCTAGAAGACGATATTGAATAAATATAACTCCTCTACTGTTCCAAAACAGACAACGCTAAGTGGAACACATGAGAATGCACGAACGACACAAAGATTTAAGAAATGATTAGCACGGAGACCGAAAAGAGCTTTTGGATTAACTTTTTGAATTTTTCGTTGTATTTCTCCATCTACACCTGACCCGATTCAGGCGTTTTCATAACTTTGAACCTTGCATAACGAAATATTCAGTCCACCTTCCTCCAGACTCTGTTGAATATCCTTTGATGTATATTCTGTAGTCTTTCCCAACATTTATGTTGAATACGTACGGGGCCTGCATCTCCAAAATGTCTCTTATTTGTTCAACGTATCTTGCCCTTGTTTGGAATTTGATTAAAAATTGTCTGGTCTTGGGGAGCCACCAGATCTGTAGACCCTCCAAATTTGGAGGCCTCCAAGGATCAGGACCAGAGACCTGCTTGTTACTTTCAGTTGTTTCTTGTCCTTGTGCTAAGACTTCAGATCTTCCCCTCTGCTTCGCTCTGGTCCCTCTATAAATGATGCGTATTTTTCCGGCTCTCGGCAGCCCTCGGCGCTACACTGGTCGCACGAGGCCGTAGCCCCCTCCAGAGAACTGTGATGGCACCGCTCAATTAAAATTGAAACTTCACGCTCAATTAAAATTGAAGCTTCTACCAACCCAAAGGTCGGACTGAGATTCGGTTTGCAACGGGCAGTCTTAAATTAAATGAAGCACACATCAGCGATTTGTTCCATTTCCTTTTTTCTTTTCATCTACTGATTTTATTACGTAACTTAAATAGCGTGAAATGAGTGTGATCATTGAGATAGCAGATCACTTCCAATGTCATGTACTTGACGTCCATCAGTCTGCGCACTGATGTTCTAGCAGACAGACAGCTTGCTCGTGAAGCTATTCTAACTTTAATCGTATACAGGATGTCCCAGAAACGTTCCAACAAACTTCAAAGGGTTGTAGAGCTCCTCTTGGACACAAATCGATCACAGGAACTTGTGTTCAGAAACGTCGTCCAACAACGGTACAGACAGTCGAAGCTATAGGCGTTGGCGCCTGCTGTTAGGCTACATCTTCGGCAACAAACCTCAGTTTGTACGCTGACGGACTGTTGGCGGAACACTTCGCAATGTAGTTTGTTATTCAGTGATCGTGACTGATTACCACGATCGCCAGTAGAGAAGGTAGAGCTAGCCGCTGCGTAGGCAGGATTTGCCTCCTACGAATACAACGCTCTGTTGCCTTAGTAGATGACGGTTTTGCACAAGGGTTTCCATCTGTAGTTTTTTTCCTGTATACTGAAAAACACTTAATATTTCGGAGGATTCCAGGAGAAAAATAAACTGCGGATGGAAACCCGTGTCCATCATTCACCGAGGCAGCAGAGCATCACGTTCATAGGAGGCAATCGGAAACCATTGCTGTGCACTCGGAGTGAAATTTAGGCAGCTAATTTCGGCTAGCAAAATATTGAAATTGACGGTGCCAAAGGCTTTGTTAGAGTATAAGAAGCACATGGTAGTCGTCTCTTGTCTGTGCATAGCAAGCTTAAAGTCGTCATGTACTTTTATTAAAGCAGATACTGAGCTGCGCTGTTGGAGACAGCCTGGTGTTAATTAGTCTAGTAGATTGTTTGCAATTAATTATTTAGTTAGCTGGTCATGAGCTACAGACGCACACGGAGCAATAAAGCCCTTTTTCATACATCTGCCTATAACGAAGATATTGAAAATGCAGCATTCAATATACACTCCTGGAAATGGAAAAAAGAACACATTGACACCGGTGTGGCAGACCCACCATACTTGCTCCGGACACTGCGAGAGGGCTGTACAAGCAATGATCACACGCACGGCACAGCGGACACACCAGGAACCGCGGTGTTGGCCGTCGAATGGCGCTAGCTGCGCAGCATTTGTGCACCGCCGCCGTCAGTGTCAGCCAGTTTGCCGTGGCATACGGAGCTCCATCGCAGTCTTTAACACTGGTAGCAGCGTGGACGTGAACCGTATGTGCAGTTGACGGACTTTGAGCGAGGGCGTATAGTGGGCATGCGGGAGGCCGGGTGGACGTACCGCCGAATTGCTCAACATGTGGGGCGTGAGGTCTCCACAGTACATCTATGTTGTCGCCAGTGGTCGGCGGAAGGTGCACGTGCCCATCGATCTGGGCCCGGAGCGCAGCGACGCACGGATGCACGCCAAGACCGTAGGATCCTACGCAGTGCCGTAGGAGACCGCACCGCCACTTCCCAGCAAATTAGGGACACTGTTGCTCCTGGGGTATCGGCGAGGACCATTCGCAACCGTCTCCATGAAGCTGGGCTACGGTCCCGCACACCGTTAGGCCGTCTTCCACTCACGCCCCAACATCGTGCAGCCCGCCTCCAGTGGTGTCG
Source organism: Schistocerca gregaria (assembly GCF_023897955.1). NCBI lineage: Eukaryota > Metazoa > Arthropoda > Insecta > Orthoptera > Acrididae > Schistocerca > Schistocerca gregaria. The sequence goes on from NC_064924.1 coordinate 52,716,294, forward strand.
CGACAGGCGTGAATGGAGGGACGAATGAAGACGTGTCGTCTTCAGCGATGAGAGTCGCTTGTGCCTTGGTGCCAATGATGGTCGTATGCGTGTTTGGCGCCGTGCAGGTGAGCACCACAATCAGGACTGCATACGACCGAGGCACACAGGGCCAACACACGGCATCATGGTGTGGGGAGCGATCTCCTACACTGGCCGTACACCTCTGGTGATCGTCGAGGCGACACTGAATAGTGCACAGTACATCCAAACCGTCATCGAAGCCATCGTTCTACCATTCCTAGACCGGCAAGGGAACGTGCTGTTCCAACAGGACAATGCACGTCCGCATGTATCCTGTGCCACCCAACGTGCTCTAGAAGGTGTAAGTCAACTACCCTGGCCAGCAAGATCTCCGGATCTGTACCCCATTTAGCATGTTTGGGACTGGATGAAGCGTCGTCTCACGCGGTCTGCACGTCCAGCACGAACGCTGGTCCAACTGAGGCGCCAGGTGGAAATGGCATGGCAAGCCGTTCCACAGGACTACATCCAGCATGTCTACGATCGTCTCCATGGGAGAATAGCAGCCTGCATTGCTGCGAAAGGTGGATATACACTGTACTAGTGCCGACATTGTGCATGCTCTGTTGCCTGTGTCTATGTGCCTGTGGTTCTGTCAGTGTGATCATGTGATGTATCTGACCCCAGGAATGTGTCACTAAAGTTTCCCCTTCCTGGGACAATGAATTCACGGTGTTCTTATTTCAATTTCCAGGAGTGTATTCTATGATTTCTCTTCATCTGGTTTCTGTCCTGTTTTCATCTCAACTGGAACTTTGCTTAAAGTAGAAACTGTCTGTGTAAAAGGTTTAGTAGAGCTGATATCGAGCTGCCCCGAAGTAGGCACATCTTCGAGACGTATCTAACAGAACGTATTGCAGCTGTAACACCAGAGCGTTCTTTATCCAAGCCAAATATTTTTATAAAAATGTTTTGTACTATGACAAGAGTGATTGTCTTATCTGGCAATACTATAAATAGGAGGAGCGTGGTGTGAATGGTCAACGGATTGTTTCCCTAGAGAGAGAGTAATAGAAACGCTGGGAAACTGAAGTAGCTGGTATTTAACTAAGTTGCCTACGTTATTTTTAGTGCGGAATCTCCAATAACCAGTTTTCAAGCGCAGAAACCGCAATTATTCTTCAAACATCTACATACAATCTGTAACAAAATTAAGGGGTCACTTCTTTGAAACCGTGTCATTTTCTGCCATTATGACGCAGAGTTCCGAATTTTGGCTTGAATGTGCCTACAACGTTACTCTGTAATAATGCAAAAGCCTTGCGCCGTACGGTGTAGCCCTCAGGCACGGCGACACTTCAATCAGAAAGGTGTCAACAGATGCAAACAAAAGACCACGGCTCAGACGTTCACGTGAGGTGTAATAATGTGGGTCAATGGTGCCGCACTGGTACCAAACTTCACCAAAAATCTGCATAACGCAGGAGGGGATGTGACACACCAAGGGACGGTCGTCACACCTCCTATTAGCCACTTCTCACCTCCTGTCTTGGCCCTCTGTGACACATGTCAGAATCGCGAAACCCAGCACTGAAATCATACGGTTTTCTCGAAGGGTGGCCGAGGAAAACATTCTGGACACACCTGTGCTCAGAATCGACAAAATAAGGCCTCAAAAGGTGTCATAAAGGGTGTGAATGATATAACCCCTCCCAGTGGTTCGTTCATTTTCACGCAGTGTCGCCGTCGAAAACGACAGTTTGCAGTGTGATGTGCAACGGGACAACGTTCTTCACAAACTTTGGTACTGGTAACACCCCCTGGACGGGTTAGCCCTTCTCTAAGGACATTGCGGGACTGCAACAGCACTGAACATGATCTCTCCCCTTTTAAACGTAGTTTGACCGCAATTTTTTCTCTCTTACACAGGACGGAGCCACTAGCGACCGTTAAAAACCATTCGACGAAATTTGAACGTCAACTGTAACTGAAAAGGACACATGTTCATTTTGATCCCTCCTTCTTGGCGCCCTCTTTTTGACATGTTCACAGGGGGGGGGGGGGGGGGGGGGGGCGCACCGCGGGGATTACACACGACACGTGCATGAATAAAAAGAGTCACTCTCTAAGAACCCATCTGTTCGGCAACACACTAAGTCCACCCGCACACCTTTGTTGTGCACTTAAAAAAGTCTCTGTCCAGAGCGACTCATGCACCTAGCGCAACCCAGGCAGTTAACCTTCTCAACACTAGCGCCCACTGGCCATATGGGAAATCTGACAAGGAACCCCTTGAGTGTGACGTCGCAAGTTCAATCTTTACTAAGGCTCATTTGAAAGTGTTGTGTTAACAATTATGACAAGAAAAGTATTATCTGCTTATGACTCACCATGTACGTCTGGAGGGCGGCTGAAAATCAGTGTCCGGGATGTGTAGAGATCAACTTTCTAACGAATGTATGTATTGCATTCACAAAACGGATATCTTCGACATTCAAGAAATGTTAAAAAAACATTACTTGCGCAATGAACACAGAAAAAATGGCGCGCTGCAGTGATTCAGTGATCATAAAGGTCCACACCATCAAGATCGAAGACGAACTCCTTGGGAGCTACAACCGTGCACGGCGTTCAGCTAAGTATCCAGTCTTTAAGAGTGAATATAGAATCATGTTGGTATAACAGGGTGATGAGAGCTGAATGTAGTGGCATGCAACCGCATGCGAAACAGTCTGTTGTGGAGCTTATTGTGAAGCTGGCTATCCGTTAGGTGTAGCCGCAGACAGTGCGACATAATGTTTTATAGGCACGGAAGAAACAAATATGCACAGGCTGAATTTGTCCAGTGTTTACAGGTGGTATGAAATGCAATGTCACCTACTTTTCAGGAAGAATAATTTGCTCTAAAGGAGTATGATTTTTATATACATACCAGGAATTAAAAAAAAAGCAAGTTATTTTGACTAGCTATTGGCCAAAACCAGTCCGCCTAAAGATAAGTGTAGTTCTCTTACGCACATTTCCCCACTCTTGCCTGCTGTGACGTAAAGGTCCTTACTGCCCTTGCAAGATCACGCACGGCAGAAAGAATCGCACTGGCCAGAGCACCAACAACTTCTCGCAGCGCAATAATAAACTTTCCAGCCAATTTACCATGCAGTTTAACATTCGGCATAATTGTATACGAATGCGTTAAGACATCGATGTTAGTTGATCTTGATACAGATTTCTTGGTACCTCTAATTTCCAGTGCTCCTTTCATACGCATTTCCTCCTCAGATCCCGAATGAAGGGAGTTGAAAACAGTTTCTTACTGAACGATGGGATGAGTTTGTTTATCTCATCTACAATTTTTCTGGCCGATTCCGCAGTTTGCAACGTCAAGTTGACACTTCGTGTGAATATGTATATATTACGTCTTCTAATTCCGTAGTTGTCTCTGAAGTTAGGCAACCATTCACTGCTTCCCTTGAAATCACTGCGATACACACTGATCAGCCAGAACATTACGACCTCCTACCTAATAGCCGATATGTCGATGTTTGGCACGGATAGCAGTGGCGACGAGTCGTGGCATGGAAGCAACGAGGCCTTGGTAGGTCGCTGGAGGGGTTTAGGACCACATTTGGACACACAAGTCACCTAATTCCCATAAATTTTGAGGAACGGGGTGATTACCTCTGACGTCATGTTCGATCACATTCCAGATGTGTTCGATCGGGTTGGGGACACAGCACATCAATTAGAACCCGCCACTGCGACCCACGAACCACTCCATCACACTCCTGGCCTTGTGACATGACCCATTATCTTGTCGAAAAAAGCTACTGCCATTGGCACTCTGATCGTCATTAAGGGATGTACGGGATCTGCAAACAGTGTACAATACTCGAGCTCCATAACGCAGCCGCCGCCAGCTTGTCTCCATCCCACAGTACAAGTGTCAGGTAGCTTTTCCCCTGAAAGACGACGGATTCGCGCCCTCAGATCGGCATGATGAAGAAGGTGTCGGGATCATCAGACCATGCATCGCTCTGCCACTGCTCCACCATCCAGTGCCGATGGTCACGTGCCCGTATTAGTCACAGTTGCCGATGTCGTGGTGTTGACATTGGCACATGGTCGGGTCGTCGACTGTGGAGGCTCCTCGTTATGAGCGTTCGGTGCACTGTGCGTTCACACACACGTGTACTCTGCCCAGCATTAAAGTCTGGTGCTATTTCCTCCACAGTTCGCCGCCTGTCCTGTTTTACAAGTGTGTCCAGCCTAAGACGTCCGACGTCTGTAATAAGGGTTGGCCGCCCAACACCTCGACGTCTTAACGCGATTTCACCTTGGTTCCGCCACATGTTGAAGAAACTGATCACAGCACTCCTCGCACACCCAACAAGTCGTGCAGTTTCCGAAAAGAAAGTCCCGAGCCATCACAATCTGCATTCGGTACAGATCGAGCGCATTCCGCGTTCTACACACGGACAGCTCGCTCACTCATACCACAGGCACCGTGGGTGTATCCGACTAGCAGTCATTCCTCTCCAGGTGACGTACTATCGCAGGGACCGGTTTATATCGATAGTATGTCGGTGGTCATAATGTTCTAACTGATCAGTGTACGTCGCACGCAATTTGATGTACATAACGTGGTAGGCCACTATCATGCACATCCTGTAAATTGTGCCGAGCATCCTTGAAACGCACAAACACCAGTTTTTGTAAGAAGTGCGCCTTGTTCTCCCTTGAATACCCGTAGTTTTTCCTTATGCACTACACGGTCATATTGCTGCAGTCTTATTCGAACACTGTTCAGAATTGTTTTTTTTTTCTCTCTCTGTGCTGCAGATGATCTTCGCCGCACGTAATTATGTTTAGAACCCGCTCCTTGGTCAACGACTGTCGTTTACTACGTTTCACTGGAGACGGAATTTGTGGTTTCCTGTCCGACAAGGATGATGAACTACATGGCTCGGCACCTGTTTCAAGCTCACTTTCACTCGCTATGTACATATAGTCATCATTGTACTCCTCATGTACATTGTCCGCACAGTCGAATGTATACGACACCACACATTCCATCGACTCATCTTGCAGGAAAGCTAATATTTCATCTACCACTTCTTTCTCACCTTGCGAAATTCCTTGGGTTCCTTTCCGACGAAATGTCAACTTTTGGCTACTGTTGTAGATGTCATGCACTGTTTGCTTCGTTTATCGTCGCCATTGCTCTGCTTTGTACTGGCACTGTTAAGAGTTACTCATTCCGTAGGCTCATGCTGTGCTAAGCATTAGATACCTGCAGTCCTGTCCCCTGTATCCATCAGCAGCCAATATCGTGGTAGCATGATAGACAATATGTGGGTCGCCGAATGCTGTAAACATCATTGGCCTTTTGCAAGCTCACACTCAAGGGGTTCCTTCTGAGGGGTGTGTCGGAATGGTTTCCTATGCCACTGCACAGGCTAAAACTCATTTTGTAACATATCATTTCCTAGCCCCCTATCTGTGCTATTCCTATTCGCTGTTGCAGTCGCGTGGGGCAACGTGCGGCTGTAGGCAGGATGAGGATTTTCTTCAGCCTGGAGCTGACGGGTTGGTCTCTCTCTACTGCTCTTTAAATGCGTTGTGGCCGCATCCTGCATAGCTGGCTTACAGGGAGAATAATTTCCCCGTTACGACCTGAGTTTTCGGTATTCGTTATTCAAATGGTTCAAATAGCTCTGAGCACTATGGGACTTAACTCCTGAGTTCATCAGTCCCCTAGAACTTAGAACTACTTAAACCTAACCAACCTAAGGACATCACACACATCCATGCCCGAGGCAGGATTCGAAACTGCGACCGTGGCGGTCGCGCGGTTCCAGACTGTAGCGCCTAGAATCGCTCGGCCACTTCGGCCGACCGGTATTCGTTATTGAAACAGTTCTTAAAGTCCTGCCAGAAGGCAGCTCTTTGCAGAAGCACTGAAAGCAGGAGTAGGAGGTGGCCAACGAGAATGCCTACGTTCTGCTCCTGACTGACTGACTTCCGTGGAGCGCTTTTGGAGCTCGCTAAACTGAGGAATCGTCCGGCAGCTCTCGTGAGGTATGGGTGGCGAATCGCGATCCTCTGGGTTGGAGTTTGTGTTTTAAAGTAGTTATGATTTCAAAAGTCAGCAGTTGGTGATCCTTCATGTTCATCGAGGTTATTTTTCCAAAATGGAAAACGTGCAAAGCAATCTAAAATGTGTTCCCGTGTGCGAATGGTGAATTCTGCTCTGCCACTTTCCTATATTTCTCAGCGAGTGTTGCGGATTAGTGACCGTCGAGTTGTACGATAGAAAGAGGGCTCAGACCTGAGCGTGGTGACATTAGCTTGCTGGAGGTGGTGCTGGACAAAAGCAGCGGATTCGGCAGGCGTTAATTGATACCAGTAAGTTTCAGTTGTTTCCTGGCAAACAGGTGATTCTGAATGACTTCTTTCCTATTGACTTTGAACTCCATTCTTGTTTCATTGTCGTGATTTTCTGCAGGAGTTTCTAGCAACCAGTTTGGAGGCTGTACACAGAACTGTTAACGGGGAAATCCAGCGGTCGGATCTCGGAATCTTGCTTGAAAGTACGAGAGGCTTTCAATAAGTAGTTTTTCTGGCAGCAAGTTCGTTTTATTCTGGAGTGCAGTATACCGTATTATTATCCGCTCTTGTGGTTACAAAACCCTTTTCTCAACATAATCTCAAGTTTTCCATTTTCGACTATGTGAATACCTGACTGGTACGCAAGTCCTACCTCAGTTACACGATTCACAAACATTTCTAAAACGTTTGCACTTTTTCAAATGGAAAACACTGCATACCGACAGCTGGGGTACACATATTACTTCCTGGGAAGTAGCAGGGTGGCAGAAAGAAAGGCATCTGGCCATCCCTTAGATTAACCATTCCAAATCCATAGTAATCATGCTGACCCTGTGTGGACAAAAAAATGGCTTTGAACACTATGGGACTTAACATCTGAGGTCATCAGTCCCCTAGAACTTAGAACTACTTAAACCTAACTAACCTAAGGACCTCACACACATTCATGCCCGAGGCAGGACTCGAACCTGCGACCGCAGCCGTGGCGCGGTTCCACACTTAAGCGTCTAGAACCGTTCTCCCACTTCGGCCGGCTCTGCGTGGACACAAGACAAAGGCAAAGAAAAAGAAAAAGGAGAAGGAGCACTTGTAATTATAGTCACTTCGCATTAGACTAAAATTCCAACCTTAATAAGCGTCGATTTGCAACCGCACTCATCCCTTTTTGAACTCTAGGCAGTGCTATCTGGAAATTTCTCTTGCATCGGTGATGCACTCTCTGATCTGTAACATGGAATGGGTGCACTTGACGAAACAGTTTGTACACGCTGGTTTTGACTTTGAACGTATAGTATATACTGGTTTTAATTTTGGCATTCCAATGCAGCTTACGTCAACTGTCCAGCAAATGAAGATAATCAAATTTGCCACTTGTATTTACTGGCACTAAAGTATGTGTAATAATAATTCAATCTATGTATTATATTAGTGACATGTAGCCGGCCGGTGTGGCCGAGCGGTTCTAGGCGCTACAGTCTGGAACCGCGCGACCGCTACGGTCGCAGGTTCGAATCCGGCATCGGGCATGGATGTGTGTGATGTTCCTAGGTTAGTTAGCTTTAAGTAGTTCTAACTTCTAGGGGACTGATGACCAGAGATGTTAAGTCCCATAGTGCTCAGAGCCATTTGAACCATTTGAAGTGACAAAAATGGCTCTGAGCACTATGGGACTTAACATCTGAGGTCATCAGTGCTCTAGAACTTAGAACTACTTAAACCTAACTAACCTAAGGACATCAGACACATCCATGCCAGAGGCAGGATTCGAACCTGCGACCGTGGCGGTCGCGCGGTTCAAGACTGAAGCGCCTAGAGCTGCTCGGCCACACCGGCCAGCTGAAGTGACATGTACGCTGGTTTTCATAGTGTTATATATTTTACTTTTTATGTACACTATTCACAGATCAGATGATAGTAACTCTGTCATCGTAAATGGAAGTTTTACAAATGCGATCTTTGCTGAGAAGTTGTCTTTCTTCAAGTTGAATGTTTTTTTTTTATATCCATAAAATGCGGAACTTATAGGCAGTAATATTATCTGCTATCACGACCACTGCAACAGCAGCAAAATAAAATATGGAAAATGTAATTTTAATACGTGAACAGCCGTCTGCAGATGAATCCGTGGGTTCGAATCTAGCTATTGTTCTTAATAAATCTCACCATAGTACTAGTGGATCGCTGTTTTTGCTTTACTGTAAGAATGAACCTTTGTTTTCACGCAGCCACGGTTTCGCCACGTTAGTTTTGGACAAAGTAGCAACAATACTTCATACTGAACGTCAGTGGCAACTCGTAAGCACACATTCGCTATTATCTCACAAAGGACTAGTTTGTGCTCCGGCGTTTACCGGAAAATTATTGCTTCTGTTATCAATATCTACATAAGTGTCAGGTTTCGCTACTAATTGCAAATTTTGTCCCCTTTTTTGTTCGAGCCGAATGACGTGTCTACTGGTGGTAATAAACTAGCTTATACCGAAGGGTAACGCATCTAAACAGCGAAACAATGCCGCGCCATAGGGGCGTGCACAGAGGAAACCGTGAGTGGAGCTCATTGAGTGTTAACTGGATGATGGCCGGCCACCAATAGGGCTTCTGTTTGAACGGGGGCTGCGCTCCGTTGTGCTACTGTATTCTTGGGTGTGTCGGCCGGCGATCCACACGGTGACATGGACAGGGCGGCATGGTAGGTTGCGGCAAAAGCAGCTTCTTTACTATACCAATTAGTTCAGCGGCGTACGATGTGCAAGTGCCTAAACATAAATATAACAAAGCAATAGTATTTTTTGTTGCTGTGTTCTCCAGTCTGAAGGCTACTTTGATGCAGTTCACCACTGTGCTGTGTATCCTGTGCAAGGCTCATCGTCATCGACTAACTGCTGCAACCTACATCCAAAGGTTTTTGTACGTCCATCCTTCTGATGGATAGTCCGTGGGTCTTCGGCCTTTCACTTACGTAATAAAACGAAACATTTGCAGGCGTCATTTTGATGATATTATATTGCAATCAGTTTCGACGACAAAGTACACCATCTTCACTCTCTCAGCGACAGTTAAGACCTGAAGATGGTGTACTGAGTCATCGAAACTGGTTGCAATGTAATGAAATTACATCAAAACTACGGGTGCGGGTTTGTAAGTGCCTAAACATAAATATAACAAAGCAATAGTATTTTTTGTTGCTGTGTTCTCCAGTCTGCCCATCCATGGGCATCTGCAGAAATTTGTAGACGTTTATCCGGGGGGAGGGAGGACATGACTCTACAATTGCCATTTTTGATGTAAATCAGTTATCCAGTTTCTAGAAGCCATAGTATTGTCTCAGTGCAGTCACGCACGTAATGCTACAATTTGCCAAACGAGAGCTTTAGCGGAATCGAGGGAAAACCAGCGGAATCAAGGGTAAACGCATATATTTGTATCAGAACATTGCAATGAAAATGTAGGCCTACTCCAGGTAGGAAAAACGGGGAGGGCAAATGTGTTCCCGCCCGCTTTGCGTCCCCGGAAATTTTTTCGGGAGGAGCAAGATTCAAAATTTGCCACTTATGAAATTTGGAAATTTATGGTAAGGACTATGGGACCAAACTGCTGAGGTCATCGGTCCCGAGGGTTACGCACTATTTAATCTCACTTAAACTAACTTACGCTAAGAACAACACATACACCCATGCCCAAGGGAGGACCCTAACCTCCGACGGGGGGAGCCCCGTGAACCGTGACAAGACGCCTCAGACCGCATGGCTATCCCGCGCGGCCGCCATTTATGATATAACTGACTTGGTCAGTTTGGAAACGTGTCGTGCCTCGAGAACTAAATTTGTAAACAAGTATGTATACCTAACTGTTAAATATTTGATAATAGCTGATAATTTTTAAAGTAGATTGCTTTGGTTCCTAAACGGTAAGCAAATTTAAATGTTTTATGCAGGTTACATCTTTTTCTGTTATCACCTTGATTATGGATGCCACCTGTTCGATTCAACGATCTGAAATTACATCCTCATAATACGATTAAATTCAAGATACCCAACAGGTTACGAAATAAAGCTAGAAAGCAATTTATTCAGACTCTCATTATGTTAGGCTGAAGCTGAAAATTAAAAATTTGAAACAGGAAAGAAGTGAGAATGACTGGAAAAATATTGCTTGGTATTAAGAAAAGTGTCACATTAATATCTCTCGAAGTGAATAAACAGGAATTAAACTTTCAAAAAAGCTTATTGAACTCTGATGCCATCCGTAACACCTTGCTTATAAAATTTCACATCTGTTTACTTTAACGGTTTTTTTTAGTTACTTTCAAGACATATATTTCTTAGTGTCGGATGGAATCACTGAATTTGAATAAAATGTATTTTGTAAACTTCGTCGTTTTAAGTTGGTTAAATAAAGTGTAGCCCAAGCCAATATACAACTAGAAGAATGTGGGAAACCTGAAAAATACATCCTCAAATTGTGTAGGAGAACCAACGTTTAACAGCTGAGACTGCAAAAGGTTGATCTTCAACTCTCCCGTTTGTCACGTCATTGTATGGCATGCCAATTGGAATGCAGAATTCGTAGCTTCGTGTCTACATTTGGTGCTGTGTTGCTCCCAAGACTTTGAGAAGACACCAGACGTGGAGAACAAATTTCTTTGACCTTGAAATTTTATGCTTCTTTCCCCATCTCTTCAAGCGCAGAAAATGATATTTTCCTTTTTCGACTGATGTGTGTTGGATTAAGTGCATATGTATTCCTGCGAGTGTAAACAATGGCTCTGTCGTGGAAAACTGAATACAGAATCAGCAATCCATAAAAGTTTTGTTTTCCCTCAGACAATTGGTAAACTAGAGTTGAGATTTCGTTCTGCATAAAAGGTCGGGGGCCATCGGTTCGGTTATGTAAAGTTTGGTATTCATCTTGGGTACAGAGCAGCGTCGCAACGGCAAAACGAAATTGACTAATTTCCCGTGAACAGAGTGACAGCTAAGAAAACTGAAAATATGTGGTGAATGCTAGATTGTTTTAGATTAGTAGATAAAGTATTACCTACGGCTAATATACAACTACATGAATGTAAGAAACCACCCAAAATCATCCTCAAGTTGTCAAGTAGAATTAACCTCACTTCTTGTCGGCAACGTGCTTCTGAAGTTTAGTGGAGTCTCATACAAAGATTGTTAGAAATTCTAGAGAATAAAAAGACTCTACCCCGATTCCAGGAGAGGGCATGTGCTCCCTCTTGCCCTCCGTTAAGGACGCCCATGTCTACATCCGTTTCAACCTCCTTCTTGTATTTGTTCCTTGGCCTCCCTCTACGTTTTTACCCACTACGGTTTCCATTACCAAAGCGACAATTCCTTGATGCCTTAGGATGTGTCCTTTCAACAGACCCCTTATTTTAATCAAATTATGACATAAATATCTTTCTTCCGCAACTCTGTTCAGTACCTCCTCATTAGTGAGACTATTCGACTTACCTACCTAGTTGACCTAGTTATAGCAGGATGTTTCAAAAGTTTCACTACCCTTGTTGTTTGAATTGCTTATCGTTCACGTTTCACTTCATTACAGCTCAACACTCCAGACAAATACCTTCAAAACAACCTCTCTAGCACTTAAATTTGTATTATATCTTAACAAATTCCTCTTTTTCAGAAGTGCTTTTCATGCTATAACTAGCCTTTTTATTTTCTTTGTACCCAAATAGCAAAACTCATCTACTACTTTTAGTATCTCATTTCCTTGTCTAATTTTTTCAGAATCGCCCGATTTAATATGACTTCATTCCGCCACCTTGTTCTACTTAGGTTGATGTTCATCTCATAACCTCTTTTTTCAAGACGCTATCCACTTCGTTCAGCTGCTCTTTCAGGTCCTTTACTGTCTCTGACAGAATTACAAATGTCGTGTTCAAACTTCAGAGTTTTTATTTCACCTCTCTAAACTTCATTTCCCTTTCCAAATATCAGCTTGTTTTCCTTAGCTGCTTGCTCAGTGTGAGCCGTGCACGGCTCGTGTTCATGCCATTTATTGTTTGTCATCTTCTATTACGGTACTGCCGCCTCGTTTTCTTATTATTGCAGGCAACTGGTATATTTTGTGATCTGTCAAAGGCATTTGACTGTGTAAATCACAATATCCTTTTAAGTAAATTAGAATATTGTAGTGTAACAGGAAATGCTGCAAAATGGTTCAAATTTTATATCTGTGGCAGGAAACAAAGGGTGTTATTAGGAAAGAGGTATGTATCAAACTATCAGGCATCATTCAACTGGGAACTAATTACGTGTGGGGTCCCGCAAGGTTCCATTTTAGGGCCCTTACTTTTTCTTGTGTATGTCAATGACCTTTCATCAGTAACATTACCAGAACCCAAATTTGTTTTGTTTGCCGATGATACAAACATTGCAATAAATAGCAAATCAAGTGTAGCCTTTGAAAGATCAGCCAATAAAATATTTGTGGACATTAGTCACTGGTTCCTTGCCAATTCTTTGTCACTAAACTTTGAAAAAACACACTACATGCAGTTCAGAACTTGTAGGGGGTGTACCACGAGTATATGTCTAACATACGATGACGAGAAGATAGAAGAAGTGGACAGTGTTAAATTCTTGGGATTACAGCTTGGTAATAATTTTAACTGGGAGGCGCACACCACAGAACTGCTGAAGCGTCTTAACAAATCTCTGTTTGCATTGCGAATTTTGTCAGACATAGGAGATATAAAAATGAAAAAGCTGGCGTACTATGCTTACTTTCATTCCATAATGTCATATGGAATTATTTTTTGGGGTAATTCATCAAGCCAAGCTAAAGTTTTCGGGCACAAAAAGGGGCAGTAAGAGTTATATGTGGTGTGAACTCAAGAAAATCCTGCAGAAGCTTGTTTAGTGAACTAGGGATACTAATTACTGCTTCCCAATATATTTATTCCTTAATGAAATTTGTCATTAAAAATATATCACTTTTTCAAACCAACAGCTCAATTCATGAAATCAATACTAGGAATAAGAATAATCTTCACAAGGATTTAAAGTCACTTAGACTTGTACAAAAAGGTGTGCATTATTCAGGAACACACATTTTCAATAACTTGCCAGCAACCATAAAAAGCTTAACAACCAATGAAATTCAGTTTAAGAGAAGCCTAAAGGATTTATTGGTGGCCAACTCCTTCTACTCTATTGATGAATTTCTCAGTAAAACCAACTGATAAGTACAATATAAGTACAATATAGCTTCTGCACAATTTCAGTGTAGTAATGTGTTCATTGAAAATTAGTGTGTCTGTGTGTGTGTGTGTGTGTGTGTGTTTGTGTGTGTGTGTGTGTGTGTGTGTGTGTGTGTGTAAGTACAATCTAACTTCTGCACCATTTCAGTGCAGTAATGTGTTCATTGTAAATAAGTATTATAGTAGTTGTATTACATGTTTATTACCTTATAAATAAATAAAAACTTTTTATTGTGAATTCAGTGCATTAGTATTTGTAAAATGACTCTTTCATATAGTGTTCATTAAAAAATGACGATCATTCCACTTGGGACCTGTGGAATGGTACATTAGCTTATTTGTTTTAGTTGTAAATATTTGTCATGTATTGTTGTTCTTCTGACAAGTTCCACACCCTGGAGGACCTCCTCACTACGGATCAATTGGAATGAAAGTAAATCTAATCTAATTCCAATTACTAGCGTCACCAACTTCCTGCCTAACGTGTCCGTGTGCGGCAGCAGCGGCGCGTATCGATAAGTGCACTGTCGTACCATCTCTGCAGCGATCGATAATTCACATAGATATTAAAAAGAACGGGAGACAGCACCGATCATTGTGGAGCGCCCGCCGACAATTAGCGAATGCCAGAACGCATTCCCCGTTGAACCACTAGGAAAGTCCAGCCGCGGAGGAAGTCATCCACAATCTTGACACAGATATCCGGTATAGGGGTCTGCGTCAGCATCTTGTGCACTAGGTTGTCGTGTCAGAACTTGTTGTAGGCGTTCTGCAAGTGCAGAAAAACGGCAGCTGTCGACTTGGCGCTGTTGAAGGCTTTGCTGACGTGTTCAGTGATTCGTAGGACCTCACGTTCGGCAGAGAGGTGCGAAGTAAACCGTTGAAGTCGGATCGTCCCAGCTGCCGCCAGAGGTTGGGAAAGTCGGTGGACGATCACAGATTCGAGGACCTACGGAGCCTGTTGGGCCTGTTGTTGGTGGCGACCGTAGGATCATCGAACCGCTTGGGAATCGCATTCAGCTAGGCTTGCTTCCACTGAGGGGTGGAAAGAGCCAGACGTGAGACAACCGTTCAAAATATTGGTGAACAAGATGGGAGGCGTACGTGAGAGGCGCCAAAGATGTTCATTTAAAATTCCGTCCAATGCAAGGGCTGCCCGCCCACGTTTCCGTCGTAGGATCCGCTGGATTTTTGCCATGGACGTCAGATGGGGTGAAAGTGCCATAGTGCATTCACGGTATTTATGCCGAATTTTGCGCATGCGAAAATGTGCTGGACTCTTTCGGCACATGCGTCGGATGATGACATGCGCAGGGCAGCAGAGTTGTGTGTGCTGTCGTAGGTGGTGGAAGTGAGAGTTAATCTAACCATTGAGTATCGAATGACTCCGTAGATTCCTCTGCGACTATGTAATTTTAATTGTAGGATCCCAATTTTTATCGATTTGAAAACCGTTATCTCAGTTTATAAGATTATTGGCATGACGTACCTCCACCGATTCTCTGATTACTAAATGCCAAAAACTGGAAACTGGAGCAAAAATTTTAGTTCCAGTTTGGAACTCGCCCTTTTCTCACACGACATATTGTGAACTATGTATGAGGAACAACAGGTAGATTCCACATTTCTCGATTTCCGGAAAGCATTTGACACGGTGCTCCATTGCAGGCTGTTTACGAAGGTATGAGCATATGGAATAAGTTCACAGATCTATGAGTGGCTCGAAGACTTCTTAAGTAACAAAACCCAGTACCTTGTCCTTGACGAGGAGTCTTCATCAGAGGCAAGGGTAGCGTCCGGAGTGCTCCAGGGAAGTTTGATAGGACCGCTGTTGTTCTCTGTATAGATAAATAATTTGGCGGACGGTGTGGGCAGCTATCTGCGGTTGTTTGCCGATGATGCTGTGGTGTACGGTAAGGTGCCGAAGTTGAGTGACTAAGGAAAACACAAGAAGACTTAGATAAAGCTTCTAGCTGGTATGATGAATGACAGCTAGCTGTAAATGTGGAAAAATGTGAGTGAATGACGCTGTGTAGGGAAAACAGACCGACAATGTTCCGATACAGTTCGTATACAGTGTTGACAGAGTCAAGTCGTGTAAGTATCTGGGCGCAACACTGCAAAGCGATATGAAATGGAGCTTGCGTGTGAGAACTGTGGTAGGGAAGGTGAATGCTCGACTTCTGTTTATTGGGAGAATTTTAGGAAAGAGTGGTTCACCGGTAAAGGAGACCGTGTTCGTGACGCTGGTGCAACCTATTCTTCAGTACTGCTCGAGAGTTTGGGATCCGTATCAGGTTGGATGGAAGGAAGACATCGAAGCAATTCAGAGGCAGGCTGCAGGGTTTGTTACTAGTAGCTTCAAACAGCTTGTAAGTGTTACGGAGATGCTTCGGGAACTCAGATGGAAATCCCTCTTGGGAAGGCGACGTTCTTTTCGAGAAACACTACTGAGAAAATTTGGAGAACCGGCAACTGAAGCTGACTGCCGAACGATTCTATTGCTCCCAATATACATTGCACTTAAGGACCACTAAGATAAGATATCAGAAATTAGGGCTCATATGGAGGCACTGAAATGGGAGATACGATACTGCGTGAAGAGTTTGACAGAGCACTGAAAGACCTGAGTCAAAACAAGGCCCCCGGAGTAGACAACATTCCATTAGAACTACTGACGGCCTTGGGAGAGCCAGTCATGGCAAAACTCTACCAGCTGGTGAGCAAGATGTACGAGACAGGCGAAATACCCTCAGACTTCAAGAAGAATATAATAATTCCAATCCCAAAGAAAGCAGGTGCTGACAGATATGAAAATTACCGAACTATCAGTTTAATAAGTCACAGCTGCAAAATACTAACGCGAATTCTTTACAGACGAATGGAAAAACTGGTAGATGCGGACCTCGGGGAGGATCAGTTTGGATTCCGTCGAAATGATGGAACACGTGAGGCAATACTGACCTTACGACTTATCTTAGAAGAAAGATTAAGAAAAGGCAAACGTACGTTTCTAGCATTTGTAGACTTAGAGAAAGCTTTTGACAATGTTGACTGGAATACTCTTTTTCAAATTCTAAAGGTGGCAGGGGTAAAATGCAGGGAGCGAAAGGCTATTTACAATTTGTACAGAAACCAGATGGCAGTCATAAGAGTCGAGGGGCATGAAAGGGAAGCAGTGGTTGGGAAAGGAGTGAGACAGGGTTGTAGCCTCTCCCCGATGTTATTCAATCTGTATATTGAGCAAGCAGTAAAGGAAACAAAAGAAAAATTTGGAGTAGGTATTAAAATTCATGGAGACGAAGTAGAAACTTTGAGGTTCGCCGATGACATTGTAATTCTGTCAGAGACGGCAAAGGACTTGGAAGAGCAGTTGAACGGAATGAACAGTGTCTTGAAAGGAGGACATAAGAAGAACATCAACAAAAGCACAGCGAGGATAATGGAATGTAGTCGAATTAAGTCGGGTAATACTGAGGGAATTAGCTTAGGAAATGAGACACTTAAAGTAGTAAAGGAGTTTTGCTATTTGGGGAGCAAAATAACTGATGATGGTCGAAGTAGAGAGGATATAAAATGTAGATTGGCAATGGCAAGGAAAGCGTTTCTGAAGAAGAGAAATTTGTTAACATTGAGTACAGATTTAAGTGTCAGGAAGTCATTTCTGAAAGTCTTTGTGTGGAGTGTAGCCATGTATGGAAGTGAAACATGGACGATAAATAGTTTGGACAAGAAGAGAATAGAAGCTTTCGAAATGTGGTGCTACAGAAGAATGCTGAAGATTAGATGGGTAGATCACATAACTAATGAGGAGGTATTGAACAGGATTGGGGAGAAGAGAAGTTTGTGGCACAACTTAACTAGAAGAAGGAATCGGTTGATAGGACATGTCCTGAGGCATCAAGGGATCACTAATTTAGTACTGGAGGGCAGCGTGGAGGGTAGAAATCATAGAGGGAGACCAAGAGATGAATACACCAAGCAGATTCAGAAGGATGTAGGCTGCAGTAGGTAATAGGAGATGAAGATGCTTGAACAGGATAGAGTAGCATGGAGAGCTGCATCAAACCAGTCTCACGACTGAAGACCACAACAACAACAACATGGAGGCACATAGACAGTCGTTTTTCCGTCGCTCTATTTGCTAGTGGAACAGGGGAAATAAATGACAAGTAGTGGTACAGAGTTACCTTCGCTACGCGCCTTACGATGGCTTACGGAGTCTCTTTGTAGATGCAGATGTAGATAAACCTGGAGAGTGGCGGAGGGCCGTTCTCCTGGCAGATGTTTTAGGTGCGACAGAGATCTGGAGTTAATGTGCTGCCCAGGGGCAGGAGTCGAGTCAAAGTAGCGTGGAATGACGCACCTGTATCTGTCGACTTGATTCCCGGCGGGGTCACAGCCGTTACTGGTGCCATAGGCGGCCGCTCTGTGTACGAAATTTTGCGGCCTGTTCACCCCTAAATCACATGATGTGTACTTCCTACTATACCGTTCTTGTCGTTTTCTTCAGTCCTAAAACTGTTTTCATTCTGCTCTCCACTCTACCCTGCCTTATACAACCCTCCTCATCTCTGAATAACGAAAGCAGCCTACACCCTACACTCGGAAAGTTAAAATTTTATTTTCAGATGCTGACCAAGGAATGTGTATTTTCGTTTTGAGTAGTTGCCCTAATGCATTTAATGTATTGTGTAATGGCACAGCGACAAAACACCCCAAATGCGTCGCATTTATTACTTTTTACATGGGTTTTGCATTTCCCCAGGGGGAAATTAGCTAATCGCTAATTAACGAAATAAAGCGATTATTTTAAAATAAAAAATCCTACGTGTAGAGGACTCTCGTTTAGATGTTTTATTTTCTATACTAGATGTTTCGCATTTTTGTACCAAATTTTACCTATCTGTGAATACTCGCATTAGTATTTAGCCCTTTATTTGCCAAACGGTGAAAATAAAAGCAAATAAAATTTTTCAGTGCTTATATTTATTTATTGTGCTTAAAGAAATACAATTCAGTCAGTTTTAGAAATTTTTGACAAAAATTATGAAAATTATGAAATGTTGCTTACAAGCAACATTGCCAACAGTAGACCACTAGTTCTTCTTGCAATGGAATTTTTGCAAACAGTTCCTCTTTGGAACGAAGCTCAATACTACATTGCATTTTGAACACATGACTGTAGAATATTCAGATGGACAATAACGACAACGACCTTTGGGACCGTATACAGGCCAATGCTCCATATTATCAAATCGGACATCTTGTGTAACAGTCGGAGCTGTTGGCTTCCTCCTCTTCTTTTGTGGTGATGTTATGTCTATTGAGGGCCTTCCAACTTTGCTTTTCCCTGAAAACATCAAACCATTGGAAATATCTGCCCTAAATGACTTCAATGAGGTCTTCTTGTCCAGAGATTCTCTTCGAAATACCAGCCAGGCATTTACAACAATCAGATCTAGCATAAATCTAAACAATCTCATGTACCAACGCCTAGTTTTCATTGCTACTCTGTAGTGCTCTATCAGCAACCAGCAAGATCAACTCCTCCCATATGCTTGTTGTACTGATGTACAATACTGGAACAGGACACGTCAATGCAACTTTTTTTCATTGCTATCCCATGGTTTTACTGTTGAGAGTGGTTGGACACCACAAAATGACCTTACAAGTGTCACGATTTTAATGTCTGCCCACCTTACTGAAATGAGGTCTGAGTGACTCTCCTTCGTGTAGTCATAGCTGCCTCGTCCTTGTTTCATTAACTGCTTCTCGTCTTGTAGAGGACAGTTCTTTATTCGGTTCTTCCTTACGCTGCCCATGAACTCAATGTTTTGATTTTTTAAAGTATGTTATAAGTTAAAGGCTGCAAAAGAAATTGTCAAAATAAACTCTGGGAGAAATATCTCTTGGAATACTTTTGCAAAGTGTAACCACAACTTGTCCTCCAATCCTAAATACTTTCTCGTCATCAGCAAGATCAGTTATCAGCCCCTTACCAGTATAAAGAAGAAAATCATAGACAACTCCAGACACAACAGCACGAACAAAAATCTTAAAACCCCGCTTGTGTGGCTTGTTTTGAATATATTGGTGCAAATTACCTGCTCTTGTACCTTTATATGGAACCATCATTTCATCTATAGAAAATTACGACTCTCGTTTCTGCTCGCGGCAGTTTTTTACAATTGACTCAAGAACAGGTCTTATTTTGAAAAGTCTGTCACAGAGTTTTCTCATTGTTCGTAAAATGCAGGTATCGGCGGAGTTTCTGAAAGCGCTTCAAACTGGAAATGCTGGTGATCTTTTCACAATTCATTGACTGAGACCAATAGTCAGGGTACGAAGGCATAGAAACAAGACTTATGTATATCATAAAACCAAAAAATTGTTCCATTTCATTTATATTGGTGTTTACTGACGTGGTAGTTCGTTGCACAGAGTATAAGTTCGTTTCCTGCACAATTTTGTCAATTAGTTCTGAGTCAAAGAATCTTATGAAATAACCCAGTGGTGTATTGCCTTCATGAGAAAACACAGGAGAGAGACTTTCTGCCCTAGCAGTTATATTTTCCTTTACCCACATGTAAGTGATTGCTTTTGTAATTTTCTTTTCCACTCGACTGACACTTTCACTAGAAGGATTCACTGCATAAGGTCCTTGCACACGTTCAGCTTCTGAGATTTCACTTCCTGAATCAGAATCAGTTTCTGGTATAACTAGGTCATGGAACTGAGGTTGACGCTCTGGAATATAGTCTGGATCATCATCACTACAGTCTGCCAAAACTTCGAGTTCAGAGTCTTCAGATTCGCTTAGATCAGACAAAGCTGGGTTTTCTGGTGGAACTACTGTTCTTCTCGCTTTTTTAATTCCATAAAATATTCTGGAATCCATAGCTAAAAAGATCCTGAAAATAAAGATGTCTACTGTCACGCTGTAAGCATATTAATATACTAATGGCAGATGTCCCAATTATGGGCAATGTTGCTCACAGGCAACATAAAAGTTTTATCCTATTTACGTAATTCAAAACAAATATTAGATTGAAATATTTCTGCTGTAAACTCACCTCTGGGTATTTCTTAAAGAAAATCTGCTACGTTTACTGCCAATTTATTGAAATACACTCCTCCAGAACCAAAAGAAGACATCCTTGTTGCTCACACGAGATCTCTGTAACACCACTGCACAAACTGCCATCTCGTGCGGAAAATCTTGAACTATTACAACAACTGGCATTCGCAGCATGTAAAGGAACGTTGCCAGGAGGCAACAATGCCAGTAAAAGGCACTGGGAAGTGTTTGCTGTCCCAGAAGGCCAATGTAAATTTGATGTTGCTTGAGAGCCACATTGCCAAATAAGGGGTTAAAAATAGACAGATGTTATTTTTACTAAAAAACCGAATAAGTGCGGGTTCCATGCAATTTAAATTGCGTATATAAGTCGTTCATCTCTAGAGTTTCTTGAATGAGTCTGCTAGGATCAAAATATGTGACATAAATGACCATGTTTGATTGCATTGACTTAGAAGCTTAATTTTTTTACACCGTCAAGGGACCATAGACCTTATTTTTTGACGTAAATTTCAACTTGATATCTCTACTCATTCCTGAAAAACAGGGGTTCTGACAGGCAGACAGACAGACAAACAACAAAGTGATAATATATAATGGTTATATTTTTAATGATTTAGGTATAGAACCCTAAAAATTATTATTAAATATTTGTTAACTAACACTTCTATTTGTTAATAAATGCAGGCTTTAAGTAAAAATAATAAAATGGTACCAACGAAATCCAAACCAACAACTTTGTGATTACTAGAGTTTCACCGAATGCACGTATTTCTTTTAGCTATCGGCAAGTGCGTTACTAATCTTGAAATGTTTTGCACTAAACAGTGGTAGGACATTTTTCTTTCAGAACTGTGTTGTACTGCTTTAGGAAAATGATATCCAGCTACTGATTTTCAAATCCTATAAGTTCGGGGAAAATCAAAGAGCAGTCCATAAGGCCGCCTTGTCAGATCACGTCACGTGATCACTCAAAATTATTCTGACGATGAGACAAGGCTCGAAACGCAGAGCGACATATTTTAGCCATTATTGTTATTATTATTATTTTTATTATTATATTAATATATATTATAAAAATTGATTGTGTGTGTATGTGAGTGTGTGTGTGGGGGGGGGGGGGGGGGGGGGCGTGCTTGTATGTTCCACGTCTCCTTAACGACTGGATCCATTTCAACCAAACTTGGTACACACATCCCTTACTGTCCAGCAACAATCGCTGTGGGGATAAGGACTACCTACCTATTACAGTTCATGAGACATGACGTCATAAACAATGATATGCTTGAAAAACTGTTGCATCATGCATGACCTTTAAATACGTACATCTATTGTTTGCTTTTAAGACACCCCTACACTCGGTTCAACTTAAGGAAATCCCCGACAACTGACAGCGCTTTTGACAGTTTTCAGCTGCAAAGTGCAAAGCGTTGTAGACGAAAACATTAGTCGCCTACACAGCTATGAAGAGGCGTTGCCGTAGAGACGTTTACAAAATCGTATTGTAGACACGAGAAGCAGCTACACCCAGCTGCCTGGAAGTGTAACTAGAAACATTGTTGTTAATCAAACTCTGAGTTAAGAAACATTACAGACAATTTGTATTTTGCATTCTATGTTTCTTAATTTGGATACTGTACTTATACGATTGTACAATATGCATATTTGTTTGTACCACTGCTTCATAATCTCAAATGTGTTTCCACGAATACATGAAACTGAAATATATAAGTTGCGTAAAAGCCACAGTAGAAAATTGTAGTCCACGAGAGATCCCCCCTTAGTGTAAAAATTCCCAAAGATGGACGCGTACAAGAAACTGCTGCTGGCCTCCAGCAAGGTGCGTTAGAAGCGAAGACTTCCACAGCAGTGAAGCTTGTACCCATCCGAAAGGAGAACTAGCCAAGTTCGCAAACTGCAGACAGGATGGTCATCCAGCAAATTGGGAAGGATGCAAGAAAGCCCAGGAATCCATCCGAGCCCACAAGGCACGAACCAATATTAAACCAAAAGCTACAATTTTGCCTACACTTAAAATAGTGACATCAACGACGACGACAGAACCAACGGTGACGATGTATGCCAGCGCATCCCTAACAAGTGAAACCAAACACCAAGATGTATAAAGAACAATGCCTTCAAGGCGAAAATTTTATTCGTCTACCGAGCGACTGGGAAGACGAGATGGCGACAATCTCGTACAACAACACAAAAAAAACTGTAATCTTGTAAGCCCTATCAGAGATAGCCAAATTGTTAACCTCTATAAAAAACGGCAACTTGTTCCAAAAATTGATCATCTTGGAGAGGAATCTGAGGAAAGCACCTGAAACTTATACCAAGATAATTATCTTATTCTAAGATCTCGTGAACATCGTTGACTAATTCCCCCCGGTAGCTGAATGGTGGAGCGCCGTGGTACCGTGGTTAGCGTGAGCAGCTGCGGAACGATAGGTCCTTGGTTCAAGTCTTCCCTCGAGTGAAAAGTTTACTGCCGGCACTGTAGCTCAGCGTGTTCGGCCAGAGAGCCGTTTTGCCTCTGTAATAAGAAAACTGAGTGGAAGGATCAACAAACGAACTTGAACGGATGTCATTGTCACGTCCGCAACGACCAAACACAACGATCAACAAAGAACAAAATGAAAAAAAAACTGACATTAATAAACAATTGAAAACAAAGAAAAAAAGTGGTCAGCGCGACAGAATGTCAATCCTAAGGGCCCGGGTTCGATTCCCGGCTGGATCGGAGACTTTCTCCGCTCGGGGACTGGGTGTTGTGTTGTCCTAATCATCATCATTTCATCCCCATCGACGCGCAAGTCGCCGAAGTGGCGTCAAATTGAAAGACTTGCACCGGGCGAACGGTCTACCCGACGGGAGGCCCTAGTCACATGACATTTATTTATTTATCGTTGACTAAAAGTACCACACACCATGGAAAGCAATTGCACGAAGGATTTAAAAATCTGCAACTGGAATGGGAAAGGGGCTCGAAACAAGAAAGCAGAACTACAGAAATTTGTCTCCACTAACAATGCTGACGCTTTGTCATTAACAGAAACACACTTCCACATGTCTGAAACATTCCGACTGCGGAACATGACAGGCTATAGAACGGACAGACAAAATAGAAAAGTAGGTGGGACGGCAGTTTTCCTCCGCAGCTTCACGCATCGGAAAGAAAGACTGCGACCATTACAACAACTTGAGGCGAAGGCGGTAACCATCTGGACAACAACAGGACAAGTAATATAGGTAGCGACTTATTTAAGACTAAATTCCCAGCTAATGCCTCAAGACCTACAGATCACATTTCACCATTTCGACAAAGTATTTCTCGGTGGCGACTTCAATGCAAAACACCTGATACGGTACTCCACCAGAACAAGTGAGAAGGGGGAACAACTGTTGAACTTGGAGGAAGATTTCGAGGCCACCACATAGGACCTCTCGAACCGAACAAAAGTCCCACACAAACTAATTATCGACCTGATGTATTGAACATAGTGATACTTAAGGGCATAGACTGTGACCCCGATTTGACGACAATGGTGGACCTTTGTTCTGATCATCACCAAGTAATTGGAAAAATCCAAAGAGCTATAAAACGTCCATAGCGTCTGAAGACAATTGATAGTGATTGGAACAGATTCAGTAGATATATGAACAACGTCAGACCAACTATAAACGTCGCATCTAAATGAGACGTAGATACTGCTATTGACTGTCTCGCGGAAAAGATACAAAAGGCGACCATAGAGGCCAGTGCTACGATATTGCGACGAGAGGCTTTACCTCTATTATTATAGAAATTCAAATACCAGAAAAATGGAACCAGAGAGAGGGGGCCACAATTTCGAGATCCCAATGACAGACGCAACTTAAATAGATGCAACGTGAACTACGGGAGCGATTTTTGGAATGGGAAACTGAGAAATGGGAAGACAAGATGTCGAACTATCTGCTGCAAAACAGAGATGAATGGCAGCTTGTTGGAAGACTGAGAGCGAGAAAAAAAAACACAAAACACCCACTGAAGACTGGGAACGGAGAAATGGCTCATTCGAAAAAGCACAAGCCTTTGCTAAAACTTCTGCAACACAAAATCGACTAATCGGGAAGACCTGGACGTCTATAAAAGAGATTACGAAGTAATAACTAACCAAACAGCGCGCCGGTTGCCATACAAGGAATGCACTTCGACTAACAACAGCGAACTGAGGAAAAAGGTAAGGAATATTAAGAACAACAAAGCACCTAGATGTAACAACAAATGAACAACTCAAGAGACTACCGAAGAAACCACAGGTCCTGTTGACTAGAAATTAAAACAGCTGCTTACTCAACAGCTATTTCCCGGTAAAATGGCAGCTGGCACACGTCATTCCTATTCCAAAACCGAGGAAAGACTAACTCAACCTGCCAATCACAGACCTATCTGTTTACTGAGCAATCCTGGAAAAACTTTGGAAAGGATCATTAAGGACAGAAACTTTAACTGAAGATGAGACGATCTGACCAGAGTAGTACAGATACACAAAATTCATGAGAAATTAGACCAACTGACATATATCATACATCACAATTGATAAGGCACGTACCACCAGAGCAGAACCCTATCATCAGTACAGAGTCCCCAAGGCATTAGTTGAATACGAATTTGGAAATGAGACACTACAATAAAGAAAAAATTCTCGGACCAGAGACATTTGGCTCTACAGCCCTTACAAGCCCTGCCCAAGTGCAATAAATGAAAAGTGGTGAAAGCTAAACTTGACCCTGTCACAGAGAAATAGAGGTTGCTAAAGGAGCGATGGGCTCTTTTGTTTTTATTTAAGAAAGGTGTGGACCTTCAAACAACACCCCACAAGAAAATTTTACATGATGAACCTGCGTTTTGATAGAGAAATATAAAGAATCACCAGTGACAAAAGGTCAACAGATGGCCAGAAAATCCCCATGGTGGGGACGTGACTATGTCTGAGGTAGGAGGACCAGGCTACAACACAGTATAATTAGAAGTTGTCAGTAAAAAATAGTATATTGTACTTAACTGGTGCTACAGGAGCCTTCATAGTCAGGATGAATATAATTACAAACAAAGAGCTATAGAGGCATCACATAGGCCATACTTTTTAACTAAGCACCTTGTTAGAGGTTGCTTCTTATCAGCTCAAGGCTATACTACTTTTCTACTTGACTTCCTGAGCAAGAGTGGCTGAGCACAAGCTAGAGACTTGTTGCAAGCCACAGAGCAGTGCTAGTCTTGACTCACGGGTCCAACGATACTAGTACGATCGATAACTGCAACCCCTAACAAGTGTGGTATTGAACGTTGATACCACAACTAGAACCTGATCATGTAAATCTACATTCAGATTGCACTGAAGATTCTGTTCCACTGCCTTAATAATCATGCACATTTGCCAGAACTTGAAATAATTGTGGGTTTCACTGGTGTAATGCCTGTGCTCAACTTTCTTATCTGAGGCTAATTGTGAAATTCTATCACTAATCAAGGAGTCTGTGTAAGATGACTTAACTTAATCCTTTCAGTTCTGCCAGCCAGCCTGAGTAGGATTGTGGTGTGGAATTCTGTAAATGAAGTACCTGCAGCAGCACAGCTACTACACTGGTGTATTTGCTATAGTGCACAGACATCAGTTCACAAATACATGGAAAAATGTGAAGTATTGGAGCTGCCTAGAGAGCAAAATTTAGGAAGAAGGTTAACTACGTCCTGAGGAGTTCAAGACAAAACTGTAGCCACTGAATTGAGGTTTCTGGTATCTAATATACAGCAAAGTGCTGCTCAAAATATTTCTGGTAAACTTACCATTCATCAATACTCTCATTAGCAGAAGATAAAACAGGGTTGGTGATGTCAATTACTGCAATTAAGTGAGTGAAATATTGGGCCCTTACTGGGATTCATTTTAAATACACAAAAATCATTACAGGTCTGAATAAATATAACAACACATGAAGTGTAAGCACAGATACTATACCAAACTGGTAGCCCATAAACCAATTCAAGGGAAGTTATTAATAACAAGGACACAGATAATCCAAATAAAATCCATAAAAGTAAACTAAGTACCATTGGGATCACCATCTGTAGGGCAGTCAAGCATATACCTTGAATAAGCAGCTTTATTAGTGATGAACCTCATCTGAAGTGCTTACGAGGTAAAAGTCTCTTTTAATGACAGTGTGACAACACATAGCATGCTTATTGTATGTGAGACTGCCTTTCAAACTTGGTGGTGGGCTTTTCTCTGATAAGAGACTTCCCCACTAATACTATATACCTCCCCTTTGGGTTTGGTATGTATGATTGAAAGTAATCTAGATGGTGCCTTTGGGATCACTGAGGAAACCAAGAGGATGGCCTGGTGTCTGGTAGCAAAAGCCAATGGGGTCAGATATTTTGATGCCATGTAGAGGTTGTGGGGGTGGAGCTATGTTGTGAGAGCCATCCACTCATTCAGAGGCAACCCTGTGCTCAGTGTAATCTGCCAGTGTAGTCTATATGATTCTGGGAAAAGATGAGTGTGGTGGCACCTTGTCGAGCCTCCCAATTGAAATTGAGACTGAGGCTTGACCATATGATCCATCAACTTCAGTGTGTGCACCTGCAAGCTCTGCACCAGTGGAGGGATTGGCAGGGGTATTTGTGACTGTTGCACCCACAATTGTTTTTTGTCACACTGTGGGCCCTCCCTTGTGATATTTCGTACTTAAGATGGCCCTGTGAGGTCACCACATTAGCAGACATCCAAGGCTGTACTTCTGCAAATAATCCTGGCTAATTAGGAACACTGGGAGAAAAATTTATAAAGTTTTGAAACTGGGAAAACACTCTTAGGGGATGAAGAAGTAAAAACCAGAAAAGTTCCCTCCCCTGTCGGGGGAGCTTCCCCCTCCCCCACCCCTTAATGTAATTTATTTTCCTTTTTACAAACTTCAGAAAAAATTGTTCATTTAACGAAGTTATCCATATGACAGAAAATATTTCTGATGAAATTCTACTCAGAGGAGATCAAATGCATGTTTAAGCAATGTAATTAGTTTATGAGTGCCAAAATTTGTAGATAAAAAAAGTGAAATTTCTTTTAAAACAGACTTTTATTTATGCAGAACAATTTTGCTTTACAGCCTTTTACTTTAGATTAATTTAACTTAAATTATTGGAATGAAAATTATTTTTCATGAAAATTAAGAATTACTGTAAAACTAATCAACAATTACTGTTGTTGAAATATATTTACAATCACATATACAGCCTGTACACAATGAAAATGCAGCAAATATATTCTTGTAAATATATTTCTTTTTACATAAAATCATCAGCCAAATCTTCTGTCAAATCACTGTGAGGTACATTAGTGCAGCTTTATCAACAACAGTTTTTCAACATTGTTGTGCAATGCAGGTCAGCCTTCACACATCTGGACTTTCTTCCACAGCCTTGAGTGCAGCCGCATGAAATCAGGACCAATATTTTCTCTGGAACAGATGGTCATTATATGTGAATCTTGGAGAGGAATGAGTTTGATTCCCTCCAGCCCCAGTTTCTGGTATCTGAGTTGTTCCCTAGCCGTAGCTGGACTTAAGGTAAACTCAGTAAGAGTGGAGGCATTCTGCATCAGTAGTGGATGGCAAACAAGAGAGCAGCATTGTTTGCCGGACCCACACGTACATTAACACATTTAAATCGAATGGCATTTACGTCATCATTGGGACTATCAACTGTTTTTGCATAGAGAGAGAGTATTAATTTCTCTCCTGCTTTTGAAATGTTATCAGGAGAGGAAGCAGGATCATTGGATGTCTGTGGAATATTATGAAGTTGGGTACTGAATGAGTAATTGGAAAGCTTACATCTTTGCTTTCCAAAAGAAGGCTGAAGTGCTATCACAACCACTTACTGCATGAAGAAACAGTATTGAATTCTTGCATTCATGAACAAGTGAGAAGTCACATATATCTTTGGATTTGTAGCACCTGGTTCTGATGCTACCTTTACCTCCCTTCATTGGGATTATGTCTGTGTGATCTGGAGCAAGAGCGATAAGTAGCACAAGAAGATGTACTTGCTGGTAAAATTTTGAGGCATTTATTGCTTTTGTAGCAATTTCAACATCTGCATCATCGTCTGAAATCCTGGTTTCAATACCTAAACTGTCTAGTTTCTGCACAAGCTGTGTAATAAAAATTTCCTTATTGCTAAGGTTACCAAGAAAGACGGACTGTGATTCAACACACAACATCTTGTCATTAAGGAAAATTTCTTGTGAGGACCACTTCATCGTTCGCCTGTAGTGTTCAATAGTTTTTATGTTCAAATACAGCAGCAACATCATCTTTGTAATGTCTCTGAACATAGGCTGTTAAGGTTTAACATATGTCACCAAAGGTTCCATTCTCGGACCACACAGCCTGATGGATAAGAAACCCTCCATCTATAACAAAGAACTTCTATTCATCATTGTCAATATTCCTTCAGGTACTTGATTGAAAAGATTGTATAGCAATGACTTTTTTGTTTACCTCATCAATATGCTGCTGTCAAACAGAGATACAGGTACACTTGATAATTCATATGTGAAGCAATCCTTTAAATCATCAGGTTAATAAAACATGAACAGTATTCTCTGAAATAACTAAGCTGTACCTACTTCAGTTATATTTCTTTCAAGCCTAGCATTCAACATGCACATTGTCCTGACAATGCTGGATCAGAGAACCAACTTTTAGCGAGACAGTAATTATTGTTCAAAGAGCTTCTTTGTCAACAGACACAGCTTTGTAGCAGTTTACTTCCTGAGAAGCTACTAATCCAGATCCTAATGAATACAATTTCTCCTTATAAGCAAATGGAATGTGTTGTTGCAATCATAGCTGAAATCATCTGTGAATTTTCTTGTCAATCTATGTCCTCCCACTCCTCAGTTCAACATTTTGATCACTCAAAACTGAATGTAAATTGCAGAACCGTTCCATAGCTTCACACATGTGATGGGCCATTAGCATGCCACAAATCCATCGCTTCAACATGCTATCAGTGAAACCTCCTCCATGTGAAACACCTCCAACACTCCTCAGGTTCTTCATAAGCATTTGTTCTCTCGTCATGTTGGTCCATACTCCACACCAATACTTATCAGTGTCGAACCATGAAGAAGCTGTCCTTGGTGAATTCATTGAACTCCACATGTTTCATGATTTCTTTCAGTTTTTTCATATCCTGGTGGTACAAATGACATGCCTTAGCCTAAGGGAAGTATGTAGTTGCATGGAATATTGGGGGCATGGGGGCATAGCTCTCACACATTCTATAAGGAGCTCCCAATTACCCATACGCACTGCTTGGATGAAATGCAATGCCAAGATGACAAGCTGAATGTGTTGTATCCACAACTGGGAAGTTTTCTCTCTTTGCTTAATATCATCCACTGTGTTGACAAATTTATTTTCCAGCTTTTCAATCACTTGATTTTTTTCCAAATCACTAAAAGATGCACCATTTCCACTCATATTAGAAATACAGTTTTTAATATGTTGCTTCTCCCCCTCCATGACTGCCATTTCCTCCAGCATTATGACTGCAGAGTGATCTTGAGTTGCCCTCGTGTATGCATGTCCAGAAAGTACATGGGGAACAGAAGCTACAGCGTATACTGTTTCCAAAAGTTGAGAGAGTCCACTATCTCTCATTAAGAATCCTATTGATCCTAGAAAAGACATTAGCAGGTGAAAGCCTCCTAATCAAATAACTACATTAGTGAATAGCTCATTCCTTCCATTAGCCTCCACTGCAACTATATCTTTGTCTTTCATGTAGAGTGGTTGATCAGACATCACAATATATGTTTGCTGTGTGGTCTCCTTACTCTCTGTGATGCCATGTTAAAGCAGTTAAAATTGTGCTATAATTTGAGGGCAGGTTGTTGATTAATGCAAGTGCTAATACATTTGATTGCGCATCAGGTTCTCCCAGTTGTGTTTTTCTCCATATTACCTTGCCATGTAGGAATAGAAAGCTATAAAAACTTTCCCATCATCCTATTGAAATCGTGATTGGTAAGCACTGTTGCTTTAGTGAATGATTGTTCTGAGACTTTAGCACAACAATTTCTTCACTTTCAACTCTATTCTGTCTTCAGAATGTTAGCAGACTAATTTTTTGGGCACTTTCTGTTTCAATAGAGCTTGGCATGACAGAGAGTTTTGTTACTATCTGATGCTCTATCGCTCTCCTGGAGTCACACACCTTATACTACCCATAGCATGAAATGTAGCTTTGCCCATCATTGTTGCAAATAATGAAGTCAGCATTATCGAAAATGAATTGTGAGAACTAGTCATTTGAAATATTTGGTTTCCAGAATTGAATGGCAAAAGCCTCAAATAAAGCTACACTGCTGTATGAGGAGCAGAAACTCATATTTGAGACAATTTCAACAATGTTTTTTGATCCCACTTTACAAAACAGGTACACTGCAGGACCAAGTTGCAGTGGGAGATAAATGAACAAGGCCTGGTAGCTGACACAATCGCATGGGATATTGCTGTACATTTTTTTAAAGGGGACTGTTCACTACCTTTATTTTTTGACAAATCCACACCCTTCACAAATTTGTGTAAACTGTCAGGAACCATAACTTCTGCATTCTCTGTCAAGTCATTGATATCTGGATAGTCGGCAATTCTGTAAGGAGTCATTCTCATATCTTCATGGATGACAGCTGCTGCTGTTTCTACCATTCTCTTTCTCTCATCTTTTTCATTAACAGCTCGTTCATTGTGCCACTGATTCAAAAGTATGTGGCCACTGCCACAAAAGCATACAACTGGGGGATTTTTTGGCATTGTGACAAACAAGACCCCATCACCAAAATGTTCAGTTAGTTTATTTTTCAGAGTTTTTATAGTCATTGTCTCTCCCTCTGCGAAACATTCATTAACTTTCTGTAACAAATCGAGCATTGAAAATTGACATTCCTCTGAACTATCTTTAAATTTGCATAAATCTTGTACAGCGGCATCAAAGTAGGTATCTTGAGGGCAGCCTCTTTGTTGTACAGAGGAGTAGTTCGTCACTAATTTAGCATAGCAATCTTGATAACGGGCTTCTGCAGCTAATAAACAGAAAACACTGTTGATGCATTTTGCAACCTTTCTGCTGAAATCATGATCATGTTTCTCTGCTTTCTCAAGCAATGTATGTTTCACAGTTAAAGAGTGAACTTCAAACACTCCATGGCATTTGTGGACTGTTTTTTTTTTGTTTCTGCCTCTATGGCACACTTTTCAGCAGATATGAAACATTCTTTTTTGAAACTGAATGGATAAGAGGAAGAGGATTTGAAAATTTTATCATCTGCTTGTGAAACATTCTGATTAATTTGTTTCCTTATATTATGTTCCTTAATATATTCACAATGCCTTATGCACATCAATCAGTCTAGCGTTCTGTAGAAGATTATGAGCCCCATCCTTCTGACACTTGCTGACCCATATCAGTTTTTACAAGCCCTTTGTCACTATTGATGTCCCTCCTTCCAAAACAGATTTACAACAAATAAAACAGGTAGTAGGGACCAGAATTATTGTTTTCTCAGTCCAGACAAAAGAAATGAGACTAAGAAGAAGCACTTCATAACGCCACAAACTGATGAATACTGTCACAAAAACATAACTCTCTTGCACTACTTTGACAGTTCACAATGTTAATTTAACTGAACTGAACACTGGGTAGGAAAAAACGGCAGTGACAATCGTGGTAAGGGGGTGCTGAGTGACTGGGAAGGAGAACTTGACATTTTCATTGTTGGAACATACTCCTAATTTCAACAATACTGATTGCAAAAGAAATATCATTATGTAGAATATATAAGCTACAGAATATTTCCACACACTTAATTGCGCTTTTCATTTAAATACTTTGCTAAGCAACAGAAACTGCGAACTATTATGTTAACAGAATTCTATTCCAATTCTTATATCTCAAATACCATTTTTGTAAATGAAAAGATGCACAAGATCTTTTTTATGTTCAATTTTGCAAGGAAGATATTTACTAATAAGAGCTCTGTTAGAAAAATGAGCCTTTTGTGTATAAATTTAAAAGGGAGACACACCCGCTCTATGAAGGGGAACTTTCCAGTTTCTTATTACTACACCCCATATGTGCTTTTTTCCAAAGTTTCAAAACTTTATAATTTTTTTCCCCCATTTGCTGATTTTCTTACTAATTTGCCGGGGGTAAAATGTACACACCAACACCTAGTTGTCAGGTGAGAAGTGCACTGCATGTGTGGAGATGTGGACCAGTCTTCAAAGTGCAGTGTTCACAGTTGACAGCCATGCAGGATCTCTGCTAGGCTCATCCCACTCATGGGTGTGATGTTGTAAGTGATAAGAAACAACAGTAGATGTGAAAGTGCAGAGTTTGCAAACAGAACACCATTTTTGTTACAGGAATCACAAAATTTCTTCAGATTAAACTATGTTCAACTGTTAATACAGTGGTATGGCAGGGATCTTCTGTCAACAAAATCTTAGATATGAGGGCATGTGGAAAAGTGATGCCTCTTAATTTTTTATTTGCAAACTCTCAATGCACTTTTAAATAAAACAAATGTTATTAACATTCTACATCTACATTCATCTTATCCACATATTTGCCATACTCTGCCAGAAAAGAGCTCTGAATTGTAAGTTATAACATGGTGGTGAGTAACATTACCATGTCAGCGTGTGACAAACAGTGTGCTGTAACTGAGTTTCGAATTTGAAAAGTTCATCCACACATGTATCACATTCTCCTTCAATATGAAATTTCCAGACCACACATGAGCACTGCAATATCTTCAATAATCCGACGCCTTTAGTTCACTGTCATCAGTCATCCCTCATACAATCCCCACTTGGCCCCATCCTATTGTCATCCACTTACAAACCTTAAACATCATAAAGAGCTTCATTTTGATAGTGATGAAGCAGTACAAGCAGAGGTGAGGTTGTGGCTCCATCAACTAAGTCAAACATTCTACAGTGACAATATCAGCCAACTGATCTCTTGTTGGGAGAAATGTGTTCATCACAAAGGTGGCTAGGTTGTGAAATAAATATGTAGATGTGAAAAATAAAGATGCAGAATGTGAATAAAATTTGTTTTATTTAAGAAGCTTTAAGAGTTTTCACATCAAAAATTTGGAGGGATTATTTTCAGCGAGCCCTCATAGTTCCCTGACTATACCATTTGTGATGACATGTCTTATGAGACAATGTGCAGAAAATTGTATAATGTGTGCTGTCATTAACTACGTGGGCTAACTGAAAGGCACAATAAAATCTAGGTGGGTGCATTACTACAGCTGTGTGAAAGTGGGTCAAGATCAGAATGTGGCACAGGGAGCCTGCCACTGCTCACCACAGTGATGCACTGTTGCGTTAATATTCTAAGTAGGCCAAGACCAATCTAAATGTTGCCTGGCCAACTTTTTCATTCTCACCATCCCTCAGTGGCTACTTTGGAGCAATGTTATAATTTGTGATCTGAAAACTATGATAATGCAATGTTGCTCCTTATTTGGACTCTGCAGGAGGACATCGTCTATTACTAACAACTGGTGCTGCATGTGATAAAGTATATGCAGTTGGATGTCCACTGATGTTTCCTGTGGCAAGACTGTTCTTTGGCACTTTTGGAAAGGTTTCAACAATGCTCATAGGCTGAGTGCAATTATATGTGCCATCACCTGATAATTGTTCATAGTTCCTTGCAGTTCTATGTCAGGACTATTTCACTTTTATAGTATATTATATATTGTCCCATTGGAAGTCATGATCATTTGTCGGCATTTGTGTGCTTACTTGTAGGCTTGTAACAGTTTTCATATTTGCAAGAGCTGAGGAACACATCCCAGTGTCATATCATAGGGAAGTATTCTTCAGAAATGTTAGTCTTTGACCCAAAGCAATGCTAGAAGTAGCTTGTGGTCAGTGATTAAATGAAATCTTGTTCTGAGTTTCTTGCTGCCAAAAGTTGTAACTAAAACCTCTTTTCCAAATTGGTAGCAGTTCCTTGGAGCTACCATTAATGTTTTAGACACAAATGAGATTGACTGTTCTGATCTCTCTGTATACCTATGTTCCACCACTGCTCTGAGGTCATACTGTGAGGCACCCGTAGTAACTACTAATGTCTTTGCATATGTGTAAATGGTGGGGTAAGGTGCTGATCTTAGTTTCTCCTTTAATGTTTGAAATGTCTTTCCAGATGCTTCTGATTTTATGAATGTGACGTCCTTGTGACACAAGCTAGAATATGTCAATAGGATTTTGAATAAATTTGGCATATTAATTTATTTTGCCCAAAAGAGCCTGTAGTTCTGTCAGGTGCAGTGCACTGACTACTCTTGGGTGTCTTGCTATGAGCTTGATTCTCATTCTGCTAAGGTCATGACTTCAGTACTTAACTTCTTCTTCAAAAACCCTGCATTTTTTCGGGCTTTGAGTGATCTAGGAGTGGGAGCAGCGTACATTGAAGTGCTCAGCAATATCTACAAAACTTCTTCAGCTAAAGTTAATATTGGTGAATCAACTCAAGAATTCCACATCCTGAGAGGTGTCAAGCTAGGCGACCCCATCTCCCCAAAACTGTTCTTGGCTGTACTGGAAATAGCTATGTCAAAGCTGAGCTGGGAAGGTAAGGGAATTAGTATTAATGGAAGAAGGCTTACCAACTTCAGATTTGCTGATGCTATTGCCTTACTGGCCAATGACTTTGCAGAGCTCCAAAACTGAGTTACAGATCTTGAATCAGAATGTCAGTTGGTTGGATTTATCATGAACTTTTCCAAAACAAAAGCAATGTCCAACAAATGGGTCCCAGCTAGAGATGTAAAAGTCAAGGACAGTCCACTAGAAGAGGTCAGTGAATATATCTACCTTAGCCAGATTATAAATATGACGGGAGATGTAAGGCCAGAAATCTATCGGCACATCAAGCTTGGCTTGCAAGCATTTGGGAGTAATTCAACAGTATCCAGATGAAAAATGCCAGTAAATCTGAAGAAATCAGCATTTGATCGATGCATTCTTCCTGTGCTGACATATGGTTGCAAGACATGGACACTGAACTCATTTACAAAAGGGAAACTTGGGACAGCACAGAGACCTGTGGAAAGATCAATGCTGGTCTATACAGGAAAGGATAAGAAAAGGGCAGGTGATATTTAGTCTGTGATGAAGGTTAAGGACATCTTAGAGACAGTAGGCTCTTTGAAATGGCAGTGGGCTGGCCATGTCACAAGAAGAAAAGATGAAAGATGGATGAAGTTAGTACTGGAATGTTGTCCGAGAGAGCATTGAAGGCTTAGAGGAAGACCACCAGACAGATGGGACAAAGATACCAAGAAGAGCACTGCTAGCAACTGGCAGAGAACTGCCCAAGACCATTCCACTTGGCGAGGACTGCTGAAAGCCTTCCTGAATCCACGACTCGAAGAGGCCGCATCACTTAATGATTGAATTGGCTTATGACGATGTTGATGATGATGTATTACTATAGTGAGTGTAGCTACTTGTTGCTGAAGGAGTTTCGTCAGTTCATCTTGGTTTCTATAGCAGTTGCAATAATGCTATTACCATGGGGATCCCACATGGATTTGTGCTCTTGTCATCAATGTTATAGTGGTTTCTAAATAACACAATTTATTGAACAGAAGACAAAATATATTTGAAGCACTGATAAAGTGTACTGACACTGATAACTGTGAAATAACTTAGTTGCTGACATAATAAATGAAAAATTCCAGTGAGGACTAATATCCAATTTGTGAACAACTGTTTAGCAATAATTGTAATAAGAATAGCTTCCTTGTAATATCTGATATGAGTAAACAGAGTGAATCTGTGGTCTAGGGCAACCACCTTCACAGCATGCAGTAGTTCAGGTGGTGGCACTAGTTGATGCACAGATTTTACTTATGGCATAGAGTAGGGGTCGCAGTGTCTCTATACCTAGTGTAGGTGACCTATCCATCTCTCCAAGTGCTCATCACTGAGCCTGTGAAGAGTAAATAATACAGACATAGTCAATTCTAGGATGATGTTTCTAATCATGGGCTGTGCTTCTATTTCAGAGGGAAGGTTTACTGTCTTCACCTGTTTAACGAGGGATCTAATATAATGCAGGATGCGCCAAGAATGCTGACAGCAGGAGGTTTAGGTCTCTACATGAGATGTGATATGGAATCAGCTGCACCTGCCGCACTCAGTTACCATTGGTATAGGCTCCTCTGCCCTGTGAATGAGACACAACAGCAAAAATATTGAATGCCTGCTTGGCTTCCTTCCTGAACTGGCAGTTGATTCCCTGAGATCTTTCATTCTCTGTCTAGCATCAGAGCTC
The DNA here is from genome assembly GCF_023897955.1 of Schistocerca gregaria. Classification (NCBI taxonomy): domain Eukaryota; kingdom Metazoa; phylum Arthropoda; class Insecta; order Orthoptera; family Acrididae; genus Schistocerca; species Schistocerca gregaria. The sequence continues at coordinate 52,753,137 of NC_064924.1, forward strand.
TGAATGACTAGCTTATTTACTCTCTAGTCTAGTTAAAACTTCCCAGGATGATCAGCTTCCATTCTAACAGTTCAAGTATGTCATGTTGATTCAAATGCAAATTTGGCATTGTGTTTTTGTTGGCTTCAGTGCAAAGACTAGTTTGATGCAGATACCAGTGCAAGTCTCTTCATAACTACTACAATCTACATGTATTTGAACCTGATAGCTGTACTGAAGCCTTCATTTTCCTCCACAATTTTTACCTGCCTGACTCAGTGCAGTCCATACCTGCATTAACATTATGCCCAGAGAACCATTATCTGCCAGAGCCTGCTATTTATTCCCAACAACAAGGCCAAGTGCAGCAGAGGGTGTGACAGAGTCAGGCCTCTTAAGCTGTGCCAGAGGAACCACAGCTTTTACAACTGGCATCCTATCACATCTGCAGCTCAAGGCAACAACATGAAGCCAGTTGAGTGCAGCAAAACATGCTGACTAAGTGGTTATCAATCTAGGACATAATAGGCAACTGCTAAACAAAGCATTTCCTTATATCCCAATGGACATAGCCTCTCTAGGGTGAGGTACTCAGGATACACAAGAACTAATGAATTACATTTCATTTGTTGAAATTTTATTTGTAGGCTAGGTAACAGTTATTAATTTATGTAAGTACTTGTCCACTAATTCAGTTAATGAACACAAGAGTGTAATGCACATATACCAGTATCTTTCTCCACTGAGGTAATGAGAGCTGTAAGAGCACAGTTCTTGGCAATCAGACCATGTTCTTCCATCTGTGTTGAACTATAAACCTCTTCACAATGTCTTACATAGTTATTAGACATAGCACACTATATACCCATGGTGATGTGTCAGTGAAAGTTACAACTAATTTTGGAAGCACACTTTGTGCTATTTTAGATGGTTAGCCTAAACTGTGTGCCAATGTTAGGCTTCATGTTCTTCCTACCTATGAGTTCTGTTTTTACTCGTAACACATTGCCTTGCATAAGTATTCATCACGTCATTGGTACAATACATTTAAACATCTGACAAGCAATTCACAGGTCAGAGAAACACAATGGAAAATCATCCCTTTAAGAACCTTGTTTATGAATTCAATCTGAGATACACAGCATCATCAGTCAAGGGTATATGAATTCAATACATCACACTCTACATATGGTTTTACTCAAATGGAATCTGTATGTTTATGTGGATGTTCAGCAGCACACAAACAAATCACTATACAACTGGAAGCACATAAAGAAGTACACACATGCAGCTTTAAAAAATCACATGTGAAAATATCTTCTTTGTCTATTGGAAATACATGTCAGCATTTACTGAATAGTAGCTCAAAGATGAAAGAAAGTTGTAAAATATGCAATGGCCTCACATAAATAAAATTAGCTGAAGGATCTCCGCCTGATCTTTTCAGCAAATAAAACATGTTCAAGTGAAATGTAATTTATGGAAACTGGCATGTCAAGAGCATTACACATTGGTCAGTCCTCTGGCTGCAACCTAAAAGTTCGTATAATTGTGCAGTCCTGTACTGTATTAGATCATCATAATTTCCCTCATTAGAATACCAGAGTCAAGATAAAACACTGGATATGATGCTTTGTCACAATAAACTGAGCTTTTGCTTAGAAGAATATCTCTTCACTGAAATGTTGCAGCAGCCAACTGATAAAAACATAGAAAAATGAACTGTACCAAAATTGTCCAAGATATTTTAGCTAACTTCTGTGGTACTAGATTCAGATATTTGAGATATATGTAAGGTCATACCACGTCAGTTAATGGAAGTGTAAAAGTGGGACTATTGCAAGATATGCCATATCTATCAAGAAAAATTTCATTTCAAGGGAAACAACATTATAAACCAACAAAATGCTATAATTGCTCAACTGCGTGGCCAGGAGTAAGTTATCGATCATTGAGTAATGCTACTCTGTTTCATCACATTGCATTTTCAGACCACCTCACACAGATAGGAGGAAACATCAAGCACTACAGCAACAACCCAACATCTTGTACAAGGATACATGTGAGAATTCTCCAGACAGCCTCCGTATTTCATTGATTGTCAATTTACCATTTTCCTCCAACTGAAGAAATCAATTGAATTGTGGTCTACATGACCAGAATCAATGAAAAACATAATTTTTGTGTAATTTTTGCCACATTATCTGTGGTGTATAGAATATTTTATATTCTGGTACAAATGTTTTGAACAGTTAACTGTGAACAATAGAGTCAGGTATTAGGAATCCCCTTAAACTAAAATATATCTGATTAGACACCACTTGGATTTATCCAATTATCTTGATCCCATTACTGAAGATTTTTACATGGCCATGTTCATCCTATGGACTCACGTTGTTAATAACCCTTCAGTAGCAGATAGGCAGCAGCTCCTTAGTACCATGGACAGTCATAAAGCTGTAATTATCATATTGAAAAAATCAAAGTGTGTTCATGAAACTTGCCAATACTGTCATTCCCACTCTACTGTTACCCATTAATCCAACATATTTTCTGCAAGAGATGTGGCACTGTGGTTAGCCCACTGGACTCACATTAGGGAAGATGATGGTTCAAACCTGCATCCGACTATCCTAATTTAGGTTCAAATGCTGGGATGGTGCCTATGGAAGAGCATGACCAACTTCCTTTCCCATCCTTCCCTATCTGATGGGACTGATGACCTCACTGTTTGGTCTCTCCCCCCAAGTTGACCAACCACTCACCACCAACCAATGACTGATAATGAATGACTTAGCAGAAACCTTGTTTCTTGAAGTTTACATTTTGGATGTTCAGAAAAATTCTCCACCTGGAAAATTATCTTGTCATTCTGCAAGTGTCTGCCACACAGTACTTTCTTCATATGAAGAGAGAGAAAGAAGTCACTGGGTGCAATGTCAGGAGAATAATGGGAAGAGGCAAAATCTGTTAACTCAGAGAATCAGAATATATAACTGTGCTGTGTACAGAACGAACTGAGTTGTTCCCATGGAGTGGAACCTAGCAGGTGGTGACCTCTGCCACATTCAAAACACCATGCAATACGTTGATAATGCTCCACAACTGATATTCATTTTTCCACTATTACCTCCATTCTGAAATGCCTGACTAAAAGCACCAGCACATGTCCTTTTCTTCCATTTTCTGGTTTTTCACAGAGAGAAGGTCTGCCACTTTATTCTTCATCACGCAGTTTTGTTTGACCATGCTGGAAATGCCTGTGCAACATTACCACTATGTTTTCTAATGGTTGCCATTTATTCCCACAACCTCAGCATAAATTGTTGCAGCACTCTTCTCCTGTATAAGCAGAAAATTAAGTACTGGATGATATTCCACCAAACAAATGGGCTACATCATTTTGTTTTTGCTGCTCTAATGATGCGCTGCAGCACTGTGACATCAGGAGTACTAAGACTACAGATATGTGCCTAAAAACAAACAAAAAAATAATTATGTAAATCTTTTTTGATGTGATAATTAAAATCTTCCCTCATTCTACATAGACAGGGTGAGTCAGCATTGTGTGATGGTTTTTGAATTTGTAGTACACAGTGACATTTTAAGATGTTGTTGTTTGTTGTGGTCTTCAGTCCTAGGACTGGTTTGATTCAGCTCTCCATGCTACTCTATCCTGTGCAAGCTTCTTCATCTCCCAGTACCTACTGCAACCTACATCCCTCTGAATCTGCTTAGTGTATTCATCTCTTGGTCTCCCTCTATGATTTTTACCCTCCACGCTGTGCTCCAATACTAAATTGGTGATCCCTTGCTGCCTCAGAACATGTCCTACCAACCGATTCCTTCTTCTGGTCAAGTTGTGCCACAAACTTCTCTTCTCCCCAATACGCTTCAATACTTCCTCATTAGTTATGTGATCTACCCATCTAATCTTCAGCATTCTTCTGTAGCACCACATTTTGAAAAGCTTCTATTCTCTTTTTGTCCAAACTATTTATCGTCCATGTTTCACTTCCATACATGGCTACACTCCATACAAATACTTTCAGAAATGACTTCCTGACACTTAAATCTATACTCGATGTTAACAAATTTCTCTTCTTCAGAAACGCTTTCCTTGCCATTGCTAGTCTACATTTTATATCCTCTCTACTTTGACCATCATCAGTTATTTTGCTCCCCAAATAGCAAAACTCCTTTACTACTTTAAGTGTCTCATTTCCTAATTTAATTCCCTGAGCATCACCCGACTTAATTCGACTACATTCCATTATAGTCGTTTTGCTTTTGTTGATGTTTATCTTATATCCTCCTTTCAAGACACTGTCCATTCCATTCAACTGCTCTTCTAAGTCCTTTGGTGTCTCTGACAGAACTGCAATGTCATCGGCAAACCTCAAAGTTTTTATTTCTTCTCCATGGATTTTAATACCTACTCCAAATTTTTCTTTAGTTTCCTTTACTGCTTGCTCAATATACAGATTGAATAACATTGGGGAGAGGCTACAACCCTGTCTCACTCCCTTCCCAACCACTGCTTCCCTTTCATGCCCCTCGACTCTTATAACTGCCATCAGGTTTCTGTACAAATCATAAATAGCCTTTCGCTCCCTGTGTTTTACCCCTGCCACCTTTAGAATTTGAAAGAGAGTATTTCAGTCAACATTGTCAAAAGCTTTCTCTAAGTCTACAAATGCTAGAAACGTAGCTTTGCCTTTCCTTAATTTTTCTTCTAAGATAAGTCGTAAGGTCAGTATTGCCTCACGTGTTCCAGTATTTCTATGGAATCCAAACTGATCTTCCCTTTGTTAGGCTTCTACTAGTTTTTCCATTTGTCTGTAAAGAATTCGTGTTAGTATTTTGCAGCTGTGGTTTATTAAACTGATTGTTCGGTAATTTTCACATCTGTCAACACATGCTTTCTTTGGGATTGGAATTTTTATATTCTTCTTGAAGTCTGAGAGTATTGCGCCTGTCTCATACCTCTTGCTCACCAGATGGTAGAGTTTTGTCAGGACTGGATCTCCCAAGGCCGTCAGTAGTTCCAATGGAATGTTGTCTACTCTGGGGGGCTTGTTTCGACTCAGGCCTTTGAGTTCTCTGTCAAACTCTTCATGCAGTATCGAATCTCCCATTTCATATTCATCCCCATTTTTCTTCTACTGTATTTCTTTCCCCCATTCCTGTCAGTTGTTCCCTTATGCTCTCCCTGAAACACTGTACAACCTCTGGTTCTTTCGGTTTATCCAGGTCCCATCTCCTTAGATTCCCACATTTTTGCAGTTTCTTCAGTTTTAATCTACAGTTGTAGATTGTGGTCAGAGTCCACATCTGCCCCTGGAAATGTCCTACAGTTGAAAACCTGGTTCCTAAATCTCTGTCTTACCATTATATAATCCATCTGATACCTTTTAGTATCTCCAGGGTTCTTCCATGTACACAACCTTCTTTCATGATTCTTAAACCAAGTGTTAGCTATGATTAGGTTGTGCTCTGTGCAAAATTCTACCAGGATCCTTCCTCTTTCATTTCTTAGCCCCAATCCATATCCACCTACTACGTTTCCTTCTCTCCCTTTTCCCACACTCGAATTCCAGTCATTCATGACTATTAAATTTTCGTCTCCCTTCATTATGCAGAGCTAGTTGGCATATAAACTTGTACTACTGTAGTAGGTGTTGGCTTTGTATCTATCTTGTCCACAATAATGCGTTCACTATGCTGTTTGTAGTAGCTTACCTACATTCCTATTTTCCTATTCATTATTGAACCTACTCCGGCATTACCCCTATTTGATTTTGTGTTTATAACCTTCTAGTCAGCTGACTAGAAGTCTTTTTCCTCCTGCCAACTATATCTAACTTTAACCTACCCATTTCCCTTTTTAAATTTTCTAACCTACCTGCCTGGTTAAGGGATCTCAAATTCCACACTCCGATCCGTAGAACGCCAGTTTTCTTTCTCCTGATAATGACATCATCTTGAGTAGTCCCCACCCGGAGATCCAAATGGGGGACTATTTTACCTCTGGAATATTTTACCCATGAGGACGCCATCATCATTTAATCATACAGTAAAGCTGCATGCCCTCAGAAAAAATTACAGCCGTAGTTTCACCTTGCTTTCAGCTGTTCGCAGTACCAGCACAGCAAGGCCGTTTTGGTTATTGTTACAAGGCCAGATCAGTCAATCATCCAGGCTGTTGCCCCTGCAACCACTGAAAAGGCTGCTGCCCCTCTTCAGGAACCACATGTTTGACTGGCCTCTCAACAGATACTCCTCCGTTGTGGTTCTACCTACGGTACGGCTATCTATATCACTGAGGCACACAAGCCTCCCCACCAACAGCAAAGTCCATGGTTCATTGGGGGAGGGGGGATTTAAGATATTGCACCTTATTTTATTTCAAAAGATACACAAAGAATTACAGTTTCTGTCCTATATGTTAATTTTCACAGAAATTAAGTATTTTTGAAAGATAATGCCTCCTTTTTCAGCACACTCATCGAACTTCTGCACAAAGTATGTCAGCACTTGCTCCAAAATGTTACAGTGCATAGCAAGAACCTCTTGTTTAATGGTATCCTTTAATTCAATTGCAGTACATGGCTTCTGATGTACACTTTATTCATGATGAAATCCCACAAGAAAAAGTCACGTGGAGTAAGACCTGAAGAACGGGCGCCCTGTCAACATGTCCTCTCTTGGATATCAGTTTCCCCGGAAAAAACTCGCTTACTTCAGACACGCGCAGAGTGGAAGTGTGAGCTGTCACACCATCTTGCTGAAACCCAACATTCTGATGTTTTATGCCATGGAGATGAAGTTCTGGGATAAGATATTCACACAACATGGCCAAATAACACTCAGCGTTGATGGTGATGGCTCTCCCATTTTCTTCAAAGAAATAAGGCCATACGACACCAAATTTCCATAATACAGCTCACCCTGTAATCCTTTAACAATGACATGGGTGCTACTGCACTTGCTGAGGGTTGTTTGTTTATTAACTCTATGGTATAGATAAAAATGAGCCTCATCTTACATTAAAATTATAAATTTAGGTTCTTTCTCTAACATCTCTTTCAGTGCTTCAGCAAAATGTCTCCATATCACAAAATCTCAAGGTTTCAACTTCTGAACAATCACAATTTTGAAGGGATGAAAATTTAGAGTGTAAAATGCACTGAATGGATAAATTTGATAACCCAAGAGACTGTGCCTGTCATCTTGTAGATCGGTTGGAGCTCTGTTGAATTGCATGATGCCCCACTTAAATATTTTCAGGTGCACGGCCATCTTTGCACTGCCTCCTGGTTTTTCCTTCAACGCAGAACCTGTCTCACGAAAGTTCTTAATCTGCACCATTAATGCTGAACTGGAGACAGAACTCCCTCTGAGGGGTGGCAACAGATTCTGCAGTTTTAAAGAATGTTTCTATGATGAGCACACGGTGTTGCACAGTGCACCTCTCTACTGAAACTAGTCTAATGCTGCAGGGGAAAACAATGAGCCAAAGCATGCTCCTCCACTATACTGACTCACCCATCACTACAGAGTCAAAAACATCAGGTAACACTGACTCACCCTGTACAAACGTCACCCTTCATGATAAGATCTACGTAACATAATGAAATTTTACTAACACAACAAAACTGTAAATGCTTTACAAATAGGTGACAATAGCTTTGATTGTGTCTTGTAAACTAGTTTGCTGATGTAATGTTTGAATATTGACAGTGTTTGTTAATACTATTGATTACAGCAAAGAAAACTGTTTGCACTTGCTCTACATGCTTGAGAAATACTTTTTTGTTTGACAACTAAACGTATTTATTTTCTTTTGCAGGAAGCAAAGAATGAATGAATTCTTGGAGCCTGGAAAAAGGATACGACCTGACATAAATAAAGAGGCTGCAGCAGAGTTGGCATACAAATTATATGGGCTACCAGAAGTAACAGTTACTGAACTCAATGGTTATGATGATAAAAATTTCCACTTAAAGGTTTTATTACTTTTACTTAAAACATTTTAATTATTCTGTTTTACTCATTAGCTATGGAGACTATCTCCATTCATCTATACTTTTGTTCATTATTTTTATACTCTTAAGCAAATAACTTTTCGGGTGTTTTCTTTTCTGAACCTTCGCTTCAGGAAATTAAACATATTCTTTGCTGCAGATGAAAGTGCTGTAAATCTTACATCAGATTTCTGCACTATTATACACACACACACACACACACACACACACACACACACACACACACACACACAGAGAGAGAGAGAGAGAGAGAGAGAGAGAGAGGGGGGGGGGGGGTAAAACTCTGGATGCAAACTACAGTGACATTCTTACTGACAGCAACTGCTGCCTGTTTTGTCTCAAAACTTAGTTTAAAGCTATCACTTACTACACATTGTGGAGCTTTGCCTCTTACACAGTTTTGTCAGCTATCCCTTTTTTTGATAATGCCTTCCAATTTCTGTTCCCATTTTCTGTATATCTTCTCTGACACTGTCTATTTGTCTATTCACTTTAGTTTTGACTGGTTGTAACACATTTGTCCTCCAGGATTTTCAGTTAATATCATCTATCATGCTTTCATATCCACCATACATAATAAAAAGCATATAAATGTCTTCCTAATTTTATTATTTTTGATTTATGGATATTAAAGGTGGTGTTAAGTCCATTTTGATTCCACAGTGACTCCATTTGCTGAACATTCACATTCACACTTTTCCTTTTCTTTCACAATCAATTTTTTAACAGTTCTCTATATCTCTTTACAGTCTTGTTTTAGCCTTCCTATACATTTCTTTGTAATGTCCTTTCCTAAACCTTGCCTTTTCGTTTGGTAACTGTATTCCAAACAGTGTTGAACCATGAGTTTCTTCTGTGTCTATTGTCCAGCACTTAATTTTCTGCAGTTTAATGGTTTCTCTCATTTCTTCAATGAAGTTGTGGGGCTATCAATACTTACAACCACTTCTAGTGAGCTAGGGCTGCAATACCTGTGACTTGATCAAAAACTGCAGTGCAGCAGTGCATTTCAAGCTGCATCTGTGAATGGATGTGCTTCCAGTATTGTGCTTGTCAATAAATTTTGTCCTTATATTGACATTCCCATCTCATTACTGGTATATTTCAACCACCTTGTAGTAAATTTTACCAAAAAGCCATGCATGCCAGGTCTCTTTAGTGCCTTTATTAATATGCCTAGATTTTGATTTCAGTTGTCCTTAGAATGCCTGTGTTCTATTTTGATGAATTTAATATCATTGCCCTGACTATGGCTAATTCTGGATTATAATGGATCACTAAAGCTTCTTGTACTGAGAAGGTCTAATTTGTGTCTAGAATCTATCAGTATGTGATCTATCTGTGTCACTGTATTACCACTGGGGGGGGGGGGGGGGGGGGTTGCTGTTTTCCCTTGTGAACTATTTTAGTTGTCAGCAATGTGGATAAAATGACCACATTTTCAAATTTTGCAGATAAGAGTAATCCTATTCATTTAACTTTATCAGCTATTCCATTTATTCCAATGCTACCTACAATTTAGACCCTTTGAGAAAAGATCTTGGCAAGAAAGATCCTGTAGCTATTATTAGGGCTAACAAGATCAGGTTGCACCATACCCTCAATCATGCAATTGAGAATGACTTCAGGCACATTACTGGGAATGCTTCTGGCACAAATGTGAAGATTGTGTTATTTTTTCAGTTATATGAAAAGCCCTAGATGAAGCATTCTGTCGAATATGTAAATGCATGCTTCATAGATCACTCAGCAGAATGGGATGATCACATATGGATTTAATTTGTGTGTCATCCCTCATTGGATCACACTGACATGGCATATACCTGGATGTTTCTAGAAAGAGGTTACTTCCACAACTAATTTTCAGAAGCATCCAGTCTAACCACAGTACTAGCTGTCCCATTTATATGTTTCCCAATATTATCACTAGGCAGGTCTTGGATTAAACTTTTATGAAAGAAAAAATTGCCAAATAGCTATAGACACAGTTGCAACAATCAGCGGAGACACACATAATGGCAGTTTGGGTATTACAAATAGTAAAAATTACAATACATTTGAACTTTTCCATCAAAACATAATAAACATAATAAAAGAGAAAGAGGAGCTACACACATTACTATAGGAAACTGAAAATCTAAAGGTATTCCCATAGATGTGCTATGCATGGCAAAACATCGTTTGGGATTCAAAGGAATTGAAGTTACACCTATATGGATAAAAATTACTATCACATTACTGTAGGTTTAACACAATAAAAGGGGAAGTGACTACATACAAAAAAAAATAATAATAATAAATTGAATAAAGTCACTGCTATAGAGCTTAATGAGTAGCATCAATTGTACTGAACAGCTCTTTGAGTGCTGTACTTCAGTAACAGATTTACAAACTTACAGGACAGTACCCAGAATGAGATTTCCACTCTGCAGCGGAGTGTGCACTCATATGAAACTTCCTGGCAGATTAAAATTGTGTGCCCAACCAAGACTTGAACTCGGGACCTTTGCCTTTCGCGGGCAAGTGCTCTACCATCTGAGCTACCGAAGCACGACTCACGCCCGGTGCTCACAGCTTTACCTCTGGCAGTATCTCGTCTCCTACCTTCCAAACTTTACAGAAGCTCTCCTGCAAACCTTGCAGAACTAGCACTCCTGAAAGAAAGGATACTGTGGAGACATGGCTTAGCCCCCAGGCTGTGGCTAAGCCATGTCTCCAGTATCCTTTCTTTCCGGAGTGCTAGTTCTGCAAGGTTCACAGGAGAGCTTCTGTAAAGTTTCACTGCTTCTATTACAGAAAAAATGTTACAGCTTGTGTTTGGAAACATGATTAGATGAATTGAATTTTGTGTTCAACAATTGGGGGGGGGGGGGGGGGGTGCTTTCAATATTTAATGTGAAAATTTGTAAGTAAAAATGAATATTCAATTAATTAATAACTTATATATCACTGAGTTTCATTTCAGCATATTCACTGCGGCATATGGCATGCAAGGCTAACAATCATACGGCACTGTGGAGAGACTTTTTGAACACCCTGTATAATGGTGTGGCATAAGCCCTCCCTCTTATGGGAATGGAATCATATCTTAACAGTTTTGAAACAAATTAACAAATGATATCACAGGAAGAAGACAGAACCCAGAAAGGGAAGACATTAAATATAGTGTCCCTCAAAGTCTGGTGCATGGCACACTCCTGTTCTTGATCTACATAAATGATTTACTCAGGATACTGGAGAAATCTTCAAAACCATGTTGTTTACTGATAACACAAGTAAGCTGGTAAAGGACCTGGACACATCTGCACCAGATATAGACAGCACAATAATGGCACAGGCTTACAACTGATTCAAATCAAATAGCTTAGCCCTTAATCTCCTTAATTTTACAAAGAATCCTCTCCTCCCAGCAATGGCACCAACCTTGATGAGAGTGACACCAGTTTGAATGAGCACTGGAATGAGTGTGGGATGGAGAACAGCAACCAGGTATAAAATTTAGTTGTGTTGCCAACCATGGGAATACATCCCATATAACTTGATTTTTATAAATATCTACACTACAGGTCCATGTACTGACACTGGTGGATCAATCAGTACTGACTGCCCACTGTGCCATTATCTGCCAAAGGTGTTGTACAGTCACAGTATGGAAGAGCATGGGGACATCACACCACTCCCCTGGCCGTTGTGTTTCCCAGCCCTTGAAAACACTACTTCTCACCCACATAGCTCCTCCATTGGCATCACAATGCTGCGTTCACCCCACACCAGTCCTTCCACCAAGGAAAAATCCCTGGAAATGCTGGGAACTGAACCCACATCCTTCACATAGCAGTTGGACACACTGCCCATTTTTCTATGGAGGCAGACTTATGAACTTCTACCACACTTAAAGTGCAGTTCACTTGAACCCAAATGTAGTCAGAAGTAAACTGACTTTACAAAAGGACAGATGCTCAACAGTAGAATACAATGCTAAATGATACAAACTATAAAACATGCTCACAACACTCAAAAAGCAGCACAACAAATTATACACGAGGTTCAACAGCTGAGCTAATGCTGCTACTGCTCTGAAGCACTATTGATTTCTAAGGTTGGCAACAAATGGTGAATCACACTGTTATCCCAAAATGGTCTCATTTCTGTTACTCAGCACAACAGAGTTGAAAGGATATTGTATTACTGTCATTCAGTTTGTTTAGTCAGTGCTGTAAGAATGGTAAATTGTAGTGATTGATAGTGACTGTGAATCATTGTTGTAATTCTGCTGAGTAATCTGAATCTATGACTTTGCAGTTCACAATTTGTTCATGCAGATAATATGATGTTAATGAGACAGATACCATGAACAGTTGTGCAGAAAGGAAGAAAATTTGATATCACAGAAATGAATGTTTGTAGATGGCATCAGACAAAGAATGAATTAAACAATGCTAGTTCCATTGGTACTGAAAAAGGCAAGGCATAACAAACTGAAGGAACAGTTTGTTCAGTACATGTGAAAGAAATGCAATGAAGGCTTCCCAATTAATTGAGAAATTATCTGAATGAAGATGTAAGAGATGAAGAGAAATTTCATCAGGTCACCTTCCATTCGGAAAGTGGATGCACTCAGTGACTGCATGTGAGTTATAAATTACAGAGTGCAGCAATCAGTCGTCCTTTTTAGATGTTATTATGCAAATCCAGATTTTGGCTAGTAGCTAGCAATTCTCAAGGCACTGTTTTCTATTCTTAAAGCATATAAGTGACAGTCACAGTTCAGTCAAAGCACTGTGACTACGCCCGAGCAACAGTGACTTACATGCATTGAGAATAAAAAATAGCACATTGAGAATGGCTAGCTACTAGCCAAAATCTGGATTTGCATAATAAAATCTAAAAAGGATGATTGATTGCTGTACTCTATAATTTAGAAGAGAAATTTTCCGACAGTGTGTAGCATGGATACAATCCAAGTACAGGCTGGTTTGCTTAGGATGATGAAAAGGATGGGGGCTTAGATTTCAGACACAGAAGAATGTTAATTCAATGACTCCCTATGGTGTTCAGTGAAAAACTACAATCATATCAAACCAACTGATCAGTTGCAGGAAACAGCATGACTGCTTTGCTATATGTGCAATGTTGAGTAGATGTGTATTTATTTTGATTTTGATATAACATCAAAGGTTACTCTCAATGTGAGGCCATTGAAATTGTTCCTATAAAAAACTTTGGCAAATAAAAGGCAAAGTAAAAGAATTTCTGGATGGCCTAGCAGATGGAAGGAAGCTGCCCCCATGTGTGATTTTTCACAGGAAACCGTACCAAAAGGGAATCTGCCTACAGGACTTGTCTTTAGACATAAACAAACAGGATGGATGGCAAATACCTGATCTTAGATTGGTTGTACGTTGTTTGGAACATAATATGGATTACACACCTCTACTTAGGTTCAGACTGGAGTTGTATATTCTAATGCTGATATCTACAACAGGTTGTTAGTAGACACCAGGGAGAAAATTGAAAATTTTGAAGTATGAAAGTACAAAGGAAAAACTACTGTTATGTAATTAGCAAATTGTCCTTATTCCTATATAAGTATCTGGTTTTCTCTTATTCATTTTCTAGTTATTTTTTCTGTGCTGTGTTTTGTTCCATTAATTTATCCAACACGAAACAAAATTTTGTAATTTTTCATTTTTACAGTGATAGATGGTCAATTGAGCAACCAACCTGTTGCCAGTTAGATCAGAATCTGAACTTGGGGTTTAGCTGACCTGAAGAGATCCTCCTCCTTTATTTAAATGGCTTCTCCACTGAGGCCTATTTGGTAAGGCTGACCCTACCAGTAATTACACTACCACCATAATACCCATAAGAATGGTTGGCATAATATTAGTAATGACAAGTTAGGACCAAGTGCCAATTAGAAATCTAGTCCTGAATCCCTGCCACTCATAGACAGTGTACTATCATTTGTGCCACATGAGCACAGCTCTCAAGATGAGTAAAATCTTCAGCTTGTCATCTTTCCTTGTAAACTCAGGAAAGGCTGTCTCATTGTGCTGTGAGACTAGCAGTTCAATGAAAAGATATAATGGGGAAGCCAGCTTATACACAGAGTCATGACTGTAGCTGAGAATGAATTTTTACTCTTTTCAAAGTATGTTAGCACTGATAATATGCAAAAAATTAAGTACCAGATTAGTTTTAATCCAGATTCCTGCTTTGGATACATTCATGAGGCATGCTCAGATGGCATATGCCCACAAAAGGCTGAAGAAATCCTTCTCCTTTATTTTATTGAGTTCTGCACTGAGGCCCATTTGGTATGGCTGACCCTACCAGTAGTTACACAGTTACACTACCACCATAACAGCCATCAGAATGGTTGGCATAATATTCGCAATGACAAGTTAGGACTGAGTGCCAATTATCAGTCCAGTCCTGAATCCATGCCATTCATAGACAGTGTACTATCATTTATGCCATATGAGCACAGCTCTCAAGATGAGTCAAAAATTCAACTCATTATCTTTCCTTGTGAGCTCAGGAGAGACTGTCTCATTGTGCTGTGAGACTAGCAGCTCAGTGAAAGGATATAGTGGGTGGGGGAGGGGGGGGGGGGTCGACTTATCTGTAGCCTCATGATTGTAGCTGAGAATGAATTTTTACTCTATTAAAAGTATGTTCAGCACTGATAATACGCAAAAAATTGAGTACCAGATCAGAATTTCAGTCCACATTCCTGCTTTGGATAAATTCATGAGACATGCTCAGATGGCATACACTTACAAAAGGCTGTAGTTTTACTACACATTTAAGACTTTCTGGGCCAATGAGAAATGATGCAATGAAACTAACAGATTGCTTTTGGTAATTCCATACATCTCATGATGTAGGAAGGTATGTCACAAGTTGTACTGTATCAAGAGGGAGAAGATGAGACAAGTTAAAAGAGATAAAGACTGAAATTGTGGAATACCAACACTAGACTCACAACAATGACTGTCTCCAATTCATAAAAATGTATTACTTAGTCACAAATGGCGGCATATAAGTAGGATAAGTATGGTTCTGACACCAAAATAAGAGGTGAAGATTGAAGAAGTGGTAAAAATACTGGGCTCCCATCTGAGAGAAACAAGATTCAAATCCATATGTAGCTATGATTGTCAATAAGGTATCTTTGAAAAAGGATACAGCAATTTTCTTCTTATCTTTACCCTACCTGAGCTTCTACTGTTGCTAACATCCACGTTCCCAATGGACATAAAACCTAAACAAAGTATGTGCTATATTGATCATTTGTGACAAAGATGGCTGCTGGAATGATTTTGAGTATGGATATTTGCATTTTTTGGATAGTGCACTGTTACCTGAGCTTTAATACCAAAAAGCAATGCCATACCTTTAGCTAATTCAATATAGCTATACGCATCAAAGTAAAATTCAATCTGGAAAAATAGGAAAAATATTATGAGACAGATTTGCTGGCCAGTACTTAACTTCAGAGGGTGAAATGTATTGTTCTGCTGATAAACATAAATAAAAGGGAACATGTCAAACTATGTAGCTTTTGGAACTAACAAAGATGATTTAGTAGATAACCTGAGCAGCCCTCTTAGGTTTTTTGCAGCTGATGCTGTTATTTGCTGTCTAATAAAGTCACCAGAACATCAAAACCAATTGCAAAATGACTTAGACTTGGCATCAGGATAGTGCAAAAAGTAGCAGTTGTCTCTCAATAAGGAAAAATATGAGGCCATTTACATGAGTTCAAAAAAAATCCATTAAATTTTCATTACACAAAAAACATTGCAAATTTAAAGGTCATCAATTCAACTAAAGACCTATAAATTACAATTATGAGCAACTGAAGTTGTGATGAGCACATAGATAATGTTGTGGGGAAGGCAAACCAAAGACTTCATTTTATTGGCAGAACATTAAGAAGATGCAACAGGCCTACTAAAGAGATTGCATCCACTGCTAGAGTATTGCTGTGCTGTATGGGATTCTTACCAGATAGAGTTGATGTTGGGCACAGAGAGTGTCACAGGTGATAAGCAAGTTGGGATGTCAATCAATAAAAGAAAGGTGTTTTTTATTGTGGTGAGATCTTTTCACCAAATTTCAGTCATCAACTTTCTCCCCTGAATGTGAAAATGTTTTACTGTCACCAATCTACATAGGGTGAAATGATCATCATAATAAAATAGGACCAAACAAGGTGGCACAGTGGTTAGCACACTAGTGGTTAGCACACTGGACTTGCATTCAGGAGGACAATGGTTCAAATCCATGTCTGGCCATCCTAATTTAGGTTTTCTGTGATTTCCCTAAATTGCCTGAGGCAAATGCTGGGATGTTTCCTCTGAAATGGCACAGCCAACTTCCTTGCCTAATCCAATCGGACTGATGACCTCACTGTTTGGTCTCTACCCCAAATCAGCCAACCAATAAAATAAGAGAAATCAGAACTTGTACAAAAAAATTTGTGTTCATTTCTACCATGCACTTTAGAGAGTGGAACAGTGGAGAAATATTTTGAAGGTGGTTCAAAGAACCCTCTGCCAGGCACTTAACTATGAATTCCATATGGAGGTGTAGATACCTGAAGAGCCCATCATCAAGGAAGAGAGAAGGTTAGACTGAGAAGGAAGGGAAAGTTACCCAGACCCCAAGACAATAAGCACTTTACCATCTTAAGTCCAGAGGTGATAAGGACAAAGTGAGAAGTAAAAATATATTTTGGCTAAAAGAGATAACCAATGCAAATGACAGTTAGGACAGGAAAATGAGCCATTATATACATGCACACTACCTGACAAAAATAGTGTAGGGGCCAGAAAGGGAGGAGGAAACGAAATGAAATGTCACAGCCTGAGAGGGTATGTGATATCATTTCAGTGATTACAAAATTGAACCAAATTTACAAAGAACTTACCAGTATGAGCTCACATATCAGGATGGTGTTGCACCCTCTCTGGCATGGAAGCATGCACTTATTCAGTTGGAAAGGGTGTCATAAAGTTGTTGTGTCTTCTCT
Source organism: Schistocerca gregaria (assembly GCF_023897955.1). Lineage (NCBI taxonomy): Eukaryota > Metazoa > Arthropoda > Insecta > Orthoptera > Acrididae > Schistocerca > Schistocerca gregaria. The sequence goes on from NC_064924.1 coordinate 52,770,207, forward strand.
TGAGGTACAACAGTCCACAACTGTTGCATTGGGACGGAGATGATGTCCAAACTGGACTCACTGGATCTATGGATATTGATGGCCACAGGAGTAGCTCAAGATCATACAGGCAATTCATAGAGACCTGTGCTATATATGGAAAAGCATTGTCCTGCTGAAAAATGGCACCAAACTGTCGCATGAGAGATAACACATGAGGACGCAGGACATCTGCCATCAGAGTTCCACGGCCTGAAGTCACACCTAATGGCTGTCCACACCAAGACACCTGGAGTAACACTAGTGTGCCTGTACAAAACATTATAAGAATAGAAGCTCTGTGCAGGACACCATCATATCCACCATAGATGGTCATCTACGTTAGAGCAGAACTGTGTTTTATTGCTGAACGTGGTGCAGCACCATTCATCAGCTGTCCATGCTGCCTGCTCATGGCACTACTCCAGACACAACTCTTTTATGTATGGTGTTAATAGCAGCCTATGCTTGGAACAGAAGTTCCCAATTTCAACTGGTGCTAGCCTTTAATCAATAGAGCAGGATGACACAGAATGTTGCATGAAGCCATAGATGTGAATGTGTTACGATGTGCTTGATACACAATATGGTGATCCTCCCTTACGGTGGTAAGATGTGATCAAATGTAACCTTGGTGATGAGTATGCCTGTCCTGACATTCCCAAACAGTCCAGCATCAGGCCACTGTCACATCTGAATGCATCACAAATCTTGATATTGCACATCAACAATCCAACCAAATGGAGACCCACAATGAGTCCCTTTCAAACTCTATCAGGTGCTGATAACACTGTCTCACATAAGCATGCTGCATCTCCATGTCCTTAACAGTGATCACTCAACACATAAAGCTGTTCATGCTTGGAAACAATGCTAAACACAAACAGCACTAATGCACTTTGGCTGCTGTTCCACCTGTCACGGAGTATTGTGAGTGTTATTTACATACCCTTTTGATGGTGTGTATGTGTATGCAGTAACACTGGCATTGAACCATGTTCCCTAGGTCCTTCACTATTTTTGTCAGTCAGTGTATTTAATGGGAAAGAAATTAACAGTGCAATTAAGAATTAGGACAGAAAAAAATGAGCCACTATGTATACTATTATAGAAATACAAGTTGTTGTTTAATATTACCAAAAACCTTGAAATGTTCTCGATTGATTTACTTCAAATTTTTACACAATACTCTAATAAATTTTCTGATGAGCATATGCTAAATATTTTTAAATATGTATGGTATATAAGTATACATAGACTGTATAATGGGGTCACATTATTAACAAAAACCTGGAAAAGTTCTTGATGAATTTACTCCTGATTTCTTGACAATACTCTAATGTATGGACAAACATAGGTATGGACAAGCACAGGCTATATATAAAAGCATATATGCTATGCAATGGGGAAAAGTTGTAAACAAATACCTCAAGAAGTTCTTGACCAATTTACTTAAAATTTTGAAAAATAGTTACATATTTTAGTACATGTAGTATATAAATATATACAGTATATACAATAACACATAAAGAAGAAACACTGTTAGCAAAATTCTGAATCAATGTTTCATTGACTATAAGAAGGTCAGCGAGAGGTGGAAGATGAAGCAGGCATATATGGGGTAGGGAGGAATGGACAAGAGAGGGGGAAGGAAGAGACAGACAGAGAGAGGAGGGAGGAGGAAGTGGAGAGATATAGGAGGACAGGACGATGGACAAAGAGCATAGGGAGGTCAGGACATACATCCAATTCCCATAAGTATTTAGCAATTGTGAAGCATTGCTGGGTTTGGGCTTGTTAGTGTGTGTGTGTGTGTGGGGGGGGGGGGGGGGGGGGGTGCATTTTATCTGGTGTTTTGGTAGATATTTTCAATTTTGTTTTTACAATGTGCAGCTGGAGTCAGCCCAAACACATCATGTCTTTCATGTAATGCCCAGCATCAATGGAAAGCACTGATCTGTTTCCCATTACACACAAAATAATTTTTAAAGTGGAATTTTACATCTCCATTCTATAGAGTGGTTCCAAATTAGTGTAGTGCAATATTCTTTCTATCAATATGTATTAGCAGGAAAATTAAAACATGAACAGTAACCAGCACTTCAGCAGTGGATGGGCAGTGCTGCAGCATGCCAGGAGAACTAATGGGCCACGTTGGTGCTGTCACACTAAGAGTACTGTTTGTTATTCTTTGTTTTTCAATATTCCTGTTAATATGCATCAATGAAATGAATGTTGCACTACACTAATCTGTGGCCACTCTATCAAATAGGAATGTAAAATTTTGCTTTAAAAATCACTTTGTTTGTAATGGAAAACAGAGCAATACTTTCCATCGACACTGGGTATTGCATGAAGTGATGAGCAGTATATGCCAGTGCTAACTTCGTGACACATTGCAAATATCTGCCAAAACACCAAGGAAAAGGTGCCAGATGACTCTTAGCAAATATACTCTTGTGTGTGAACACATAGAGGGCAATATGTTAACAGAGATTAAGTGCAGCAGAATGCCGGGATTGAGCAATGAGTTGGAGGGCAAGTTCCCATTTTCCAGATTCAGTGAAATTAGCATTGTGTGGGAGGATCTAAACAGCACATTTGGTATAGCAAACAACCAGTGGTGGGGCTGGAGTAGTTGGTAGTGATGGTTGCACGGGGCAGGTTTTGCAGTGGAGTGATTGCACAGGTGGGAAACTTGGGGGTAGTCTTGCGGCAGCCACAGGCATGTGCATTTGGATGTTTGTGTGTTTGAATGCATGTATTTTTGCTAGAGAAGGAGCGAGAGCCCAAAAACTAGTATAAATACCATTCTCAAGTGCAATTTTCTATGCGCCACAGATCATTCAGCTATAATTGAGTGGTTGCCTTCCTTTATTTTACTTGATAATTGTTTGGGAATGTCATAAAATTTAACTAACTAGGATGGTACAGGAGGGGCGGGGGGGGGGGGGGCTGGAGAGAGTGGGGAGGAGGGTGATGGAAGGTGACAGTTGGTGTTGTTGGTGGCGATTCAGAAAGAGAGGACCTTGTTTCATTGTTTGACTTGTGAAACTCATAGCCCTGTCAGAGTAAAGTATTGGGGCATTCAAGACCTGGATGGTACTGGATGATAAGCAGAGTGTTTCTGGAAATGAGGATTGTATTAGTCAGAGAATGAACAGAGGATTCTGACTGAGAGATTTGTTTGTGAATAAGATATTTTGGGTTGCTGCTGGAGACTACATCATGGAGAAGTTGTTGATGTACATGTTGAGAAGATCAGTGGTTCTACTGACTACCCAAAATACACAAATAGAACCACTTGCTCATACCATAATACCTAGCTTTAAATCCCTGTCCAACGGCATCTCAGCCCTTGTTGACCAGCACCTCCAACCCATCACATAAAGCCCACTGTCCCACACTACAGACACCAGTTACTTCCTGGATCACCTCTCTTCCATCTGGAACCCTCCCCATAATCCATCAACGCTTCCTCAGTTTACTCAAACATCCCACATATACACAGCCTCTCAGCCTTTAAACACTACCTCTTCCAACTGCCAGCTGAGGCCTAAAACATTGTTATTTGTCGCTCTACCCAACTTCATCATTGCCCATAACTGCTTTACTTTTGACAGCCACACCTACAAACAAAACATGGTCAGTGTTATGGGAACCACGATGGCAGCACACTATGCCATTTTTTCACTACAAGATCAAAGGCACAGCCACTTGGAAAACAATGCATGTTGCTCATCAACCAATGTGTGTTCACTGTACAGTATTTTATATAGGTATAACCACTACTAAATTGTCTAAGTGTGTGAAATGACACTTAAGAGCTATCCACCTGGAGGGCAACCAGTACCGAGTTTCTGAATGTATTCTACAGCCTGGCTGACTGCTACACTCTACACACTATCTGGATTCTTTCACCTATATTAGCCCCCTGGAAATGGGATCTTTCCCTCCAACACATCTTTGCACTCTCCTTGACTTAAACTCCCTTAAGATATCATTACCTCTCATTTTTCATACTTTCTAGTAAATTATTTAAACTTTTTACTATCTTTTCTTTCCAAACAATATTCATCTATCTTCTCTCTAATGCATCTTCACTTCTCTCTAGGCTTCATTTGGCACAATGCTTACAAATGTATTATCTCTGACCATATCTCTCTGTCGCCTCCTCCTTCATCTTTACCTACCCTAATACCACACTACAGATGGGTCCCTCTCATCTTGAACTCTGAGTAACCTAGTCTTCCCTTTTTAATCTTCCCTAACCTATACCTCTCCCTCCTAGATGAAGGAATTAATAGTTCTAAATGCTAGGTTGTGTCACAGCACTTTTATATGAGTCTATTGACAGTACTATACACTTCAAATCCTGAAGGTAATTTCATAGCAACATATAAATAAAATATTTCAACAAAATGGGTAAATAAGCTCTTAATTAAGCATTATTGCTGCATTTTTCTCTTTGCAGTTAACGTGTTGTCATATTATTTCATTATTTTATAAAAAAAAAGCATCTAACTATGACTGAATACAGGTGAAACATGTGGATGAAGAAGCAGACATTTGGTGCCATGGATATGTCTTGAAAGTTATAAATTCACTGGACTCTACTGACACATTAGCTATTGATGGACAGACTGAACTTCTTCTGTACTTGGGTAATGTATATTTTTCATGCTATACTTTCTGTAGAATGTTACAAACATAGAGTTATTACTTTTCTGCAGTATTATGCCATTGGATTCATAGTTTTCATTGTTGAAACTGAGTTCTACACCTAATGTAATACCAAGTCCTCAGTACAGTGTTTCACTTTTTCTTTTCATGTATGTGAGCCAGCTTTTTAACCACCACTTAAGACATCTACTAGACAATTTTGCATTTTACTACTTCCCCTTTCTTTCTCCTGCTCCCCATATTTTCCTTCTCCTTGCAAAGGAAATTTAATAATTTGAGTGTTTATCAGCTCTGCACAATTATTATTGTTTTTACAGCTGTTACTCACACTGATTTCTGATAAAAATGTTGCTAATATATTTCCTATTTTCACTGACATTTTTAAATTCTCTAAGGGCTCTAATACTTGCACGGGTCTAAAGTTTATTTTATTGACCTTCACTGTTTCTAAAATGCAAACCTGAGTCCAATCAACATTTTGAAAATGACTGTTTTCCTCAATAGCATCTGGAATGTATACAGACATGCTGATATTATGTATAAATTATCCCCCTGGAAAGTTCTCATGATTCAAGCAACTATTTCACAGATTTTTATGAATTTCTTGGTTCTGCACTGTCATGTGTTTGCTGTAGCTTCCTTGGCCATCTTTGGCTTTCTTATCATCATATTTCTAATTGTTCTAATATTTCACTCACTTGCTTTTTCTTCTTCTTTTGTCTCAAAGGAAAAACATTGGTTTTTGAACTTCCATATCTTGCCACTTACTTTTAGGTTCCAGTCACTACTGTTGGTTATTCCAGGTCTAACTGAATTTTAGTCACTGTTTGTGTACATTATACAACTGTACTAACACAGATAATATATGCACAACAATTAAATTAAGAGATTACTTTTGTCACATTAATAGTGTTGAGTAGAGTCCAACATTACAGTCCATTACTTTATTGCTAATCTGCATCATGTCAGGCAATCTTTCAGTAACTTATACACTTCCATCTTTTGCTTGTTTAGTGAGTAGAACATATTTTAGAATGTCATATCTCCCATTCCAAAATGCTTAGCATTCACTGACTGCTTATCTATGATCTGTAACGTAGTGTTATTCAAAGCAATAAAAGTAATTGCTATACTGAATCAATACTTGCAATGTGTCAGTGCTTCTTTTACATTGTTCTATATTTTACAAAACGTGAGACTATTCAAACACTTGTAAGAAATTCAGTGTTGCTGATGCATATGTATATAAAAATGACTACTCTGGGATTATCTTATTCCACACAGAAGAACAAGGCTTTGTGTGCCCAGTACCGGTGAAAAATCTAAAAGGAGCGTTTTACTCAAAGGAAACAATTTCAGACAAAGGTATGGTATGTTTTTATATACTTTATATCACATTTAATCTTTAAAATAAAAACTATGTGACATAAAATTGCTCCTTCCACTAGTCAACATCACACAGAATGTGCAGACAAAGCTCAGCATATGAGTTAAAGTTTTAATAGAGCCATCATTTTCAAAGAGACTGTTTGTGTCTTCTTCAGGCTGTAGTACATTTGTGATAGGAAATGTATAAAATAGGTGGAGTTATGCATTGCTTTGAATGCTAATAAAAATTACTAACAGAGATAGAGAGTGCTGATTTCATAAGAACCCAATGTTTGTAAATAGTATATGATTTACATGTTGAGATAAACAAGTAATTTCTCAACAAATACACATGCCATTCTTTTAGAAAAAAATGTCAAGAAGTTAGCCAGAGTTGGAACAATTTCTCAGTTTTCTGAGATTGCTTGTCTCTTGGACTGGCTTCTGTAAGTAACTCTCTGCCAAGAAAGGTGTGTATCTCCTCATATGAAGTCTTGTCAGAGCCAATCAGGAAATATTATCCTGTTGGCATTTTCTGTTTCCAAACGCTTTAATAACATGAATCACACAACTTAATTTCAGAAAATAAAATATTATTGTAACCCCTTGCACAGATGTAGTCTTGCATATACCATGAATGCCAGAAGGTCATACAACTGATGAAATCCCAAGAAAAACCTGACTTCAGAATAGAAGAATGGCAAGTCCTGTATGAAATAACAATAATATTATGTGTTATAACCTTTAATCACCAATAATTGCATGGATATTCAACACTCTCTCTTAGAAACAATAGCTGATTACATGATAACAACTCAGTATCTCGTATTCGACTGCCGTGCCGAGATATGCGGCTGGCGCCATTCGTAGCTAGGTAGCACTCCCTTACTAAGCTGAGTTGCAGAGCTCCTCTATCGCTGTTGACACATACTGTCGTGACGGCACTGTTAAATATCATGGCACTGTCACAACACTTTTCCCCTCTCGAGAAAAAAAAAAAAAAATCACTTCCTTGGAGACATGGACAGTGTGGAGAAATCCATGGCCTCTTGAGAGGCCCCGAGAAGATCCCGCGGAGAGACACGAGAGTATGGTCGAAAATGTCCAGGTCGGAAGCTCGTGCATGGAACGTGCCTCCTGGATGAGATGATGGGTGAAAACTCTGGAGCAGCATCCATAGGTGTCATGGACCTGGGAGTGTGCTCCAGGGAGATGGGTCCCGGAGAAGGTGGCATCGCGACTGGGGCCGGTTCCGGTATACTCGGAAGCGGTAGAGATGTCGACTGCATCAACACGTACAGTAGATCGGCAGCAGTGACAGGACTGGCTTCTCGGGCTGGTGGAGGCGAAGGAAGGGGCGGTGGCACCAGCATGGCCACCACTTGTGGGCACATCTGGTCATAATGGCGAACAACCATGCCGTCGTCCGTACGTATTTCACAAAGCCGGTGGCCACGAAGAGCCTTGACCACCCCTGGAATCCATTTAGGGCGAGATCCATACCCTCGTGCCCACACGTCGGCGCCCACTAAGTATTTTCAAGCACTAGGGGACACAGCACAAGGCCTGACAGGGTGAAGCAGGTGCAATAGAGTGCACGGTTGGCGGCCATGCAAGAGTTCAGCAGGGCTGTTATCACCCAGAGGCGTGAAGCGATAAGAACTCAGAAATTGCAGCAGAGCATCATCTGTGGAAAAGTCACTAAGGAATTTTTTCATCTGGCATTTGAAAGTGCGGACAAGGCGCTTGACCTCCCCATTCGATTGCGGATGGAAGGGAGGTGCTGTAACATGATGAATCCCTTGTCCAGTACAAAAATCACGAAAGGCCTGCGAAGAGAACTGAGGGCCATTGTCCGTGACGATCATGGATGGAAGACCTTCTAGCACAAAGATTTTGGACAAAGCCAACGTTGTCGCCGCAGTGGTGGGCAACGGACATCTAACAACAAATGGAAACCTCAAGAAGGTGTCAATCAACAGTAGCCAATAAGGGGCCGGCAAAGTCAGCGTGCACCTGTTCCCATGGCTGTGCTGGATCAGGCCATGGAGAGGGCAGCCAGTTGTTGAGCACACTGACCACACGCAGCAACCATTTGGGTGATGTCCGAATCAATATCGGGCCAATAAACATGCCTGCAGGCCAGGGACTTAGTCTGAGAAATACCCCAATGACCTTCATGCAACAGTTTGAGAACATCTTTCCGAAGAGAGGCTAGCACCACGACCCATGGAGATGCGCCATCCGTGGCCAGAAGAACAACACCATCATGAACAGACAGACGAAGGCGCAAGGCATGGTAGTTGTGAAAGGGATCTGATGCCCAGCATTTGGTCCTGTCCGGCCAACCTCGTTGAACAAAACTGATCACCCGACGCAGGACCGGGTCCTGCGCAGTAACCAACGTGACCTGCGAACCTGTAAGTGGAAAACCCTCGACCGCACGACGTCTTCTTCATCAATGTGGAAACAGGGTAGTTCATCATGATCGAAAACCGGGTCGAGGCCCATCGGCAATCGCGACAATGTGTCAGCGTTGGCGTGCTGGGCCGTGGGGTGATAGTGAATCTCATAGTGAAAACAAGACAAGTATAAGGCCCAATGTTGCAGGCGGTGAGCTGCCTTATCCGGAAGGGACGCCGATGGGCTGAACAGAGAGACCTGTGGTTTGTGATTGGTGATGAGGTAAAACTTAGAACCATACAAAAAACACTGAACTTTTTTAGAGCATTAATGATAGCGAGCGCCTCCTTTTCGATTTGAGAGTAACGCCGTTGCACCTCGTTGAGGGTCTTTGGAAGCATAGGCGATGGGTTGTTCTGACCCATCCTCATACCGATGGGTGAGAACAGCCCCTAGGCCATACTGTGACGCGTCAGTCGCCAGAACCAAGTGCTGACCCGGACGGAATGTGGCAAGACAAGGCGCCGACTGCAAATGAGCCTTCAGGTGGACAAAAGCCTGCTCACACTCATCGGATCAACAGAAAGGGACGTTTTTGCGTAACAGCTGATGCAGAGTATAAGCTACTGCTGCTGCAGATGGAATGAATTTGTGATAATAAGCAATCTTGCCTAGAAACGCCTGAAGTTCTTTGACCGTAGACGGCCAGGGTAGAGCATTAATGGCCGCAACAGGCTGACGTAGAGGACGTATACCCTCACAGGACAAGTGGAAACGAAGGTACACAATGGAGGGTTGGAAGAACTGTGACTTGTCCAGATTGCACCTCAATCCAGGCGAATGCAAAACCCGAAACAGTGAATGCAAATTACGAAGGTGCTCCTCAGTTGAGGCCCCCGTGACAACAATGTCATCCAGATAGTTTATGCAGCCGGGAACGGAAACCGTGAGCTGTTCCAAAAACCGCTGAAAAATGGCCGGTGTGCTAGCAACGCCAAATGGTAACCGCTGGTACTGATACAAGCCACAAAGAGTGTTGATAACGAGAAATTCCTTGGAAGTAGCATCCAACGGCAACTGATGGTACGCCTCCGATAAGTCAAGTTTGGAAATGAACTGGCTCCCAGCGAGCTTGGTAAACAACTCCTCAGGACGGGGAAGAGGATAAGTGTCAATGAGGCTCTGAGCGTTGACAGAGGCTTTAAAATCACCACACAATTGCAGACTCCCATTTGGTTTAGAAACCACCAGGATCGGCGATGCCCATTCGCTGGAGGAAACAGGAAGGAGAATCCCTGAAGCTGTTAGCCTGTCTATCTCAGCCTTGACAGATGCACGCAACGCCACCGGAATAGGGCGTGCCCGGAAAAACTTTGGGATAGCCGTAGGTTTAAGAGTAATGTGGGCTTCAAAATCCTTGGCACAACCCAGACCAGCAGAGAACACGACGAAAATTCAGAAAACAATCCATAGAGCCATTGATACAGAATATCCTCAGATGTGAGATGCACATCATCATCAATGGAGAACCCGAACAACTGGAAAGCATTATAACCGAACAGGTTTTCAGTGCCCGCATGATCCACCACATAAAACGTGAGGGGCCGAACAACAGGCAGTGGAAGCATCAAACTGGCCCATGATAGAAATTTTCTGTTTGTTTAAGTCCTCAGATATCGCGTAACTGGAGACAAAGGAGGAGAGCCCAACTCCAAATACGTGCAAGAATTAATGAGAGTTACTGCAGAGCCAGTGTCCACTTGCATGCGGATGCCTTTATCCAGAACACGAACAGTAACAAACAACTTATTTGTTGGAGAAAGCACACAGTGAACATCCACGTATGATGCCTCGTCATCGTCGACAGGAACTTTAGGGGACTGACACCTGGAAGCAATGTGGCCTTTTTTCCTACATGAATTACACGTGGCCCAATGTTTTGGATATGCGGCTCTGTCATGCTGTACGAAACAACGGGGGCAAGAAGGAAGTGCGGAACGAACCAGCTTTTGTGGTTGCTGGTTTCGCTGCGAGTGTTGTGGCCCAATGCGACGTCGTTTACATCTTTGGTCTCCTGTGAAACAGGCAAATTGTCCGTGTCGAGAGTTGACTGTACAGTGCCTACATCACACCACGCGTCTATTTGTGTGCCAGCAGTGTGAGACACTTCAAAGGATTGAGCGATTTTAGAACTTCCGACAACGATGGGTTTGGCAGTTGTAGGGCACGTTGCTGAACTTCTTTATCAGGAGCAAGCCGTAGAATAGCATCCCTAACCATTGAATCAGCTTAAGACTCATGATAAGTGTCCGTGACAAACTGACATTTTCTACTCAGACCATGTAGTTCCGCCACCCAAGCCCGGTAAGATTGATGGGGCTGTTTACAACACCGGTAGAATGCCATGTGGGTGGCAACAACATGGGTTTTTTATTGGTAAAAGTTAGACAATAAGTCACACATTTCTTGGAAGGACAGAGAGGCAGGTTCCCGCACAGGAGCTAACTGATATAGCAGCTGATAGATCCATGGGGAAATCCAAGATAGAAATAACAACTTACACATATGAGCATCAACAACACTGAAAGCCAAGAAGTGTTGCCGCAGACGCTTCTCATAGTCCTCCCAGTCTTCAGCAGCCTTGTCGTAAGGAGGGAATGGAGGCGGAGAAGAGGAAGACAGACGATGAGTGAGCGACGTCGACAACGCCTGAATCGCAGCCGTCAGCTGTGTTTGTTGAGCCTGGATAGTAGCTGTCAGCTGTGTTTGTTGTTCAATGAGCGCTTGCATAAGCTGTTTCATGTCTGCCCCGCCACGAACACACAAATCCACAACACAGTGAAAATATCCGACCTCGTCGCCAAAAATGTTATAACCTTTAATCACCAATAATTGCGTGGATATTCAACACTCTCTCTTAGAAACAATAGCTGATTACATGATAACAACTCAGTATCTCATATTCAACTGCTGTGCTGTGACATGCGGCCAGCGCCGTTCATAGCTAGGTGGCACTCCTGCGCTCAGCCGAGTTTGCACGTACTTTCGTGACGGCACTGTTAAATGTCGTAGCACTGTCACAACATTATGAACAGGACAAATTGCTACTCGCTGCCTAAAGGCTACTAGAAGTTTAAATTTTTGGCCAAAAGGCTGTCTTCACAAATAGATGCCACACACACACACACACACACACACACACACACACACACACACACGCAAAACACACATACAACTGCGTTCTCAGACAAGTGTGTGTGTGTGTGTGTGTGTGTGTGTGTGTGTGTGTGTGTGTGTGTGTTGTCTATTGTTGACAGAGACCTTAATGGCCAAAAGCATTAATTTGATTTGATTTGATTTTTTATTGGTCCAGTTTTATCATACGGCACAAATTGTACAATTGATGTTGGACAGGTCAAAGATAAGTTACAATAATACATAGTATTAACATAATAGTAGGCAAATTAAAAATAGGTATCTATTAAAATTAATTTTGTTACATATTCAGAAATTCTCTGGCAGAATAGAAACAGTGCTTTATTAGAAATACCTTTAGTTAAGCTTTTAATATTGGATGAGTAGCATTTTTTATTTCCTCTGGTATCTTATTGTGTAGTGTTACACCAATTTTAATTATGCTCCTCTGATAGGTTGTTGTTCTGTGATATTTTTCATGTATATTTGATTTCCCTCTGATGCTTTAGTTGCGTACATTTTTGTTCTGTAGCAGTTTGTCTGATTTCAGGAGGTAGTTCTGAGTGAACAAGATAGTTTCATAAATGAATAAACTTGGAACATTTAGAATACCAAGCTCAGTAAAATAGGATTTACAGGACTCCATCTTTTTAAGGCCACAAATTATTCTTAGATCTCTTTTTTGCATTCTAAAAGCCTTCACTATGTGAGTTGAATATCCCCAGAAAATGATCCCATATCAGACTAGTGAGTGGAACTGTGCATAGTATGAATGAAGTACTGTTGTTTTAATTGTTGTAGCCTTTAAAATTGTTTGGCCATAGCACACAGATGATATCTTAGGCCATAGCACACAGATGATAGTTTTCTAGACAAGTTATTTATATATGTGTCCCAAATTAAATGTTGCTGAACCCATAGACCCAGATATTTTGTGACACTTACATTTTCTAGGCTATCTTTTTTTAAATTGTGCTTGAATAGACATTTGATTACTTGGAGGAATTAAATAAAAATCAAAACACACAGTTTTTTTAGTTGTGAGAGCCTTTTGTTGTGTCTATCTGCAACGCAGCTTCTCCGCTGTGTTGTGAGTAGCAACTTTCCTTTTCATAATATTGTTACATTCCATCCTGGATTTTCTGTTATTTAATAATAATAATAATAATAATAATAATAATAATAATAATAATAATAATAATAAGCAATTAGATGAAAAGAAGCAGAAATTACAAGCATTGGCCAAACGACTTAGAAGATATAAAAAAAAGTGAAAATAGAAGGAAACAACACCAAACATTCAACACAAACCAAAAGAAATTTTACCAGACAATAGATAACACACGCATTAAAATAGACAATCCACCAAACATAACAGACATGGAACGCTTCTGGAGCAACATATGGTCAAACCTGGTACAACATAACAGGCATGCACGGTGGATAGAAGCAGAGACAGACACATACAAGATGATACCACAAATACCTGAAGTGATAATTTTGCAACATGAAGTTACCACAGCAATTAATTCTACTCACAATTGGAAAGCCCCTGGAAAAGATAAAATAGCAAATTTCTGGCTAAAGAAGTTCACCTCAAAACATTCACATCTAACTAAATTATTTAACAGTTACATTGCAGATCCATACACATTCCCTGATACACTTACACATGGAATAACTTATCTGAAACCTAAAGATCAAGCAGACACAGCAAACCCAGCTAAATACTGCCCCATAACATGCCTACCAACAATATACAAAATATTAGCTTCAGTCATTACACAGAAATTAATGACACATACAACACAGAACAGAATTATAAATGAAGAACAAAAAGGCTGTTGCAAAGGAGCATGAGGATGTAAAGAGCAACTGATGACAGATGCAGAGGTGACGTATCAAGCTAAAACTAAACAAAGGTTGCTACACTACGCATACACTGATTACCAAAAAGCTTTTGATAGTTTACCCCACTCATGGTTACTACAAATATTGGAAATATACAAAGTAGATTCTAAATTGATACAGTTCCTAAACATAGTAATGAAAAATTGGAAAACCACACTCTATATGCAAACAAATTCAAATAATATCACATCACAGCCAATACAGATTAAGCGTGGAATATACCAAGGAGACTCATTAAGTCCTGTCTGGTTCTGCCTTGCTCTGAACCAACTATCCAACATGCTAAATAATACAAATTATGGATACAACAATACTGGAACATACCCACAGAAAATCACACATTTGCTATACATGGATGATCTAAAACTACTGGCAGCAACAAATCAACAACGCAACCAATTACTAAAGATACCAGAAGTATTCAGCAATGATATAAATATGGCTTTTGGAACAGACAAATGTAAGAAAAATTGCATAATCAAGGGAAAACACGCTAAACAAGAAGATTACATACTGGATAACCACAGCTACTGCATAGAAGCGATGAAAAAAACAGATGCCTATAAATATCTAGGATACTGACAAAAAATAGGAATAGATAATACAAATATTAAAGAAGAACTAAAAGAAAAATATAGACAAAGACTAACAAAAATACTGAAAACAGAATTGACAGCAAGAAACAAAACAAAAGCTATAAATACTTATGCTATACCAATACTGACCTACTCATTTGGAGTAGTGAAATGGAGTAACACAGACCTAGAAGCACTCAATACACTTACATGATCACAGTGCCACAAATATAGAATACATCATAAACATTCAGCACCAGAAAGATTCACATTAAGTAGAAAGGATTGAGGAAGGGGATTTATTGACATAAAAAGCCTACATTATGGACAGGTGGACAATTTAAGAAAATTCTTTATAGAACAAGCAGAAACTAGCAAAATACACAAAGCAATCACTCATATAAATACATCGGCTACACCACTGCAATTTCATAACCACTTCTACAACCCTTTAGATCACATAACATCAACAGATATGAAGAAAATAAATTGGAAAAGGAAAACACTACGTGGCAAGCACCCGTATCATCTAACACAGCCACTCATCGATCAAGACGCATCCAACACATGGCTAAGAAAAGGCAATATATACAGTGAGATGGAAGGATTCATGATTGCAATACAGGATCAAACAATAAGCACCAGATATTACAGCAAGCATATTATTAAAGATCCCAATACCACAATAGATAAATGCAGACTTTGCAAACAACAAATAGAAACAGTAGATCACATCACAAGCAGATGTACAATACTAGCAAATACAGAATACCCCAGAAGACATTACAATGTAGCAAAAATAATACATCAACAGCTTGCCTTACAACATAAACTTATAAAACAACACGTTCCCACATACAAGTATGCACCACAAAATGTACTGGAGAATGATGAATACAAATTATACTGGAACAGAACCGTTATAACAGATAAAACAACACCACATAACAAACCTAAAATCATACTCACCAATAAAAAGGAGAAATTAACACAACTAATCGAAATATCCATACCCAATACAACAAATATACAAAAGAAAACAGGAGAAAAAATTGAAAAATACATCCAACTGGCTGAGGAAGTCAAGGATATGTGGCATCAGGATAAAGTTGACATTATATCAGTTTTACTGTCAACTACAGGAGTCATACCACACAATATCCACCAGTACATCAATGCAATACAGCTACATCCAAACTTACATATACAACTATAGAAATCTGTAATTATTGATACATGTTCAATTACCTGAAAGTTCCTAAATGCAAAATAACATATACCGTACAATTAAAAGGAAGTCACGCTTGATCAAGGTTTGGTTTGCATCACTTTCTACTTCTGACCAGACAAACATCTGAGATAAGAAAGAAACAATAATAATAATAATAACAATTACACTAAATTAAATAGTATCATATGTGTAAAATTTCTTAGAGTCCAACTCAAATTCAAATCAAAATAATACACATAAAAATTATACATTGGCAATACCATTAGTTTCTATGCTTTCATATCCATTATTACACTTAAGTGTCCAAACTCTCACTGAGCACAATACTAACTAATCTCTAGGTCTTAAGACTTAATTATGCTCTTTATGTTCATAGTGATAAAACCCCTGTTCCTTTCTTTTTCTCATTTAAGACATATTCTATTTAAATTTTCATTTTACCATCTTGATAAGGGGATATCAACCTTTTTATTTAAAATACCTACTTACTGAAATCTAAACAATGTATGTTTTACAATTGTGCAAGAGTGGTGTTCACACTTAACTTTATACATTTACACCTCCAAAACAATATGGTATTACAAGTAAATAATCTGTTGACCTTGGTAGATCATAATGTCAGGAGAATATCTGAATTAAATGTAAGGGTCTGTGGAAGCGATAATGAATCCAATATAATCAATAAAACTCAAGCTTTTTGTAGTATTCCCTTAAATGACGTGGTAAAGCCATTGTAATTCACACCCTAGACTTCTTCGTCAGGGCTAGTTGCAGTTGCTTTGCATAATATAGTTTCAGATAAATATTATTATTATTATTCTTTCTTTTCTCAGACGTTATGTCTGGTCAAAAATGGAAAGTGACGCTGACCCTGATCAAGCGTGACTTCCTTTTAACTGTGCGGTATATGTTACATTGCATTTAGGAACTTTCTGGTAATTGAACATGTATCAATAATTACGGATTTCTGCAGTTGTATATATAAATTTGGATGTAGTTGTGTTGCATTGATGTACTGGTGGATATTGTGTGGTATGACTCCTGTAGTTAATAGTATAATTGGTATAATGTCAACTTTATCATGATGCCACATATCCTTGACTTCCTCAGCCAGTTGGATGTATTTTTCAATTTTTTCTCGTATTTACTTCTGTGTATTTGTTGTATTGGGTATGGATGTTTCGATTAGTTGTGTTAATTTCTTCTTTTTATTGGTGGGTATCATGTCAGGTTTGTTATGTGATGTTTTATCTGTTATAATGGTTATGTTCCAGTATAATTTGTATTCATCATTCTCCAGCACATTTTGTGGTGCATACTTATATGTGGGAATGTGTTGTTTTATTAGTTTATGCTGTATGGCAAGTTGTTGATGTATTATTTTTGCTACATTGTCATGTCTTCTGGGGTATTCTGTATTTGCTAGTATTGTATATCCGCTTGTGATGTGATCTACTGTTTATATTTGTTGTTTGCAAAGTCTGCATTTATCTGTTGTAGTATTAGGATCTTTCATAATCTGCTTGCTGTAATATCTGGTGTTTGTTTGATCCTGTATTGCAATCATGAATCCTTCCATCTCACTGTATATATCGCCTTTTCTTAGCCATGTGTTGGATGCATCTTGATCAATGTGTGGCTGTGTTAGATGATACAGGTGCTTGTCATGTAATGTTTTCTTTTTCCAATTTACTTTCTTCGTATCTGTTGATGTTATGTGATCTAAAGGGTTGTAGAAGTGGTTATGAAATGGCAATGGTGTAGCCGATGTATTTATATGAGTGATTGCTTTGTGTATTTTGCTAGTTTCTGCTTGTTCTATAAAGAATTTTCTTAAATTGTCCACCTCTCCATAATGTAGGATTTTTATGTCAATAAATCCCCCTTCCTCCTTCCTTTCTGCTTAACGTGAATCTTTCTGTTGCTGAATGTATGTGATGTATTCTATATTTGTGGCATTGTGATCTTGTAAGTGTATTGAGTGCTTCTAGGTCTGTTTCACTACTCCAAATGAATAGGTATAGTATAAGTATTTATAGCTTTTGTTTTGTTTCTTGCTGTCAATTGTGTTTTCAGTATTTTTGTTAGTCTTTGTCTATATTTTTCTTTTAGTTCTTCTTTAATATTTGTATTATCTATTCCTATTTTTTGTCTGTATCCTAGGTGTTTATAGGCATCTGTTTTTTTCCATCGCTGCTATGCAGTTGCTGTGGTTATTGTGGTGTCACTGCCAGACACCACACTTGCTAGGTGGTAGCCTTTAAATCGGCCACAGTCCGGTAGTATATATCGGACCTGCGTGTCGCCACTATCAGTGATTGCAGACCGAGCGCCGCCACACGGCAGCTCTAGAGAGACTTCCTAGCACTCACCCCAGTTGTAGAGCCAACTTTGCTAGTGATGGTTCACTGACAAAATATGCTCTCATTTGCCGAGACGATAGTGTAGCATAGCCTTCTGCTACGTAATTTGCTACAACCTAGAAAGGCGCCATTGTCAGTTTCTTTTGATATTGTAAATCATGTATCGTCGTGAGCGACGTTCACCATTAATGGATTTAAGTTAAGTATTCCACCAGCTGCGTCCATTTTTCTCAATTCTAATTTCCTTGTCATGTTCCAGACCTCACGCCAGCCTGCGTGAGCTGAGATGTGTGCATTTCGGCCTCCTTTAGTAATATGGAGTTGGCTCTCCTGCCAACCACAACAGTTATCCAATTAGTAATCTTCTTGTTTAGTGTGTTTTCCCTTGATTATGCAATTTTTCTTACATTTGTCTGTTCCAAAAGCCATATTTATATCATTGCTGAATACTTCTGGTATCTTTAGTAATTGGTTGCGTTGTTGATTTGTTGCTGCCAGTAGTTTTAGATCATCCATGTATAGCAAATGTGTGATTTTCTGTGGGTATGTTCCAGTATTGTTGTATCCATAATTTGTATTATTTAGCATGTTGGATAGTGGGTTCAGAGCAAGGCAGAACCAGACAGGACTTAATGAGTCTCCTTGGTATATTCCACGCTTAATCTGTATTGGCTGTGATGTGATATTATTTGAATTTGTTTGCATATAGAGTGTGGTTTTCCAATTTTTCATTACTATGTTTAGGAACTGTATCAATTTAGAATCTACTTTGTATATTTCCAATATTTGTAGTAACAATGAGTGGGGTAAACTATCAAAAGCTTTTTGGTAATCAGTGTATGCATAGTGTAGCAACCTTTGTTTAGTTTTAGCTTGATACGTCACCTCTGCATCTGTCATCAGTTGCTCTTTACATCCTCATGCTCCTTTGCAACAGCCTTTTTGTTCTTCATTTATAATTTTGTTCTGTGTTGTATGTGTCATTAATTTCTGTGTAATGACTGAAGTTAATATTTTGTATATTGTTGGTAGGCATGTTATGGGGCAATATTTAGCTGGATTTGCTGTGTCTGCTTGATCTTTAGGTTTCAGATAAGTTATTCCATGTGTAAGTGTATCAGGGAATGTGTATGGGTCTGCAGTGTAACTGTTAAATAATTTAGTTAAATGTGAATGTGTTGAGGTGAACTTCTTTCGCCAGAAATTTGCTATTTTACTTGTTCCAGGGGCTTTCCAATTGTGAGTAGAATTAATTGCTTGGGGGACTTCATGTTGCAAAATTATCATTTCAGGCATTTGTGGTATCATCTTGTATGTGTCTGTTTCTGCTTGTATCCATCGTGTATGTCTGTTATGTTGTATCGCATTTCACCATATGTTGCTGCAGTGGTGTTCCATGTCTGTTATGTTTGGCGGATTGTCTATTTCAATGTGTGTGTTATCTATTGTCTAGTAAAATATCTTTTAGTTTGTGTTGAATGATTGGTTTTGTTTCCTTCTATTTTCACGTTTTTTGTATCTTCTAAGTCGTTTGGCCAATGCTTGTAATTTCTGCTTCTTTACATCTAATTTCTCTATCGCTTCTTGTTGTGAGATTTTACCTAACCTTTTTCATTTTTTGTCTGACATTTCATTTGTTATAAGTTGTGTTAGCTGTCTGATGTCATTTCTCAGTTTTTCTATCTTGGTCTGTAGCCTGTGTTGCCATGCTGGTTTTGTGGTTTTCTTCTGTGTGTTGGTTGGTTGAGATCTCCGCCTAGTGTGTATATTTAGTGTAGTGAGTGCTCCTATATAAACCAGTAGTTTTAACTCTTCCATAGCTGTATTTTCATTAATTTTTTGTGTATGATTGTTATTGTTGTTTCGGCTTGTGGGTTATTTGGTAGTCTATGGACGAATGGTCTAATGTCTGTATTTGTGTCTTTGTTTTCTATATATGTCAGCTGAAATTTTTCTTCTATATCTAACATGTGTGTCACTTTGTGTTCTATTTGTGCTTGTTCTGGTGGCTGTCTTAAGATTTCATTTTCCTCTGATTGTTTAATTGATGCATGAAGTTCTTGGTTTGTTTGCTCTGGGATATTTGAGTCCATTGCTGTATTTTCTTCTTTTTCTGATTGCACATTATTTTGTTCCAGTATTTGTTGTACTTGTTGTTTGATGTTTTCTAATTCTGACTGGGGTATCCTGTTATTTTTTATTATTACATGGACCTGATCAGCTAGTTGTTCTGTTAAAAATTTTAATTCTGGGTATCTGGTAATAATGTTGTGTATACTTGTGATCTGTATCCAGTTGTGTTGGTACCTAAATTTGTTGCTTGGTAATAACAGAACATGAGGTGTCTGTTAACTTCATCTGAGCTTCTCATCCTCTGTCTTTGTTTTCCTTCTAGAGTGGTTGCAGGAAGCATATCCTGCAAAACACCTCTATTTGGATTTAAATCATTTTCCAGTTGGCTAGTATTGTCGTTACCGTTGTGGACGGGCATAGGGTTCAAGCTTCCACCCCGACCATGACAGTGCTTGTCCGAGGCTTCTTTAGTTGTGTCCTGAACCAACTAATCACACTAAAAGGGGGGTTAGCCCTATAAGTGGTTTGATCTTTTTGTCGCCTTTTACAACTGGCAGAACATACCAGAGGTCTATTCTTTTCCCGAGACTCATGGTTATTATTATTATTATTATTATTATTATTATTATTATTATTATTACTAGCAAATTTTCCCAATAGATGGAAGACATTTCTGAGAAGGCTTGTTTACAGTCTTCTGACAACTTTGGTCTCTACTGGTTTTGTTCTGGTTGCTCTGATGTATCATTCCATTTGGCTACATTCCACCTAAAGGTGTCTCTTTCTAAAATGGTGGTTGGTCTTATGTTTGCACCATTGAGGTCCTTCCAGATTTTGTTCAGCCAAGGTGTTGAGTTCTTAAGTGATTTTACATAATCTACACTCCTGGAAATTGAAATAAGAACACCGTGAATTCATTGTCCCAGGAAGGGGAAACTTTATTGACACATTCATGAGGTCAGATACATCACATGATCACACTGACAGAACCACAGGCGCATAGACACAGGCAACAGAGCATGCACAATGTCTGCACTAGTACAGTGTATATCCACCTTTCGCAGCAATGCAGGCTGCTATTCTCCCATGGAGACAATCGTAGAGATGCTGGATGTAGTCCTGTGGAACGGCTTGCCATGCCATTTCCACCTGGCACCTCAGTTGGACCAGCGTTCGTGCTGGACGTGCAGACCGCGTGAGACGACGCTTCATCCAGTCCCAAACATGCTCAATGGGGGACCGATCCGGAGACCTCTCTGGCCAGGGTAGTTGACTTACACCTTCTAGAGCACGTTGGGTGGCACAGGATACATACGGACGTGCATTGTCCAGCTGGAACAGCAAGTTCCTTTGCCGGTCTAGGAATGGTAGAACGATGGGTTCGATGACGGTTTGGATGTACCGTGCACTATTCAGTGTCCCCTCGATGATCACCAGAGGTGTGCGGCCAGTGTAGGAGATCGCTCCTCACACCATGATGCCGGGTGTTGGCCCTGTGTGCCTCGGTCGTATGCAGTCCTGATTGTGGCGCTCACCTGCACGGCGCCAAACACACATACGACCATCATTGGCCCAAGGGAGAAGCGACTCTTATCGTTGAAGACGACACGTCTCCATTCGTCCCTCCATTCACGCCTGTCGCGACACCACTGGAGGTGGGCTGCATGATGTTGGGGCGTGAGCGGAAGACAGCCTAACGGTGTGCGGTACCGTAGCCCAGCTTCATGGAGACGGTTGCGAATGGTCCTCGCCGATACCCCAGGAGCAACAGTGTTCCTAATTTGCTGGGAAGTGGCGGTGCGGTCCCCTACGGCACTGCGTAGGATCCTACGGTCTTGGCGTGCATCCATGTGTCGCTGCGCTCCGGTCCCAGGTCGACGGTCACGTGCACCTTCCGCCGACCACTGGCGACAACATCGATGTACTGTGGATACCTCATGCCCCACGTGTTAGAGCAATTCGGCGGTACGTCCACCTGGCCTCCCGCATGCCCACTATACGCCCTCGCTCAAAGTCCGTCAACTGCACATATGGTTCATGTCCACGCTGTCGTGGCATGCTACCAGTGTTAAAGACTGCGATGGAGCTCCATATGCCACAGCAAACTGGCTGACACTGACGGCGGCGGTGCACAAATGCTGCACAGCTAGCGCCATTCGACGGCCAACACCGAGGTTCCCGGTGTGTCCGCTGTGCCGTGCGTGTGATCATTGCTTGTACAGCCCTCTTGCAGTGTCTGGAGCAAGTATGGTGGGTCTGACACACCGGTGTCAATTTTTTTTTTCTCCATTTCCAGGAGTGTATTATCCTTTTTGTCAACCGCTTTTCTGTCAGTTGAGATGACCAAATAATTGCACTTACCTTTTCAGAATGTCAGTCTCAATGTTTGAAAATTTTTCCATTGTTTTGATTGATTGCAGCCTGTAACAATCACGGGTATGACTTGTTCCTAAAAATTTCCTAATGATCTTTCTTTCCTCATTTTTGATTTCTTCAAGTTTGTGTTTTATGGTAAGCATCAGTGTTTTGCTTGCTTAGAGGACTATTGGTTTTGTGACTATGTTGTATTGATGAATTTTTATCTGTCTTGACATGGATTTTTTGTTGCAGAGTTTTTGGACTTACACTAATGTTTTTTGACTCTTTTGAGTGTAATTTTCTATGAGATTCTTTCAAGGCCTGTCAGTTTGATGAATTCTCCAAGATATCTAAATTATGAGACCTTGTTGAGTTTGCCATATTTTGTTTTCAGGCTCATGATTTATTTTATTTTATGCATCTAGTTCCATAGGACCAAATTGAGGAGCAGATTTCCAAGGTCATGGAGCATGTCAGAGCATGAAATTACAACATAAAAGTAATAGCAGATAAAATAAAATGTTTATGAACCCAAAAAAAGACAAGCCACAAGTTTTTGTAAACACAATCAACAGTACAACACAGGAATCAGCTTAATTTTTCAAGGAACTCTTTGACAGAATGGAAGGAGTGACCCATGGGAAAAGTAAGTCTTTGAACAAGATCCTGAATGTGGGGTTTCCATGACTGTTTACTATCTACCTGAACACTTAGAAATCTGAACTATTCAGTTTCACTAATTATATGCCCATTCTATGAAATTAAAATGTCAGGTATTGTTGGATTTAGTGCTAGTTTATTTTCTACAAGCCTTGAACATATATAAAGAAATGCACTATTTAAAACAGTGCAAATGTTGATCACAACAACCTTTGCTACAGAGCTAGTGTCATCAGCAAACTGAAATATTTTAGAGTCACCTGTAATACTGGAGGGCAAATCTTTCATATAAATAAGGAACAGGAGTGGCCCCAGCACTGATCCCTGGGGCACCCCAACTTGACCATACCCTACTCAGATTCCACAGTATAGTCATTCTCCAAACTGTGGGTAACAAACTTTTGCTGTTTGTTGCTAAAGTAAGAGGTGAACCAATTGTGAGCCATTCCCCACATCCATAATGATCTAACTTCTGGAGCAATATTCTGTGATCAATACAATTGAACAAATTAGTTAAATCAAAAAAGATGCCTGGCATTAGAAACATTTTATTTAATTCATCCAGAGTCAAACAGAGAAAACAGAATATAACATTTTCAGTTGTTAAACCACTTCTAAAAATGGACTGTACATTTGATAGCAAATTGCTGTTGTGGTCTTCAGTTCAGAGACTGGTTTGATGCAGCTGTAAATGCTACTCTATCCTGTGCAAGCTTCTTCACCTCCCAATACCTACTGCAACCTACAGCCTTCTGAATCTGCATAGTGTATTCATCTCTTGGTCTCTCTCTATTACTTTTACCCTCCACGCTGCCCTCCAATACTAAATTGGTGATCCCTTGATGCCTCAGAACATGTCATCTAGTCAAGTTGTGCCACAAATTTCTGGCTTCTGTATGAATTGTAAATAGCCTTTCGCTCCCTGTATTTTAACCCTGCCACCTTCAAAATTTGAAAGAAAGTATTGCAGTCAACATTGTCAAAAGCTTTCTCTAAATCTACAAATGCTACAAACTTAGGTTTGCCTTCCTTAATCTATCTTCTAAGATAAGTTGTATGGTCAGTATTGCCTCACATGTTCCAATATTTCTAAGGAATCTTCCCCGAGGTCGGCTTCTACCAGTTTTTTCCATTTGTCTGTAAAGAATTCGTGTTAGTATTTTGCAACCGTGACTTTTAAACAGATAGTTCGGTAATTTTCATATCTGTCAACACCTACTTTCTTTGGGATTGGAATTATTACATTATTCTTGAAGTCTGAGGGTATTTTGCCCATCTCATTCATCTTGCTCACCAGATGGTAGAGTTTTATCAGGACTGGCCCTCCCAAGACTGTCAGTAGTTCTAATGGGTTGTTGTCTACTCCCGGGCCTTGTTTTAACTATGGTGTTTCAGTGCTCTGTCAAACTCTTCATGCAGTATCATATCTTCCATTTCATCTTCATCTACATCCTCATCCATTACTATAATATTGTCCTGAAGTACATCGCCCTTGTACAGACCCTCTATATACTCCTCCCACCTTTCTACTTTCCCTTCTTTGCTTAGAACTGGGTTTTCATCTGAGCCCTTGATATTGATGAAAGTGGTTCTTTCTTCTCCAAAGGTCTCTTTAATTTTCTTGAGGGCAGTATCTATCTTACCCCGAGTGAGATATGCCTCTACATCTTTACATTTGTCCTCTAGCCATCCCTGATTAGCTATTTTGCACTTCCTGTCCATCTCATTCTTAAGATGTTTGTATTCCCTTTTGCCTGCTTCATTTACTGCATTTTTATATTTTTTCCTTTCATCAGTTATATTCAATATTTCTTCTGTTACCCAAGGATTTCTACTGCCCCTCGTCTTTTTACGTATTTGATCCTCTGCTGCCTTCACTATTTCGTCACTCAAACTTACCCATTCTTCTCCTACTGTATTTATTTCCCTGGTTCCTGTCAATCATTCCCTTATGCTCCCCCTGAAACTCTCTACAACCTCTGGTTCTGCCAGTTTATCCAGGTCCAATCTCCTTACATTCCCACCTTTTTGCAGTTTCTTCAGTTTTAATCTATAGTTCATAAACAATAGATTATAGTCAGAGAGCACATCTGCCCCTAGAAATGTCTTACAGTTTAAAACCTGGTTCCTAAATCTCTGTCTTACCATTATATAATCTATCTGAAACCTTCCACTATCTCCAGGCATCTTCCGTGTATACAGCCTTATTTCATGGCTCTTGAACCAAGTGTTAGCTATGATTATGTTATGCTCTGTACAGAATTGTAGCAGGCAGGTTCCTCTTTCATTTCCTACCCCCCATTCCATATTCATCCACTACATTTCCTTCTCTTCCTTTTCCTACTATCAAATTCTAGTCACCCATGACAATTAAAATTTCGTCTCCCTTCACTATCTGAATAATTCTTTTATATAATCATATGTTTCATCAATCTCTTTGTCATCTGCAGAGCTAGTTGGCATTCAAACTTGCACTACTGTGGTAGGTGTGGGCTTCGTGTCTATCTTGGCCACAATAGTGCATTCACTATGCTGTTTGTAGTAGACACACTCCTATTTTTTTATTCATTATTAAACATACTCCTGCAATACCCCTATTTGATTTTGTATTTACAATCCTGTATTCACCTGACCCAAAGTCCTGTTCCTTTTGCCACTGAACTTAACTAATTCCCACCATATCTAACTTTAACCTATTCATTTCCATTTTTAAATTTTCTAACCCACTTGCCCGATTAAGGAATCTGATGTTCCACACTCCGATCCGTAGAACGCCAGTTTTCTTTGTCCTGATAACAACGTCCTCCTGAGTAGTCCCCACCTGAAGATCCAAATGGGGGACTATTTTACCTCCAGAATATTTTACCTAAGAGGATGCCATCATCATTTAATCATACAGTAAAGCTCCATGCCCTCGGGAAAAATTACGGCTGTAGTTTCCCCTTGCTTTCAGCCATTTGCAGTAACAGCATAGCGAGGCCATTCTGGTTCATGCTACAAGGCCAGATCAGTCAATCATCCAGACCCTACCCCTGCCCCTGCAACTACTGAAAAGGCTGCTGCTCCTCTTCGGGAACCACATGTTTGTCTAGCCTTTCAACAGATGATCCTCTGTTGTGGTTGCACGTACGGTACGGCTATCTGTATCGCTGAGACATACAAGCCTCCCCACCAATGGCTAGGTCCAAGGGTCTTGGGGGGAGGATAGCAAATTATGTGAAAAAAAAAAAGATCAGTTATCTTTACACACACAGCCTTTTCATTAACTTTAGCAAACACTGATCAGCACTCCTCTGGATGGAATAATATTGAAAATAAGAGAAAGGCAACCACTCACCTTAGCAGAGCAGAACATAAATTCACACACACAGATACCCAAATACATACTCCTGCAGTCACTAATTGTTGATTGTGATTGTCTATTACTGGGAGCAACTGCCTGGGCAGACTGAAGTGGGATGAAAGTAGAGAAGGGTGCATAAGATAAGGAGGTCATAGTGGGATAATGAGAAACAAGTCTTTCAAAATAACACTCATGGTGGCACAAGAAGATGAAAGGAGCTCTGAGGGTATAGGGAAAGGTGGACATGAATAAGGAGATGGGGAGAGAGGAGAGAAAGGGAGAGGATTTTCCATGTGAGAGGGACGGAGAAAGGGTGGTGGAAGATTGCCATACATAGTTTTAAGGGGAAGGAGTGGGTCAAGAGAAGAGAGAAGGGGAAAAGTAAGATGAGGCAGTGGGAAACAGGTTAGCAGAGGTTCAGGTGAGGAGGATTGTGAGAATACGTTAGATGCTGGAGAGAGGAATCCCGCCTGTTTAGCTCAGAGAGATTTTGCTAGAAGGGAATATCCAAATGGCCTGTTTAGTGAAGCAGCTGATGAAGCTATTTTTGTTGTGGTACACTTCATGTTCAGCAACTGGTTGATCAAGTGTATGATAGTAGACAGTTGGTTACTTGTCATGCCCACACATAATCCCATACAGTAATTGCAGCATAGCTGATATATTACTTGGCTAACTTGACACATGGCACTACCTTTCTTGGCCAAGAGGGCCTATGACTGGACTGTGGTAGGAGCTATGGGGTGGGTGTATGGGACAGGTCTTGAGCCTGTGTCAGCCACAAAGGAATGCAGCATGAGGTGCAGGACTGGAAGCAGGATTGGGGTAGGGAAGCACATGGATATATTCTAGGTTGGATGGGCAGCAGGATATAACTTTAGGTGACAAGGATAGGATTTTTTGTGGATATCCCTCATCTCAGGGCATGAAAAAAAGTAATCAATATCCTGGTGAAGGATGTGGTTGAGCTTTTCAAGGCAAGGGTGATAGTGGGTGATCAGAGGAGTGCTAATCAGTGGATGGTTACAGATTTGCTAGTGTTAGAGGACATGGCATGGGAAACCTGTTTATGGATTAGGTGTATGGGATTGTCTGTCAATAACAGATCTGTAAAACTGATCAGTACATTTCAACAACTCCTGCTTTCCACTGCAGATGTAGCATCCACAGATGGTGAGGTTGCAAGGAAGAGAATTGTTGACATGGAACTGATAACAGCTCTTGAAGTGGTGGTACTATTGATGGTTAGTTCAATTCATGTGAGCAGATGTATCTGTGGAGCCATCTGAGAGCTGGAGACTGAAGTCTAGGGAAGGTAGTTTATTGAGTTGAGAAGGACCAGGTGAAGTGGATCTGGGAGAAAGTGTTGAGGAAAGAGCAGTTTTTGCAAAATTTTTTCATAGCAGTGTGCACTGATTGTGGTTGCATCCTCTATAAACTCAATGAGCAAAGGGCTTCTGCAGTTGAACAAGCTGCCTATCTTCTTGTTCTGACAATGTGCTGTAATATGGTATCCAATGGTATCTACCTTCATTGATGGCAGTATCTATTGTTACCAAAGTTGTGGAGAAGCTATGAGAATTATTAGATGTGGAATCCTCTTTGTTATTACTTTGTTGTTAATATTATTGAGTTAGTTTTCATTATAACCATTTGAAAAACCTGTGAATTGGATGAAATTATATTCACACTTGAAAGTCTTAAGTGACAAAGACATGTTCAAATGCTGCTTTTATTTTTTTATTTTTCAGGTGATTAGAAGTTTGATGTATCACTGTGTCTGTAGTTGAAGGTTTTCAAAAACTGTCAAGATGGAAAGTGTTATCCCTCAACATACTCAACAGATCTAGACAGTGTACTCCCTGTACTATATTCTATGGTAAATTGGATGCTTGCTTGCTGTGAATTTAAATGTCTGTCAAACATCTCACACTCAGTTTCTAGACCCATGTATAACAGCAAAACATCATCAATGCAGTGGTACCAACTTTAGCTATTTTCTCACCATGTAACAGATACTGTTGTACATAATCATGATCAAATTTTTGCCATGTAAATGTTTGCTAGGCAATATGCTGGGAGGGAGGAGAGGGGATTGGTGTGTCGCTAGTCCTTGGTTCTGAATGTAAGCACGATTCCCAAACTTAAAGTAGGCATACTGGAGCAACAACTCAAGCACCTTATTAAGTTCCTCCATGGATCATCCACTACACATGAATAAATTATTAGACACCATTCTAATGATCTAGTTAGTCAGGATGTTACAGTACATGTTCTTGATATATATTATTGCAATGCTGGTATTCAGTGATACTGATAAGTTAGTCGGGTCTGAAATTATTAGTGCCATTATGAATTGTGAATTGGGACAGGTGTTTCTAATACTTATTTAAATGAATGTGATTAATTTTTCTGATTGGTAGCCTACCCAATTTCTGGCATTAACAGTTGAGTGTACTGTAAAATCTTCTTTATGGACTTTTATGACCAAACATAGCCTGGGGGGCCTCAGATTTAATTGGAAACAGTGATATTTTTCGAATGTTTTTGAGAATGTCTCAATTGGTTTCAAATGCCTTTTTAATTTTGCTAGGAAAAGCTGTTCACACAAGTTTCAGTAAGGTCATGGTGACCTTCTTCGACTGCAGGGGCCCTCTATTCATTGAGTGTGGAACCACAACCAATGGGCATTACAAAAACTGTGGTGTGCCATAAAGTCAAAACATCCAGGAATGCTGTTGGCCACAATCACCCTGCTGCATGATAAGCCCATCCCCACACTGCCTATCAGACAAGGCTGTGCTTCAGGGATAAGATAAGATAAGATAAGATAAGATAAGATACTTTATTGTCACATAAAATGTTTTTATACAATCATTCGATTGAGAACATTGGTGACTTGTCAGTCTTTAACCTTAGTTGTTACAGTATTTTATGTATTACAGGAAATACATAATACATACATTGCTTATTATAATAAAAATACAACATTACATTTTAAATCTTTTCATAACTCATCAAATCATTACCATAGACTTCACACACCTATATGAAGTATGGATGTACTGAATGGAATACAAAGTGCCATTCAAACTATAATTCTATATATAAACATGAATATATAGTGAACGTGTATACTTTGCATCAAAATGACTCTGAAAGTATACCATTTTTACTTGTACCCTTACTCCCCATTCCCATGAATGAATTCTTCTAAACTATAACATTTACTTTTTATTCATTTAAATATTCTTCTAGACTGTAATAACATTTGCTTTTTAGGTATGTGCCAATAGTCTCCAGTGTGGATTCCCCAAATATTGACCTTATCTTATTTCTGATCTTCAGAGCCATGTAATATGGAGTATTTTCGTATCATGTGAGTCTGTGACAAGGTAGCATGTATTTCAATTTATGTCTAGTTTCATAGGCATGTGTGAATGTATTTCCTTCAAACAGATGTGAATTTTTCTGTTCAAAGAAAAGTATTTCATATATGAAGATGAAAGGGATTGTCATGAAGTCCAGGCTTTCGTACAGTGGTTTGCATGAATGTCTACTATTAGTTCCTGCCATTGCTCTAATTTTTTTTTATTTGAAGGAGGTTTGTCTTTTCAGCATCACAAAAAATTATTCCATATCTCATAACTGTTATGAAATACATGTGGTATGCAATTTTCTTCATTGTTAAATCCATTACTTTGTGTAGTACCCTCATTGCATAAACTAAACTATTTAACCTCTTCAGTAAACTGTCCACGATCTTAACCTCTTCAGTAAACTGTCCACGCGGTCAGTCCATTGGAAGTGTTATCCCAAGAAATTTTACAGAATCAACTGTGGTCAGTTCTTCACCTGAATATTCTATTTGCGATGTACATTCAGTAGTTTGTTTGGTCCTGAAGTGTATGATTTGAGTTTTTTCAAGATTTAATTTCATAGCATTATTTTTTATCCATTGTTCAAGTTCTTGTAGAGTTTGTTTCGTGGTCCATACTAATTCTTCAGTGTTTTTACAGTAGACTACAGCAGTTGAGTCATCTGTGTAAAGTACTGTATCTGTATTTACTTTGCTAGGCATGTCATTTATGTAATATAAGAACAGAAGTGGTCCTCATATCGAGCACTGGGGCACACGTGCTTGTATTTCTTTCCAGCTAGAGCAACTTTTCTCTCCCTTTTGATGTATCACCACCATTTGGTGACTATTTTTGAGATAAAATGAAAACCATCTTATAGATTTTCCTTGGAAGCCATAGGTACCCAATTTTTAAAGCAGTAGGTTATGGTTTACTGTGGCACATGCCTTTGAGAGGTCACATAAAATACCAGATACACTTTGTTTGTTGTTGAGACATTTACTTACTTTACAGATTAGTTTATTTACAGCTTGTAAAGTGTTTCCCTTCCTAAAACTGTATTGTTTATTGAGAATAACATTACCTTCTTTATTGTACTTTTCTAACTGATTACGTACTATTCATTCAACTATTTTAAAGAAAACTGGGAGTATAGACACTGGACAGAAATTTACTAAATCATCTTGTTTTCCCTTTTTGTAGATTGGACAAAGTTCAGCATATATCAGTCTGTCTGGAAAGCAGCCCTCATCAAATGATTGGTTTATTATTTTACAGAGTTAAGGTGCAATGCTGTCACTTCTTGCCTAATGATATTTAGTTGGGAAACACTGTAACATCCTCCATACAGCCTGGATCATTTACTGTGTGATTTTCAGATCTTGGATGACCTGAAGAGAAACATGTGTGGACATCAGATTCAATGGGATGAGGAAGTGGAAGACAGGGTGTGGTTGTGGACCAGGCAGTCGCCGATGGCATTCTATGAAATGGAAGTTGATCATCTCATCTTCCAGTGA
The DNA here is from genome assembly GCF_023897955.1 of Schistocerca gregaria. NCBI lineage: Eukaryota > Metazoa > Arthropoda > Insecta > Orthoptera > Acrididae > Schistocerca > Schistocerca gregaria. Next base: position 52,801,267 of record NC_064924.1, read on the forward strand.
GATAAAATGTGTTATGGGTTTGATAATTACTTTTGAATCAAACTATTCCATGGTCCCACTGTCTTGGGTATTTAGTTTTCATGTGACTGTCTCTTATATATCAAAAAGCTTAGCAAAGTCTTTATTGGCAAATAAACACTCCTTACAGCTGATCCAAAAACATACATCCTATGACATATCCTCTTGTAACAACAGTAAAACTAAACCAGCCACTGATCAGCACTTCTCTGATCACCCAGTATCAACCTGACCTCGAAAAGCTCAACTGTATCCTTCAACAGAGTTTTCACTGCCTCTTAGTGTGCCTAGAGATGAGGGATACCTTATCCAAAATTCTACCCACCTCACCCACTGTAGCATACTGCTGCCCACCCAAACAACTGTGTATCCATGTGTATCCTTACTCCAATCCTTCATCCAAACCTGCACCTCTTGGGTCATTTCCTTGGGGTTCACCCAGGTGCAAGACCTAATCCACACACACACCCATCCATCACCTTCTACTGCAATCCAAGCACAGGCATTTCCTACCTAAAAAAAGGCAGCACCACATTTGAAAGTAGCCATGTTGTATCAGTTATGCTGCATTTACTGCACAGCATTCTATGTGGGCATGACAGTAACCTTCTGTCTACTCACATGAAAAGCCACAATCAAACTGAAGCGAATCGCATACTTGACTATCGAGTTGCCAAACATGCTGCCCACCACCAACACAAATGACTTCAGCAGTTCCTTCATACAGGCCATTTAAATACTAAGTTCCAGCACAAGTTTCTCTGAACTACACACGTGAGAATTGTCTCTCAAGCATACCCTGCACTCTAGCAAGCCTCCTGGCGTAAATTTCCACTCACCTGTTTCCTACTGCCACACCTTACCTTTCCCTTTCTCTCTTCTGTTCACATCTATACTTCCCCATCCAGATTGTGTACTGACATCTACAACAACCCTTCCTACTACTCCCCCATGTGGGCAATCCTCTCTCTTTCTCTCACCCATTCCTGCCTCCCACTCCATCTCCACCTTTCTCTCCTTGCCTTCCTTCCCTCTCCCTTCTCCCTCTGTCACTTATATGTTTTATCTTTTGTGTTCCTTTTGTCAAACCACTGGATCATATACCAAAAAAACTATGCTCCACTGAGCCACTACATCCTCCTTGCCTCATGCATTGTTCTCTATCCCCTCCCCACATTAACCTGCACAGACAACTGTTCTAAAAATTGATGATAAACAGGAAGTCTTGCTGCAGCTGCAGGATTGCATGTTTGGGTGTCTGTGCATGAATGTGTGAACCTTACTAGAAAAAGAGCAAGAACTCAAAAGCTGATGGAAATATTGTTTTCTGTTACATATTTCTGTGCATCATGCACTTCTCTACTACAGTTGAATGTTTCTTTTTCCTTCATTTTGTGTTATCTATTATGTTTACTACATAATTTGGAGAAGAGGGACCAAGGGGGTATGTTAAAATTTTCTTTTCCACTGCTGGAGGTTCTCAGTTTCTTACTGTATGTCAGAGTGGAGTTTGTTGAAGACTTCCACAGTAGAACATATACCCGAAGCCTGAACCCCAGACAAAGAGGCAAGGTCTTCAAGGGAATTGGTTTTCTTGGTATCTTGAGTGAGTGTTCCTTTCCTTTTGTTTTGAATGTGCACTGAGATTTTGTCGATGTTCCACAGTATCAGACAGCATTGACAGTTTCACCTCTGGGAGGGAGCTCAACAAGCAGAAAATGATGCAAAAAGGGTGTTCAGCAGTGGTTGTCTTTACTGGCAGCATATTTCTATGAAGAGTTCATACAAAAGTTGGTTTCCCACTATAACAAATAACTGGACAGTGGTGGCGTACTATGCAGGGAAATGGTTTGAGAAATACTCTTTCTCGTATAAATAAATTTTGTTCTGAAAAAAATGTTTTCATGAGTTTTTTTCCAAAACACTAATTCCTCTCAGACATGCCTTATTTTTTGGATGAAAAAATGTACAGTGGCATTGTATGGACAATGCATGCACTAGTTATTGATGTATACAATATGAATAACAATGAAAATAAACAGTGTATGTACTTGCAGTTGCACAATCCATTCTAAGTCTAGTAGAAATGAGCAACTAGAAATGTAACAGACAAAGGAGAACAAAATGAGAAAGACTAGAACACTTTGGTGACTTTGGATGTGGCATGTGCCTACTGACCACTTTTAACATTTCGGTCTTGCCTTGAAGGTAGTATTTCCACCTTGTTCACTATTTTCCTCTTCTTTTATTGTTTTCAGGCATTTTCAATAGTAATATAAAAGCAAAATTCTTCTCTGAGATTCTGGTTATGTGACCAGCCCAATGTAGCCCCTCTTCATTAATACTTCCATGATATTGCATTCATTGTAGAGCAATTATAATTGGTAAAAGAGAACACAATAATGTCAAACATTATCACATAC